>NC_091457.1:105775632-106085632 GCF_027789765.1 Dendropsophus ebraccatus | reverse complement strand
CTCCTGCTCCCCTGTCCGCCTCCGGTCCTGTGTGCTGTGTGCTGATGCCTCCTGCTCCCAGCTCTGCTCCCCTGTCCGCCTCTGGTCCTGTGTGCTGTGTGATGCTGCCTCCTGCTCCCAGCTCTGCTCCCCTGTCCGCCTCCGGTCCTGTGTGCTGTGTGATGCTGCCTCCTGCTCCCAGCTCTGCTCCCCTGTCCGCCTCCGGTCCTGTGTGCTGTGTGATGCTGCCTCCTGCTCCCAGCTCTGCTCCCCTGTCCGCCTCTGGTCCTGTGTGCTGTGTGATGCTGCCTCCTGCTCCCAGCTCTGCTCCCCTGTCCGCCTCTGGTCCTGTGTGCTGTGTGATGCTGCCTCCTGCTCCCAGCTCTGCTCCCCTGTCCGCCTCCGGTCCTGTGTGCTGTGTGATGCTGCCTCCTGCTCCCAGCTCTGCTCCCCTGTCCGCCTCTGGTCCTGTGTGCTGTGTGATGCTGCCTCCTGCTCCCAGCTCTGCTCCCCTGTCCGCCTCTGGTCCTGTGTGCTGTGTGATGCTGCCTCCTGCTCCCCTGTCCGCCTCTGGTCCTGTGTGCTGTGTGATGATGCCTCCTGCTCCCAGCTCTGCTCCCCTGTCCACCTCCGGTCCTGTGTGCTGTGTGATGATGCCTCCTGCTCCCCTGTCCGCCTCCGGTCCTGTGTGCTGTGTGATGCTGCCTCCTGCTCCCAGCTCTGCTCCCCTGTCCGCCTCCGGTCCTGTGTGCTGTGTGATGCTGCCTCCTGCTCCCAGCTCTGCTCCCCTGTCCGACTCTGGTCCTGTGTGCTGTGTGATGCTGCCTCCTGCTCCCAGCTCTGCTCCCCTGTCTGCCTCCGGTCCTGTGTGCTGTGTGATGCTGCCTCCTGCTCCCCTGTCCGCCTCCGGTCCTGTGTGCTAGTTTCGAATAAATAAGTTTAGTTTCAATGACTATTGTCTAAATATAGAGCTGGGCGTTCATTCCATCATTTTCCTGAAAGGGGTCAGTGATTTTTATCAAATCACTGACTTTCTTCAGGAAAATGATGAAAGGATTTGATCAAATCCCTAGTGATTTGATCAATCCCTGAATTCTATCATTTCACTCCAACATATATATCTCCACAGTTATATTTCTATTACAATACTGCTCTCTACAGCAGAGTGGTATGTTGGAGGTCCAAGTGTGCAGGTGTTCCAAGACATCAAGGCGCTAGTTGGCACTGACAGTATACCACATCATAGATAATGGGAGACATGGTAGTGAAGATAAAAAGTTTTACGGATACTGCTTTCTGAATATAATAATATAACTGCAATAACTCTGTACGCTATGTATAACATTATCCATAAGACCACTCCCTATACAATAAAACATAACAACTTTAATACTGTCTCTTAAGTACAAGAATATAACTACTATAATACTGCCCCATATGTACAAGAATTTAATACTATAATACTGCTCCTATGTACAAGAATATAACTCGTCGAGTAGGCGAGAAACAATTGTAGCTGTTCAGAGCGTACCCGCATAACATCTTCCCCCTCCCAGCTGAAGCCTTTGGTGTTTGGATTAATAAACCTACCTCTCTTACCGGTGAGTGCGGACTCCTCTTTCTTACTCTGCATCATATACTGTTCCTGTCTCTTGCACCTCGGTGCATCAGGTTTATACACACCGTCATTGCTGTTTGCCCCCCGCTCTGCAGTCCCTGCTTAGTGATTTTTCAGCTGGTGCCGATTGCTTTACTTTCACCCACTATATAACTACTATAATACTGCCCCATATGTACAAGAATATAATACTATAATACTGCCCCATATGTACAAGAATATAATACTATATTACTGCCCCGATGTACAAGAATATAACTACAATAATACTACCCCTATGTACAAGTATATAACTATTATAATACTGCCCCTATGAACAAGAATATAATTACTATAATACTGCCCCCTATGTACAAAAATGAAACTTCTATAATACTGCCCCCATGTAGAAAAATATAACTACTATAATACTGACCCTATGTACAAGAATATAACTACTATAATACTGCCCCTATGTACAAGAATATAACTACTATAAGACTGCTCCTACTGTATGTACAAGAATATAACTACTATAATACTGCCCCTATGTATAGGAATATAACTACTATAATACTGCCCCTATGTATAGGAATATAACTACTATAATACTGCTCCCTATATACAAGAATATAACTACTATAATACTGCTCCCTATATACAAGAATATAACTACTATAATACTGCCCCTATGTATAGGAATATAACTATTATAATACTGCCCCTATGTATAGGAATATAACTACTATAATACTGCTCCCTATATACAAGAATATAACTACTATAATACTGCCCCTATGTATAGGAATATAACTACTATAATACTGCTCCCTATATACAAGAATATAACTACTTTAATACTGCCCCTATGTACAAGAATATAACTACTATAATACTGCTGCTATGTACAAGAATATAGCTTCTATAATACTGCCTCCTATGTACAAGAATATAACTACTATAATACTGCCCCCTATATACAAGAATATAACTATAATACTGCTCCCCTATGTACAGGAACATAACAACTATAGTACTGTTATCTATGTTCCAGAATAAAACTACTAAAATACTATGGCTATGTAAAAGAATATACCCATTATGACAGCTTTTCTTTTGCAAACAACTGTGGTATTTTCTTCATGTTTGCACCTGGTCTCTATAATATATTAAATCTTCTGTTTCCATCTTCACCCATTAGCTTCCAGTGATGCCACTTTCTTGCCTCTTAAATCTGTGCCGATTAAAGCAGACATACATAACTGCTCACACGTAGGTGTCTGATCCACAAAAGAACATCTGCTCTGAGATTTTGCATTTGACAAAAGTTTTAGTTGGTGCTGCAGTTTCCTGGAGTTGTGGCTCTGCGGCAGATGCATTATGGATAGGCAGATTGGGGTAGGGGGTGAGAGTTAAACAGGTTAATTGGCACAATATGTACTTTGGAAATTAGAACACACATATCTCCTGTACATCACAGGCACCGTCACATCCTGCCAGAGCAGTTGGATTGCTGCAGGCTGCAGTCTGGTGCTCTGGGCCTGTGTTTTTAAGCTGATGCTGGGGCCGCCAGCATGCTGAACCCCTTGTGTACCCTTAGAGACCACATTTGTGTCAGGAAAGCACTCAGAAGCATATAGACAATGGCAGGAAAGATGTCTAGGGATATGGCATAGCATTGATGGACAGATGCAGAGCTGGTTAAGTGGCTTGTAGTCATCCATAGTCATTGCTAAAAAGAGTCACTAACCATTACCGAAAAGGCCAGTAACAATAAAATGCAGCACCGTCATAAAAGCCACTCATATCGGTCACACATATGGATAGAAGACTGGCCTTACATATTAAAAAGTTGTTCAATGAACAAGCCTGAAACCCCTATACCCTTTGCCAATGTATATGATCTGTATGGGCATAGGGGAATATGCTGCTGCCAGACATCTCTGATAGAAGCTTATCTCCATTCAAAACAAAAGGATTGAGCATACTGAAATCCAAGTGCCCAATCCTTCTCTCAGAGATAATTTTTGGCTAATAATAAACTAATATGTATGGCCAGCTCACATGGTCACTGTCTTTTCAGACAACCACCCTTAATTGCATGTGTGATACCTAATGGATTTGTAAATCACTAAATTTACTAAAAATGACTCCTTACTCTCTAAACAGCTCTAAAGTCTTAAAGTGACACTGTCAACCCTTTTTGCATTATGACTGCTCTACACAGGTGTAAATGGTAAATTTAACAGTTTTGATACCTCATTTTATATCATACCTCATGATGCTTGTTCCAGTAAAAAGTGATCTTTTATCATCTGGGATTGGGATACCTGGGCGGAGCTTCACGGGCGAAGCACCACTTAGCCACGCCCCCTCTGTGACTTCATCGCACTGCATAGGCTCCGCCCCTCAGCTGCCATTGGAAGGGCCGACCTAAAGATCTAGGCCCCACCCCCATTGAATTGGCCCACACCAATGGCCACTAAGGGGGCTTGACCTATGCGGCGATGGCGTCACAGATGGGGCGTGGCTAAGTGGTGCTTCGGCCGTGAAGCCCCACCCAGGTATCCCAATTCCAGATGATAAAAGATCACTTTTTTACTGGAACAAGCATCATGACGTATGCTATAAAATGAGGTATGAAAACCGCTAAATTTACCCTTTGCACCTGTGTAGAGAACTCAGAATGCAAAAAAGTTTCTCACTCCTCTGTAATATGCGGTCCACTAATTGTTGTTACGCTAAGTCTGTCTCTAATAAGATCTAGATCAGGACAGAACACAGGAAGTGGGGGCAGTGCTTGGCATGTGCTATGTGCAATACAGAAAGGGTCTGGGAATATATAGGCTGTGAACCTGCAAGCTGAGCCAGAATACCCGCTGAAGATTATCCACATTTTTCCTGAAAGGTAAACCAGGGCCTAGGGCGACTGTCCGTTGTACTTCTACTGCTGTATGTCCACAGTGCTGCAGTGCATTTTTCTACTCCCTCTTCTAGCTTGTGAAAAGCAGAAGGAATACAGTACGTCAATGTTCAATGTAACACCTTCCTTGCTGTGCTGTTGATGTTTCTTTCATTTGTGCAAAACCAGTGCCCTGGTAACCCCTTCTTCTTTCACAACTATAGTTGTGTACTCTGTAAATCATCAGTCTAGCACAATGTCAGCTTGCTTAGTACACTTTCACCAGCACTGTCACAGCATAGCAGAGAGAAGTATGTGTTGTGCTGAGAATGGCCAGAGAGGGATGAGAAAGAAAGAACCTATATATGTACAATGGAAAACATTTCAGCTTCAAATGGAGATAGTCCCTGCCATGAAGGACACTGGCACAATAACAGCACTAATATAACAAAATCATGCAGGTTTTGAAATAAAAAAAAATAAAAAATCTTATAAGGGTGTGTTCACACCTACAGGATCTGCAGCAGATCTGCAGCAGATTTGATGCTGTGTTCAGTTATTTAAATGAAATCTGCTGCAGAAAATCAGCTGCAGATCCTGTAGGTGTGAACGCACCATTAAAATGTATTTAAATGTTTCTACCTGTTCTACCAGTGAGGCTTTCCTCATCCTGAAATTATTAATAATAGGCAGCTATAGGCTATGTTCACACTACGTAAAACTACGGCCATAGTTCTCGTAGTTCAATGGGATCCCGGCCGGAGCGTACACACATCGTATACGCTCCGGCAGGGATCTGTGCGGCCCCGCAAATAACTGACAGGTCAGTTTTCTGCGGCCGGAATTCAGTGAATTCTGGCCGCAGAAAGACCTGTCAGTTCACACAGTGAAGCGAGCGGCTCCGGCCGCTTGCTTCACTGTGTGCTATGGCAAGCTCTGATGCGGGCGGGGGTCACGGAACGGCCGGTCTCATACGTAGTGTGAACATAGCCATAGAGGATATTCACCTTTCCTAGAGTCAGGGACTATTAGATAGCATTCAAATGCACAGAGAATAAAGAACACATACTACAGGTAGAGCACATAGGACTAACAAGAAAGAACTATTTTATTAGAATAGTTATCTATGAAAAAGGGAGGAGCAGTGATGATCCTAATAAAGTTTTATATGAAGGTTTAGTCAGTTTATAGGTAGATGAAAGATAGTAGACTGCTGTGTAGTGCTATGATGCTATAGTGATGCCACACCAGTGAATGAACTACAGGCGCCATCATGCTCCTGCAACAAATGACAATAAAAGGTAGATCCATAATGCAACCAGTATACTGTAGCATGTGCTCTGGAGATGGTGTATCATACATGATAGGCTTAGATACAGTGACTCAGCAGACAGTACCACACATAGAAGGCTTCTATGCATAGGCGTAGTAGCACACTCTTCCTGATTCCCATACACAGCACACCAGAGGAGTTTTCCTCAGATAACATCTTAGCATTTTGATACCTAACAGAAAGACAAACAGGAATGCAGGTTCCTACCCAGAGGTCGGCAGATGTGACACTGCTTGTAATTGGGGAGTCAATGACTCTCACTTCAGTGCCTTTAATAAGGCTGGCTCCAGCCAATCAGCTCCTGCAGAACAGCGAGCTGATTAATTGTGCGCAGAACGTCTCCGCTATTTATATCCCCAGCGCTGAGACATCTCAACAGGTCTGTACAGCGCTGCACACAATCACACAGAAATAGGTTAATTAAACACGATTCAGGGAAAGGCAGGAAACTGCGCAAGAGGAAGAAAAAGGAAAAACTCTGCACGTACTGGAGAAATAAACACATAACATTTATATAATGGTGGCAGCTTCGCTTTATTCACGGATCCGACCGGAATATGTGGCACCAGGAATATTGGAGGAAATGAAACAGACCCATTAAAAATATCTACAGCAATGCATCATCTGCATTAAAGGGGAACTCTGGGGCCCTCAGAGAGGCACTCTGAGAATCTGTACACTCACTTCTGCTGCTATTTTACTGTGTACATACATTACATTACTTATAGTGTTCTTTGGCTAGTGGGGTTGTAGAACGTGGGACATCCCCAAATCTGACCAAATAAGCCCATTGGCAACCAAGCCACTTGAATGGCATAATAGTCCCTGCAACATTGTGCGCTATTTGGAGGAGAAATGGGGGTTTGGTTTCCACTTTCCAGGGTGTTCAAATGGCATTCTAAACACATATGTGGAAATAAAAGAATAAACACTGATGAGTATTTAAAGGGACCTCCTGACTGCACAGCACACGCCACTGTACACTTGGTACGCCACAGGGTGTATACTGTATGTACATTACAATTCTTATCCTGTACTGATCCTGACTTCCATCCTGTATTATACTCTAGAGCTTCACTTACTATTCTGCTGGTGGAGTCCCTGTATCCATACATTACATTACTTATCCTGAGTTATATCTTGTATTACACTTCAGAACTGCACTCATAATTCTGCAGGGTTTAGAGCGAAAATAACCCAGAATACTGTGCTAGTTAATTGTCTACATGTTGTTTATTCTGTTACAACCATCTGATGTTTTATATGAGATGCATTACAAAAATAAGTATTGCGGAGAATAACTTTATTGATGGAGATAAGGCAGTGGCTCACCATTTAATGGTCTATGTCTGCTTATTGTTTTTTTAGGAGGCTTTCACAATTACAATATGGTTGAACATAGCATTGTCTCCAGCTTTAGAAGTTCAGCCACAGTGTTTTCAGAGGCTGATGTTTCAGTGAAAGTTGCCCATTTAGGCTATGTTCACACTGTGTATATGTCCGGTCTCATATTTTCGCGGCCGGACATATACGCGTTAAACTCCGGCCGGGGATTTACGCTACTTGCAGCCGGCTACGTACGGAGCGCGAACTTACGCCAGGAGTCTACTTACGCTTCCCGAGCGCCCTACGTAGCGATCTGACAGCGGTTTTTTACTTGGATATCTTCGCCTAGCCCCGGACACCCCACAGAACCTTTTGGATCGGCACAAAAAGCTGCAAAAAAGAAGAAATCACCACTACGTACGGGACCCCATGTTACACTATGGGCGTAAGTTACGGCATTTTCGTCCTCAAATAACGGTCTGGCTCATTTTTTACGGCGTGGGGGGGCATCAGCAATCATACTTTGGAGTTCTTTATGGACTATGCTGGGGTGGGCTCCATCTGGACCCATCGCCTTATTCCACTTTAAGGCTATGTTCACACTACGTACGTCTCCGGATATACGGCGGCACAGTTCACACTACGTACGAACTTACGCCAGGATCGTACGCAGTGTGAACTGTGCCGCCGTATATCGTATACTTTCCATTGTACGTAAACTACGTAAGTCTCTGGACGCTTATTCACGGAACGCGCTACGTCCGGAGACGTACGTAGTGTGAACATAGCCTTAAAGTGGAATAAGGCGATAGGTCCAGATGGAGCCCACCCCAGCATAGTCCATAAAGAACTCCAAACTATGATTGCTGATGCCCCCCCATGCATCCATATAAATGATATGCCTTTGATCATGGCCCTGAGGATATCGCCTATCTGGACTTCAGCCAAGCCTTTTAAACAGTTTCTCATAGAGCTGATAGAGAAGTTACTGAAGATTGGACATTATCTCTGGATAGTTCAGTGGATTTGCGGTTGGCTGGAGGATAGATATCAGTGGGTTGTTGTTAATGGTGTATATTGTGAGCAGAGACTGGTTACAAGTGGTGTGCCACAAGGGTCTGTTCTAGATCCTATTCTTTTTAATATGTTTGTAAGTGACATAGGAGAAGGTTTGGTAGGTAAGGTTTGTCTGGTTGTTGATGACACAAAAGTGATATTCCTGGAGGTGTCTGTAATAGGTAAGGATTTAGGGGTAGTGATTTCTGACAGCCTTAAAATGAGTCACTAGTGCAACCAGGCGGTAGGGAAAGCAAATTGTATGCTGGGGTGTATAGCTAGAGGTGTAACCAGTAGGAAGAGGGAGATTGGGATCCCACTGTATAGAGCCCTAGTGAGACCATATCTAGAATACTGTGTCCAGTTCTGAAGACCTCACCTACAAAGGGATATTGATAAAATAGAACTGGCTCAAAGATGGACTACAAAAATGGTGAAGGGTTTGAAGCTTCAAACATATGAGGAAAGACTTAAAGAGACTCTGTCAGCAGGTTTATGCTATCCTAACTAAGGGTAGCATAAACTAGTGACAGAGAAGCTAAACAGAATGATGTATCACTACATTGTTCTGTACAGCTAATCCGGAGATATCCTAGTAAATAACATGGAGGATAAGTAGTCCTCTCCATTATATGCATGAGCCCAGTAGTCCTCATTATTTATGAGAAGCTGAAAACTCCGCCCACCAGCTGCTGATTGGCAGTTATCTCTCCATGCTGTATATAGGCAGTCATCTGTCAATCAGGAGCTGGAGGGTGGAAAGAGTGTTACGGCAAGAATCCCATTCTCCTGCATATTAGGAGAACAGCTGAACAAAATGATGGGAGTAATACACCGATCTATTCAGCATTTAAGGCGGCATAAACCTAGTGACAGATTGCCTTTAAAGATCTAAATCTGTATAGTCTGGAGGAAAGAAGGGAAAGGGGAGACATTATTGAGATCTTTAAATATGTTCAAGGACTAAATAAGGTTCAAGAGAAAAGTGATTTTTAAAAAAAATAAGAAACTGATAGAAGAACAAATAATACAAACTGAGGTTTGTTGGGGGAAATATCGGAGGCAACATGAGAAAATATTACTTAACTGAAAGAGTAGTAGAACACACTTTTTTAGCAGATGTGGTAGGTAAATCCACAATAACTGAATGTAAACCTGCCTGGGATACACTCATATCTATCCTAAGATTATAATAATAAAGGAAATAATATAAGGAAAGACTAGGTGGAGCAAATGTTCTTTTTCTGTAAACCATCTTCTGTGTTTCTATGTTGGCTAAGCTTGTTTCCAATTACAACCAGCAGAACAGTAAATGCAGCTCTGCAGTGTCATACTGTACATAACTCATGACCAGTACAATATTAATGAAATATAGTTATATTGTGAGTGGATACTTTGAGTTACAAAACTATATAATAAGTAAAGAAGGCGTTGGATGCTTGTAGAATATCCTGGCATCACATATTACAGAGTGTGTCAGTGACATGTTTAGCCATCAGGCCTATTTCTATGGGATTCTCCTTTAAAGATCTGCAGTTGTGAGTGGAATGGCCTTTAAGGGCAATTAACCCCGAAAGCATTATATATTATACATATGTTTGACTATCTATGAGTGTTTATTTCCCTTCAGGATTCTGTCTCTCAGCAAATTTGATGTTGTTGATCCCTCTGTACATAACACCCTTGGATCGGGCCGGCCTCTGCACCATCACTATTATTGCTGTAATTTGGTGGCAATTAATTTATAGACGGCAAAGAATTAAATGCTGCATGTAGCTGTGGGTCTAGGAATGAATGTATATACGCACTGAAGACAACCCTCAATCAAGCCGCGCCGGGTTCTCAGCCCCGAGGGTAATCAATTTTTTATGTTCACACAATAACAAATTTTAAACCGGTAAAATTATTTTACACTCTGCTGTTTTCCTGTAAATTACTTGTTGGTAATGATCCCCCATCCGGAGATCCTAGCTGAGTGGCAGCGCCTCCTACTGTTCTTACAGACATGGACACCAATCAATCTTTCTCCTTTTTCTCCTCTTACCCAGGCGACCATTAACACTAGTAATAGGATTTCTCTTAGTATCCCTATAGTAAGCTATCCCCCAAAATAACCCCTTAATAAATAGGACCTTATCGAGCCTCTCATCATCAATACTTTTCAAATTATCATCATCTCTCATTATCTCTACCCCTTAATATCTTCACCCCTCAACATACTGTACCAACAACACATCATCTACACATCCTCATCATCTCCAACCCTAATGGTGCGTTTACACAGAGAGATTTATCTGACAGATTTTTGAAGCCAAAGCCAGGAACAGACTATGAACAGGGTGCAGGTCATAAAGGAAAGACTGAGATTCCCTGTCTTTTCAAATCCATTCCTGACTTTGGCTTCCAAAATCTGTCAGATAAATCTGCCTGTGTAAACGCGCCATAACAGACGGTTATGTGTTTCCTGATACATATAGATTTATAAAAATCTCAAAGGAGAAAAAGAGATTCACATTGAAATAGAGATTCACATTGCAGGACAGGTGTCCTACACATAGGAACTTATATTAACATACTATTAACAATTATGAGCAAAAGCGATAATGGTGCCAGTCCAAACTTTTGTTGTCAAAAAATGTCACCACTAGTGAGACCAATATGTCACTGCTGGTAAAATCTATATCAGCAGCTTGAAAAATCTAGGTGTCTTCTTCTAGAAAGCTGGACACCACAGCTGGAGTTGATCTTAAAGGGAAACTCTTGCAAAAAAAAAAAAAAGATATACTTTCAAATCAAATTTACTTTTATTTAAAAATCTCAAGTCTTCCATTAATTATCAGTAGCTGTATGTCCTGCAGGAAGTGATGTATTCTTTCCAGTTTGAAGCAGTGTTCTCTGCTGTCCAGAGCAGGAGAGGTTTTCTATGGGGATTTGCTACTGCTCTGGACAGTTCCTGTCTCAGACAGAGAGGTGGCAGCAGAGGGCACTTTGTCAGACTGGATAGAATACAGCACTTCCTGCAAGACATACGGCAGCTAACAAGTACTGGAAGACTTCAGATTTTTAAATAGACGTAATTTACAATATAACTTTCTGACCTGGGGTTAATTTACAAAAAAATATATATATATAATTTTTTTTTTTTTGCTAGCGTTGCCCTTAAATTGATTGATCTTCCCTAACACTGGCAATGAGATCAGCAATTCATTCACCACTTTGTATTAGATGGCAGCACACCTATGATCCCCTCTGCACTCAGTCTGCACTCATATAAACCTATACCTGATATAAAATCGTAACCAATTATTAAGTGTGCGTCACCCGCAGCGAGGCGTGACCTGTTTAATTGACATCGGGATCCACCTCTTACTCTGCAACATCTAGATAGAAAGCCTAATGATACCATTGTATTAACAGCAGCAGGACCCCCCACAGAGAACTGTATCTCAATTATATCTCTACTGAAACGTTAATGTAATAGGCACATTACAGTCATTCACACACACAATTACTTTGTCGTCTATGAACACATTTCCGAGATCTCCTGAAATCTTCCACAACTAAGATTCCAAATTAGGAGTCCCCTAATAATGAACATAAATAGGACATCATTTACACTGTGATGACTACATTAACCTGTAGTAACTAGGCTTCTGCCTACAGAAACTAAACTCTATCATCTATTCCAGGTATTACACACAGGTAAAGATTGACTGCCCCCTATGTTAATGAATATAGGTATTATAATACTGCCCCCTACGTACATGAATATAAGTATTATAATACTGTCCCCTACGTACATGAATATAAGTATTATAATACTGTCCCTTACGTACAAAACTATAACTACTATAATACTGCTCCTATGTACAAGAATAAAACTACTATTATACTGCCCCTATGTACAATAATATACAGTAACTACTATAATACTGCTCCTATGTACAAGAATATAACTACTATAATACTGCCCCTATGTATAAGAATATAATTACTATAATACTGCTCCTATGTACAAGAATATAACTACTATAATACTGCCCCAATGTATAAGAATATAACTACTATAATACTGCTCCTATGTACAAGAATATAACTACTATAATACTGGTCCCTATGTACAAGAATATAACTGCTATAATACTGCCCCCTATGGACAAGACTATAACTACTATAATACACGACATGGAGAGAAAGAAACGGCTGCACATCCCATCTATGGCTGATACTAATGCCGCTAGGCCTATTTTAAAATTCAACACCAGAATGTCTGTATATAATTTGATCAAACCATAATAGCCCTGTGTACCACGTGCAGGTCCCCTGGTTCACACGGGTCCCTACGCTAACTCCACACCGCGTCGGTCAGTGACCGCCAACCCTGCAAAGCGTGCACATGCAGGGAAGGGAGGACATGGAATGGCCCTGCAACCCCAATAGCACAAGTATGAATAAGGTATTAAACTCACCACTGCTGATCACACAGAATGGAGAAGACATAAGGTACTGACATGTGAGCACAGGCATATCCTGCTAATTCTGGTGATAACTACTATAATACTGCCCCTATGTACATGAACATAACTGCTATAATACTGCCTCATATGTGCAAGAACCTAACTACTATAATACTGTCCTCTATGTACAAGAACATAACTACTATAATACTGCCTCCTATGTACAAGAATATAGCAACTATAATACTGCCCCTATGTACAAGAATACAACTACTATAACACTACCCCGATATGAAATAATATAACTACTTCATGGCTGTCCCCTATGTACAAGAACATGATTGCCATATTGCTAATTCTATCCCTATGTACAAGAATATAGCTGCTAGAATATTGCCCCCTATGGGCAACAATATAACTTCTATTATACTGCCCTACATGGACATGAACACAATAGTGCCCCCTATGGTACTTTAATCAGCTCATGTTCGTTAATAAATGTGTTTTTGCTTTATTAACATTCCGTCCATTATGCCGCCTAATATCTGTACAGTATAATTAGGCCAGGCCTTTTTCTTACACTGTTGCTAATGCGATATTAAAAACCTTTTAGTCAGCGACTAATAACTGTTTATAGGCAGCATGCTACTTATATGATAAGTTAATACTATGTTACAGGGACCTTAGAGATATATAATCATAATTGCACATACATTGGTTACGCTTTACATTTCTCTATTTAGCATCATGAAATATACCTTTATTTGGCTTCATTAGGGCTGGAGTGGAAATGACCTCAGAAATGTAAATGTAAATGACTTTATTTTCCTGCATGATGCTGGATTTCTCACCGTGCATGTAATGATACACGATATTAAGTAATACAGAAGCTGTAGGTTTAATAGTAGGGAGGTGCTCCTGCAGGTCAATAGGTCATTTATATATCACCGCATTGTTGTAATTGTTATTACGTGTTAACTAAACATGATGGTGACACCTCACAGCTACACGCATAGCACACATACTGAGCACATACATCTGCCGCATGTGGTGAGATCTTACTATTTACCAGGCAGAATGGTGCTCAGGACCAGGATGATTTCAGAGAAGTGAAGGTTAAGGGCCACTCATGTATCACTGACATTTACATGTACACACATATATAAAAGCCACTCACATACAGTATGATATCGGTGCTGGAGCAATCAGCCAACACTTGACTAGAAGCATACAGGTGGCGGAGTATGGTGGCGTAAGCCTTCAGGACAACACATCGCTTGCAGCTCCATTAAAGGCTACTAGTGATGCACGATGCACCGAAATATCGATACTAATATCGATATTCGGGGCAAAAAAACGGTTCGGTACCAGGATTTCCTGGTATCGATACTTTATGTTAAGATGTGCAATAGCACAGCTTAACATAGAGTATAGTGCAGAGAACACGGCCGGCGGCTATCTGAGCGCCGGCCATGTTCTCTGTGTGCTCCCCACCCCCCGCGTGGCTCACCAACTCCTTCTCCATGCTGCCTGGTCCCGGTGTCATTTCTCTCCCCCACGCGGCTCACCAACTTCTGCTCCATCTCCATGCTGCCCAGTCAAGCAGGTTAGTGAGCCAGCGTGCCACAGCACATGTGTCATGGCCGGGGGTTAACCCCACACTTCCCACTGGCCGACCCCTGGTCTGCAACCTGCGTGGGCCGTCCGGGTACGGCATGCCGCTGTCACTAATGGAGCGTTATTTATACTGGGCTGTGCTCCGTTGTGACTCCCAGCCCCCGCACACAGGCCGCAGCCTCCTCACTACGGGACAATCTCCAAAGCCATCGGCTGCGGCGTACGGAGCAGCTCGGATGCTGCTGAGTGCTGACACTTCACAGCGGCATCTACACAGTTACACCGGCTATTTAACTGTGTAGATGCCGCTGTGTCAGCAGCATCCGAGCCGCTCCGTGCGCCTCAGCCGATGGCTTTAGAGATTGTCCCGTAGTGAGGAGGCTGCGGCCTGTGTGGTGTGGGGGCCGGGAGTCACAACGAGGAGGGAGGGAGGAGTGATGCCGGGACCGGGCAGCATGGAGCAGGAGGTGAAGGTTCTGCTCCACCACAACTATTACTATCCCCAATGTACTATACTAGTGCTGGGTCAGCACTAGTATAGTATGTTGGGGATAGTAGTTGTATAGCTATGTGTCAACCATACAACTACTATCCCCAATATACTATACTAATGTTATGTGTCAGCCATACTACTACTACCCCCAATATACTTTACTTGTTTTATGTGTCAGCCATACTACTACCCCCAACCTACTATACTGTGCATCTGCCATACTACTACTACCCCCATCATACTATACTGTGCATTTGCCATACTACTACTACCCCCAACCTACTATACTGTGCATCTGCCATACTACTACTACCCCCAACCTACTATACTGTTCAACTGCCATACTACTACTACCCCCATCATACTATACTGTGCATTTGCCATACTACTACTACCCCCAACCTACTATACTGTGCATCTGCCATACTACTACTACCCCCAACCTACTATACTGTTCAACTGCCATACTACTACTACCCCCATCATACTATACTGTGCATTTGCCCTACTACTACCCCCAACATACTATACTGTGCATTTGCCATACTACTACCCCCAACCTACTATACTGTGCATCTGCCATACTACTACTACCCCCAACCTACTATACTGTGCATCTGCCATACTACTACTACCCCCAACCTACTATACTGTGCAACTGCCATACTACTACTACCCCCATCATACTATACTGTGCATTTGCCATACTACTACCCCCAACATACTATACTGTGCATTTGCCATACTACTACCCCCAACCTACTATACTGTGCATCTGCCATACTACTACTACCCCCAACCTACTATACTGTGCATCTCCCATACTACTACTACCCCCAACCTACTATACTGTGCATCTCCCATACTACTACTACCCCCAACATACTATACTGTGCATCTGCCATACTACTACTACCCCCAACCTACTATACTGTGAGTCAGCCATACAACTACTACCCCCAACATACTATACTGTGTGTCAGCCATACAACTACTACCCCCAACATACTATACTGTGTGTCAGCCATACAACTACTACCCCCAACCTACTATACTGTGCATCTGCCATACTACTACTACCCCCAACCTACTATACTGTGAGTCAGCCATACAACTACTACCCCCAACATACTATACTGTGTGTCAGCCATACAACTACTACCCCCAACATACTATACTGTGTGTCAGCCATACAACTACTACCCCCAACATACTATACTGTGTGTCAGCCATACTACCTTCCCAATCTCGCAGAGTATACAGTGTTTGCACCAAAAAAGTCATATATGCAAACATGGTACCAATCAAAGCTGCAAATCACTGCGCACTAAAAAAAGACTCTCAGACAGCCCTACCGGCTGAAAGATTTTAAAAGTTATGGGAATCAGAAAACAGCATTATATTGAATCAAGTATCGAAATGGTATTGAGTATCGAAATAAAAAAGTTGGTATTGGTATCGAACTCAAAATTCTGGTATCGTGACATCCCTAAAGGCTACTATATATAATACAGAGGGCTCAGCTGTTACTAAACTGAGACAGGAGGCAAATGCTGAGATCTAAACAAAAAATGATAGATACAAGAAAAAAGGAAGATACAAATATAAAAGCAAGGAAATATAAGTGACAAGGAAAGAAACAGTAAAAGGAATAGAAGGAAAAGAAAGTGGAAAAGAGGAAACCAACATGCACATGTATTAAGTGGTGTATGGGAGGCTGCAAGTGTATGCTGTACCGCTAAGGCCTCATAAACACATTCGGTACACTGGCTCCTAGCATGTGTGCTAACTTTCACCCCCCAAAGGGCCAGTCCATTGCAAACGCTTCAGCTGCTACTGCAGTGTCCAAGAGCAGGAGTCCCTGCAGGTATAGGTTGGTATTATGTTTGTCTAAATGTTCTCAAACTGAAGCTGTAGTATGCTGCTCCCACCACTAGGTGTCACCTTGTTTTGCACCTTATGTTGCATAGCTGAAGGGAAAACTCACCGAATGCGCAGCGTATTTACTGCTGCGATACGCAGCAGATACGCAGCAGATTAGATATAAATAACAACACAGCATCGAGTCTTCACCATCAAATTTGCTGCAGATCTGCTGCGTATCTGCTGCATATGCGGTGTGTGTGTGTTTGTACCCTTAGGGTACAAACACACACGGCATATACGCTGCGTATTTACTGCTGCGATACGCAGTAAATACGCAGCAGATATGCAGCAGATACGCAGCAGATTAGAGCTAAATAACTGAACACAGTATCAAATCTGCTGCGTATCTGCTGAGTATCTGCTGTGTATCTGCTACGTATCTGCTGCGTATACGATGTGTGTGTTTGTACTCTTAGGGTACGTTCACACATACCGGATCCGCAGCAGATTTCATCTAAATAACTGAACACAGCATCAAATCTGCACCATCAAATCTGCTGCGGATCTGCTGCAGATCTACTGTGGATCCTGTACGTGTGAACGCACCCTTAACAGTTAACAGATTGCTCTATTGATTATGTGTATTTCCTGCTACTGTCTGGTGGTTTATGTCTAACCAATCCTTGAGTTAGCTACTTCAGAGGTCACTACCCTATCACAGGGGATTAAATCCACTCTTAAACCAAAGCAAATTTTCCCATAAGAAATTATTGAAATGCAGACAATTGGTTCCACACCCCAAGAATTATTATTTTTTTCTGAACAACATGTAGAACAGATGAAACAATGAGAAACAGCTGAATATGTCATATTATAATTTACTATACAATATATCAATCAGCATGCGGAGTATAATGTATACTAAGTGCATAAACCTTAAAAAACTGTTTGCAGGTACAGGTTTGAACTTCAGATCCCCATAATGCAGAAGTGTAGAACAAAAGGCTAGAATAGAGAAGCAGGGCTGCTGTCAGAGGTCTGTGTGGTCACATGACAGCAATGGGGAAGGGGCGTGTGTTCAGGAAGTGAGAATCACAGAGCTGTGCAGGAGGACAGTGACAGAAACTTTTCTAAATAGCAGTGTGAATGGCTGAGTGTGAGTGCAGGCACAATAAAGCAACAGTGTGTATAGCTAAGTGTGAGTGCAGGCACATTATAGAAGCAGTGTGTATAGCTGAGTGTAAGTGCAGGCACATTATAGCAGCAGTGTGTAAAGCTGAGTGTGAGTGCAGGCACATAATAGCAAAAATGGTAAGGATGGGAAACACAAGGGCTGACAGCGAATGCCAGGAATATAAAGGAATGAGCAGGGCAGATGTGTGCACAGTATAGCAGCACTCTCTGTCCGGGGAGAGAGGGGTTACTGCTATAAAAAGATTACCTTCACAGTCCTGTCCCCTGATGTAAGCCCCAGCCTGAAGTGGATCTGACATGATTTGGAAGGTGAGGGAGACTTCCTGGGTCAGAGTACAGTGCTGTAGACCACGCTGTCCCCCTCCCCCTGAGACCAGGACCCATTTGCGGGACCTTGCGGAAAAGGGGCGGATGTGCAACTTTTTTGTGGTGTACACCAGGGATGCACAATGATAAATCCCCCCTAAGGCCATGTTCCCCCGCCTGATACTGCAGTATCGGATCAGATGAACACCTCTTGATCTTTATTGGATTGCAGGCACATTTGGGTGTGCCTGCATACCACATAGCCATAGACCACAGTGTAAAGTACCGTCGGGAAATGTACTTTACACTGTGAGCATAGGCTATTTTTTACAGCTACTGGTCAATGAACAGCGGCTGTACAAAATAGACCGGTCAGTTATTTTGTGTGGCTGCAAAGAACAACGGCTCTAGTGTATACAGAGTGTATACACTATGGCCATTGTTCCATTCACTTCAGTGCACCTGAGTACTGTTGGTTAACAATGGCCGTTGTTTTACTAACAAATACAGTGTGTGAACATGACCTAAAAGTATAATGTATGCTATCTGGGCTGTAATGCTGATTAATCCACTTTTAAAACAGCCCAAAGTGTCAAAGGGGTGGAGCCTGTGGTCTGTCCTCTGCCTGCAGCACCTCTTCTAGGCAATATCACTCAGCTTTCCTGTTTGATTGACACACATCCTGTGTAATTTCTGCCCATGTGCCCTGAATGGCTACTGTACCTGACCAGAAGCTATTCTGTTAAATTATCTAGGTATAAAATTATAATAAATTCCAATATAAATTGTAATTGCATATAAATTGTAATAAATTTACTTCACGGTGGAGGCTATTGCTACGTTTACACAGAACGATAATTTGCCCGATCGTACAATTAACAATGTCGGAGTAACGATTTTTTTTCATAATAATCAGCGTTTAGACGGTACGATATATTGTACGGAAATTCGTTTTGCGATCGCTTAAGCCTATCTCACACATTGGTTAAATCGGCGAACGGCTGTTCAAAGATCAAAAGGAACGATTTCTCACTTGTCGTTTGATCGTTCGAATTTGATCGTTATTGTGCAAATTCGCACGATAGTCGTTTCGTGTAAATGCAGCATAAGCCTTCCTTGATACAATGCCGGGCCCCTTCCCACCCACTTGGTGAACCAGGTGAGACCGATGAAAAGTTGATAAATATTTGTGCAATCCATGGATTTTAGCACAAATTGTGACTTTTCTCTTGTATGCTTTAGACACACTCCTTAGAAAGTTTCCCCCAAAATCTGTAAGTCTGTAGGAAAGAAGGGAATGTGAGGCTTTACGATGAAAACCGAGGAATCCCTTAGACTTCGCTCCACAGCACTAAACCAAATCTGCTGCTACCTAGAAGAGCTCCTCATCTGTCCACGTAGACTATATGTCGCAATGTTAGTAAATGTGGAGGAGGATAAGACATATAAGAAGGAGTAGAAAAGAAATCATTATCAGCGGACGTCTATTTAACGAGATGGCCGCCTTCCGACGATTTTACTACGTTGTGGGAACGAAGCCATACATTGTAACAAACTATCACAGCAGTAGAGGGATTTGTGCTACTGATGTGCTTAGCTCACAGAGCAGATCCTATAGCAGATCCTGTCATATGTGATGGAGAAAATAATGCTGCATGCAAATGCAACATCGTGGCTGAACCTGACAGACTGCATTATAAGACAGATAATACATCAAGACAGCGGTGGGATCTGTGGTGGGATGCTTATAGCAGTGTTCCTTTTCACTGACAGCAAACAGTGGTTTGGAAATGAGTAAAACATTTTTCAATTGCTTCTTCCATCCCACCAGTTCTGTGCATTGAGTGGCCTTTTAATGTACACATATGGCATATAATCTGTGCTCTTGGTCATGACCCGCCCTTGCTCATCTATTTATATTACCCTAGCTCTGGCGCGCTTGCATCTACATACACTGGTAAGATGCCTCCCACCCCTCTCTCTCCCTCCTCAATGCTCTTTTTTTCTCACTCCCTGTAGTAGCTGAGAGGTGAAATTGGTAATTGTGTTCACTTGTCGCATTTGTAGATGTGACTAGATGCAAGTTTAGGGGCGTGAGGCACAAGAAAAGAGCACTCATATGTAATCTGCAGCATACTGCCTGCGGGGGCGGGGGCAGGGGCATAGGGTCAGCATTACAATGAGGGTGTCCAGCACTGCCAAGAAAGATACCCCAGCAAGTAACAGTGACCAGCGCAGCATCCCCACCTGAAAAGATCAATATAGCACATAATGTCTGCTCTACTGGCATCTTCTCACATAAGTGCCATTACTAGTGTCGTCCCCTGGGTCTGCTCCATAAATGCAGCTAAGCCAGGACCACATTTTAAACCAACATGAGTCACTACAGTCTATGGATGTGTTCCCACAGTGTCTTTTTTAGGCAAAATGCTGTTTGATAATGACAGCTATGAAAAATGATCATGAACAATATTGACAGTCTTCGTTGTAAAATAACGGCCATTAATTTCCAAACGGCGTCCGTTATTTTGCATTGAATCTCATTGTGGGAACATAGGGGGAAATTTATCAAACATGGTGTAAAGTGAAACTGGCTCAGTTGCCCCTAGCAACCAATCAGATTCCACCTTTCATTTGTGAGTCTGTGAGGAATGAAAGGTGGAATCTGTTTGGTTCCTAGGGGCAACTGAGACAGTTTCACTTTACACCATGTTTGATAAATCTCCCCTTTATAGTCTATAATAAAAATTTGTATGACTGCCAGATCATGAGGGTCCACTTATTTGTTGCAAAGCAAAACTATTTACTTTGCTTAGTCAAGATGGTGATTATTAGTTGGGTATTGTCCGTTGCAGCAACTTCTCATTGTAACCATAACTTATTCAACATCTAACAGGGATCTTAAGGGGGTGTCCACACATACAGGATCTGCAGCAGATTTGATGGCGCAGATTTGAATCTGCAGCAGATCTGCAGCAGATTTCATGGCCCAGAGTTACTTTGCATGGAATCTGCACCTTCAAATCTGCGCCATCAAATCTGCTGCAGATCCTGTATGCATGAATGCACCCTAAAACTGAAGAAAACTACAGACCTGTGAATATACAGTAGCTATAACTGATAATAGGTTAATATTATATGTATATTTCCCATGATTCTGAGGAGCGCAGCCTGTCCTCTTCTGTAACATACATTAATGACCTGTGGCCCTTCAGCTGGTGAGTACGCTCTAGGCATGGTGGGATTTGTAGACTATAGCCACAGGTTACAGCCCACCAATACAGAGAAATATTTCTGACAAATCCATCTGGAAAGTGTGATCTGCGCTCGCTGCCATTTCCAGTAGGGTTGAGGAGATGCCAGGGATGGGCAGGGGTTAAGTGACAGAGCAGCAGCTTCATGTCACTGCTGTGACTGCAGCTGATGTGTGGTTGTGTCAGCTCTCACTGTGAGACGAGGTGCGACACTCATTTGTATGCTTCGCAACGGATTGTTCCTCAACTGTTGTGAAAAAAAAAAACACACACACCGGATTTAGGTGCATTGGGTTCAGGAAGTCAGAGCTATTCATGAATATGTGAATCTCATTTACTCCTCATTCTAAATCTGTCAGATTACAACCAGCGGGCAGAGAGCCAGGAGACAGCTGTCATCCTGTAGCTGGGGTCACGGGCTACCCCATCACACAGTCTATGGGAAGAAAAAAAAATGATTGTACCCAGTGGGTCACTAATGATGAAGGTTATAGGTCAATTGTAAAGCAAGAAAAGAGAACAAATCACTCAATATCGTTACCAGGTTTTCCTTTGTCATAAAATAATAAAAGCAGCATTACTTACCTGATAAATCCGCCATTGTTCTGCTGCCGACCCTGTCCCTGTTCACTGTGGTGGTGCAGCAACGATGAGCCTGTATACCCAGGTGACTGACCACTACAATCCCCTTTAGTCAGGTTTTCACATCTAGGAAACCCAATATTCCTTTTAGGGTGTGTTCACACACGTTGGAGTTTCATTGCTTTAATGCAATGAAGGACAGCAATTAAATGTTTAATTACTACAATGAAATGATGCAGTAACGCAATGATATGATAATTTACTGCAATTATATGATGCATTTACATAGCATTGTCATTGCGTTACTACATGTGTGAACCTCCTCCTCCATACCTCCTTAGATGGGAGGTAAAATAAAACTGATCGCATTGTTCCTTACCACCATCACCCCCCCTCTCCTTTTAACAATTTCCCAAATTAAAGTCATGGTGCTTCTTAGAACACTCATCCCTATTTACCCCTCCCTTATCAGCAATCTTTGGCACGTTTGTAACTCCTCATCTTCTAAGGGCCATAACTTTTTATTTTTCAATATACAGAGTCATATGAGAGCTTGATTTTTGCAGTACCATAGTTCCCTTCATTTTACCATAAAATTTACTGCGAAATAGAAAAAATTATTTGTGGACAGAAATTGGAAAAAAAAGGCAGAGGGATTTTGTTTTTACGCAATTCACTTTGCAGTAAAACTCATCAGTAAAAGTTTTTTGTTTTATTTTATTAGCAAAGCTTCGAATTGCCATATTCTGACCTCTGAAACGTTAAAATATTTAGTCTATGGAGCAGTAGAATTATTTCTTTGCACCCTAATCTGTCGTTTTTATCAGCACCGGTTTGGGATAGATAGGACCTTTAGTTTGCTTTTATTCATATGATGTGACCAAAAATCAGCAATTTTGGTGGCCTTTGATATTATTTGTTATTTATATATAGATGAGATCAATAACATTATATTTTAATAGTTTGCATGAATCGTGGTAATTCTATACTGTATATGTTTTTCTTTCCTGTTTATATATTTTTATTTAAAAAATTGGCAATGGGGGTGATGTCAACTTTTATTAGATCAGAGACATTTTTCTACATTTTCTTTACACTTTTTTGGTCTCCCTAGCAGACTTTTATATGCAGTCATTATATTGCTTAATGCATTGCATTGATCAGTGTAATTGGTGCTCTGTTTCCACAGTCTACCTGAGGCAGACTATACAAGCAGATTTACCATGGCAGCTAGGGAGACCTTCAGAAGGCCTCCTTCATCTACCATGGAAACCGGCTGGATTGTGTCAAAGGGGTGCCGATCAGACCCCTGATAGGTGCAACGAGTTATCAATTCACTCTTTGCATGTGGCTATTGATTATGGCGTGTAGAGGGTTATACTACAGAGGTCAGTTGTGTTGTGTTTCTTTCTTTAAATAAGAGGACTCAGCCCTCTCTGGTGCCTCCATAGACAATGAAAAGAGCTGCAGGTCACATGCCGACCCCCCACAATCTCTTACTAGTCCCCTATCCTGTGGATAGAGAACAAGTTAGTTTTAAGTGGAAAACCTCTTTAATTAGAGCCTAATTGATTATGTGGTTTCTGCAATTTTGTCTAAATTGATTGCATGGGCTCTATCTGTAATTAAGTCTGGTAATGCAATGCCAATTACATTGCAAAGTTCAGACAGTAAATTTAGGCAAAACTGCTTCCCACTCAGCTTTTTTGATGCATTTTCGGTGATATCCTGGCAAAAGTGGTAGTCTGTTATAGCAATTTGTGCCACTACAGTAAAGTACGACCATTTCCTTTTTTTGCCATTTCAAAACAATTGCTACAAAATTGTGGCACAAACGCATGAAAAATGCAATGTATGGACACAGCCTTAGGCCAAGTTCACACAACGTAGGTTGTGTATTAATCACAGCCGTTGTTAATGATTTGCAACAACAGCCGTGAATAATACAAAACTTACGTTGTACTGCAGTCTATGGGATCCCGGCCAGAGCGCAGGTTCGCCCCTTCTCCCTGGCATATGCCTCCTGTACGTTCCACTCGCCCGATGGGCGGTCTGGGGGAGCTCCCCCGCCTGACAAGGCGGGGAAGGAGGTGCGGCCTCCTCCAGAGCCTCATTTATCATGATTCACGCCTGCTTGCAGGTGCAAATCATGATCCAAATCTACAACTGCTGGAAGCAGGTGTAGATTTAGTATGCCGGGCGCAGATTCGGACGCCAGACTGGCTGGTTTCACTAAGAGGCGTGCGCCTCTTAGTGAAACCTGACAAGGGGAAGGGGGCGGGGTTTAATATAAGTACACCGGTACTTAATATAAGTACGCCCCCATAGTATATGCTCCGGCCGGGATCCCTAGCAGCCGCACAAAAAAACTGATGTGTCAGTTTTGTGCGGCAACTATTTATTGATTAGCGGCCGCACAAGCCTGACAGGTCACACAGTGGAGAGTACGGCTCCGGCCACACTCTCCATTGTGCTCAATGGCGAACTGGTGAACCAATTCAATAGAAAAGAAGTTTATCACACCTTCACAGAATGACCAGAATTATACGTAATGTGAACCCGACCTTAGGCTGCACTTATATGAGGTGGTATTAGCCACTGGGGAATCTTGAGCCCAAGGCTAGTGGCTAACAGCTAGTCACATAGATTCCTGATAATTGTACCCGGCACTTGGACGTCACACTGCTTAAAGAAGCAACTCCCAGTGCCTGCTGCAATGATTAACACGTGTGGCAGCTTAATGTTATTAACGCCTCATGTAAGTGCGGCCATAATAAGGTTTTAATTATGTTAATAAAGAAATACAACAGAACTGTGAAGGTTTGGGCACAGCCTTACACCACGCTTAATGGTTTGCATCATAGGAAATATCTGATTAATACCTAAAGCCAGGCCCCATAGAAACCAATAAAAGTCTGCTTAGACCCACAGTACTTTAATTACCCTGGCCCCTGTAATGATGTGGAGGTACTGTATTTCACGCAAATTTGGTCATAATGCAGTTTGAGGCTACGTATGCTGTATAAACAATGGCCATTCCGCAGTGAACAGCCGTTGTTTAACACATCATTATTCTGGCTGTAGGTAGTGTTAAACAACGGCTGTTGTTTGTACAGTGTATGAATGAAACCTAAAGGTGCACCTGTCAGCAGCATGTTGCAATGTAAACGGAAATGCAGTGTAAGGGCTAGTTCACACTGAGGAATCAGTGCTGATTACTCACTGAAAATTCTGCATGAAAATATATTGCAGAGCCAAATTCAATTGAGTTTAATGGAATATGCGCTCTGCAGTTCACACAGCGGAATTTTCTGCAGCGGATCCACTTTCCTCCAGAAGAATTGACATAGCAATCTTCTAGCGGATTCCACTGGCGGAATCCTATTGAAATGAATTGAGAAGTGAGTGTCTGCTCTGAAATTTCTCAGCATGGAATTAGCATGGAATACTTACGGAAATTCAGCATGGAATTGGAAAAAAATTATTAATTTGATTAAATGAAAAATTAATTTGTGTGGAATTCTGCCAGAGGTGATTCTGGGCAGAACACTTTCCTCGTGAATTCTGCACGGAACTCTCACAGAGTTCCATGTGGAATCCGCAAGGTGAGTGTGCCTCCCAGGAATTCTGCAAGAACACTTTCAGCCCAGAACACTTTCCTAGCTTATTCAGAACTGATTCCTCCCTGTGAGCTGGCCTTAAGGGTACGTACACACAATGTGATTTTGTGGCCATCAAAAAGATGTCCGCTATTTGCAAATGGCGGCCTTCTAAATGATCATGAGTTGCTCCAGAGTTTTAGAAATTTATGGCAAACTAACAGACAATTTTCTGCAATTCCAGCCGACTCCAGGATGCGGGTGTAAACAGCCCCTTGGTACCGCCAATAAAGACATGTATTGGTGGTCATTTAGGGGTTAAAGTCTATGGGAAAATGTTTGTACACCCCCCGCCCTACCTATTTTATAAATGTATTTTGCTTTTATTTTACTGTGTGTGTGAACCTAGCCTCAATGTCCAGTGAACAGTGGGCACAGCTTGTTGCTTTGACAGAATTTACACACATATCAGAAATTTTTTTCAAAAATGAGAAAAAGTTCCATCTCTACTCCACACAGATTGTGGTATATAAAAAGCGTGACAACTGTGGCCAGTATGTATGTTATGATACATTTATCAAAGGAGGCAATTGCAGTCATAAATCTGTCACCACAGAGACAGTCAATTAGCCAGGCTGTAAGTTACACATTGGCTACAATAGAACAATAGCGTCCAGCCATTCTATACACCTTCATGTACCATTGTCTTCCTCTCATCACTTACAGCGCCAATATTTTCTATAAGTGGTCCCAGTGTTAATTATATGCTACTGAGAAGGTTGGATTACAGTGTTTAAATGTGAGGTAAGAGCATGCAATGAACATACTCTCTTATATGCCATTTCTGTATAAAATATTGAAATGTATGTGCTGATACATATGTTGCATTATTACAACACCCTAGTAACAGGGAATAGAGTGACGCCGTTGGGAATAGATTGACACATTCTCCGTCAGTAGGTTTAGTATAGAATTATGGTAATTGCAGATATATAAGGTTTTAGCACCTGTTTAACCTAGAGTTGAAGATGAAGTTTATCTAGGGATGATAAAGCTCCTTAATCCAAAGCAGCTCCACCAGGAGAGATGATATATGGAGATCAGACCTCTGGGTGCTATGGAAATGGCGCTCGGAAATCCTGTGCTAACAATTGATTTGTAAATCTCTCAGCTCCTGTTCTCAACAAATGATACAAGTTTATATGAGAAAATGCAGAGTCTCTGTGCTCCTAAAATGTCTGCATCGGCACCCTGGGCATCCTAATTCAATCGATTTACATGACTAATTCCCAAACTTTAAAGGGGTTCACTTTAGGATTCTTCTGTATATCACTCATTCTTCTGTATATAATACAGGATTTAAGGGGCTGGTTGCAGTAAGGCCAATGTGTTCTTAAAGTTCTTTTCCTTTCCAAAAAAACTGCCATGTGTAAAACCAGCGTAATCAAATGTTAAATCTTCATAATGTCACACATATTCCTACCTCGTTAGTGTAAAGAATATTTCCTCCCATTGGAGAAGTGCGTGTTTTAGACTTAGGGACACTGTAATCATTTTAGAGGCTGTAGAGGCTCTGATCACTTGGTCCTCCACCTTGTAAAAAGTTAATATAGATACGGTATATATATATATATATATATATATATATATATATATATATATATACACACACACACACACACAAATATTTTTTTATTTTTTTATTTTTATGGAAGGCATGGCCTGGGAAAAAATAGCTATATATGCCTAAAAAGGTAAGCAGACTCTGGAATTATCTTGATTTCTGCACTGATGTCATTATTATAGACAAACACAGTAAAATAAATGAATAACACAAAAACAGTTGTACTGTGTGTGCATGTAGTAAATATCCAAAGTGAAAAGAGAAATATTAAGGGTAATCTAGCATGTTAAGTGATGCTGCCCACATCCTCTGTCCTGCCTAGTGAGGTCCTATAGCCTAACCCAATCACATCCTCTGATCACATCCTCTGTCTGACCAAGTCAGGTCCTAAAGCCTGCTCTGATCACATCCTTTGTCCGACCTAGTCAGGTCCTATAGCCTACCACAATTACATACTCTGTCTGGCCTAATCAGGTCCTAGAGCCTGCTCTGATCACATCCTTTGTCTGGCCTAGTCAGGTCCTAGAGCCTGCTCTAATCACATCCTCTGCATGGCCTAGTCAGGTCCTATAGCCTGCTCTGATCACATCCTCTTCCTGGCCTAGTCAGGTCCTAGAGACTGCTCTAATCTAATCACATCCTCTGCTCTGATTACATCATCTGTCAGGCCTAGTCAGGTCCTATAGCCTGCTCTGATCAAATCCTTTGTCCGGCCTAGTCAAGTCCTAGAGCCTGTGCAGTGTCCCAGAACATGCAGACTACTACTCCTATTATGGCCATTTCTATTGCTGTCTCAATGCCTGTTCTGGTAAGTGTTTGCACTGCAACTGCTGCTGGTTTTCCCCTAGTATTCTCTGGTTATGTGTATTCTCATGCATATTCTTATATATTCCTGTGTATTATTACATTGTACAGTGGTATGCAAGGCTGTTGATCACGTGACCGTGCCAGTGCCCTGTAACCATGGTTCCTCTAATGGCTGACTAGCTCTGGCCAGGAGCAACCATGTGACCTCCCACTTCCTCCTAACAAGTGAGTCTTCCCCCTGCTTCCAAGCAAGGAGGATGTGTGTTGTCCCCAGGCCCGCTTCTGCCATGAGGCGGAATGAGTATTCCGCCTCAGGCGGCAGATTCTGCGCTCCTGCAGGGGGCGGCAGACAGCAGCCTTGCAGCCGCTTGCCTTTCCTGTCCCCAGCGCTCACCACTGTACCCCGCCGGGCTCCCGCGCTGTCAACCAGCATCTCCTTTTGCCCTCCAGCCTGTGGTGAGTGTCGGCGGGGGCTGAGGTCAGATCGGAGCGCGCGGGAGCGCCGGGGGGGTATTCCTATTAGGGCTGCATTCCCATGTCGAGGAATGCCTGTAACTGGAGTCTCCCCTGCCCGGACAGCATCTGATAAGATGCTGAGAGCGGGGCAGAATTGTACTGATATGTGCGATGCTGTAATGAATCAGCAGCGCGTGGTGCTGTCATTACAGCGCAGCCCATATCAATAGAGTTCTCCCCCGCTCTCAGCATCTTATCAGATGCTGTCCGGGCCGGGGAGACTCCGTTACATGTGGGAATGCAGCTCTGGCTTGGGGGGGGGGGGGGGTTGCTAGTGTGTGTGTGGGTGGGGGGGTTGCTAGTGTGGGGCGGCCGTCTGAGGTTTGCCTCAGGCGGCAGATGCCACAGAAACGGCCCTGGTTGTCCCTCTCCTGCCTCAGAGGAGTTGGGCTTCTTCTCTGCAGCTCCCACTTCACCACTAGAAGTGTGGATCAGGTGCTCTGCAGTATTCAAGTCTTCGGCTGTATCTGCCTGCTCAAGTGTCCGGAGTCTTCTCTCTCATCTGGGTGTCATTCTGTTATCTCTCTTCATCGCTACAAGGATTCACAGCAAGTATTATTCTCAAGCTAATCCACCCAGCAACGCTATTTCTCTCATACTCCTACTCCCATCATCCAGCACGTATTCTCACAGCCTATGTAGCACCACTCCTGCTTTATTTGTCAAAGCCTGCTATATACCCGGTTGCATCCGGACAGAACTGTTGCTACTAGTTACCTCATCTATAATAAAACCGCTGTTACTGAACCCTGGCATTGGTGTCCACTAACTGGTGCCATGACTAGGTGCAGCGAAGAATCGCATGCCCATCATCACCCGCAGATTCCACAGACCGGCTCTACAGCTGTGCCGCCCTCAGGCCTATACCGTGACAAGTATACACCCTGCAGCTGCCCCGGTCATTGCCCGCTCATAACACCAGCACTGCGGAAGTGGCCCCCAGGGGCCAGGGCATCGCACCTGCTCTAATCACATCCCCTCCCTGGCCTAGTCAGGTCTTCTAGCCTGCTCTAATCACATCCCCTGCCTGGCCTAGTCAGGTCCTAGAGCCTGCTCTGATCACATCCTTGGCCTGGCCTGGCCTAGAGCCTGCTAGATGCTGCTCATCGTCTAGAATTGTTGACTTGCAGAGCCGTGTTCCTAGGCTCAAATCCAACCTGTGTTTGCACACTGATACAAGAAATACAAGAAAGAAATACACTCTTCTGCCACTCAGAAGAAAGGGATTAGACATATTAAAAATCAACTACCTGATCCTACTGTCGCCTGACATTTATAGTCATCATGGAGTTGAGACACCCCTATGCACATTAGATGGTCAGCCTGTAACACCAAAACGATGTATGTATGGCTAGCTTTAGTGTGCTGTTGAAGATACTTCTGGGAAACAGCAGAATCTAAGATGACAACAACATGGACTGGGCTAACGACACCCCATTTGCCTCTATGGTATGTGATATGTGTTGTTATGTAGCACTGAGAACAACCAGTGGTGTAGAAGCCACAACCATGCTCCTCCCCAGCACTTTATAAACTCTCTCTGCTCCCTATAGTCAGTGTTACAGCACAGCCCCACATTGTAGCAGCTTATGGCTGTGAATGACTATTTTTTCTCATTTTTTTTAACAAGGGAAAGTAGGGGTTGGCAGATGTGATATATACGCCCCACAGTGGCCCACAGACAAGGTATTTATCCATTTCAATGATGTTATTTCCAAGCCTGATGAGCATTGGTTTTCAATGAGGGGGTCATCAGTGTAACATTATGTGATGGTGAGAGTTTTCCTTTAAGGTCAGTAGCAATAAATGACTGGTCACATAATTCCCTGTTTTATGTATGACTGGACGATAGGTCAGATGCTCAGAGGATGACAAACATCAGCAAGCTCTATAAAGGTCAACATCGTGGCGGCACTGTACAGATGACATTATGTCAACCCATGTGTTGACTTTTGAGTTTAAAATAAATGTCAGCATGGCTCCTTTAAAATGCTCAGAATCCTCCTTTATTAATCTCATAACCACATCTACATACTGTTCAATCTGACTCCGTGACCTGAATAAAAATATGCCTAAAATTAAAAGCTCCCTGAATACTGCATCCTGAGTCATTTCTTACATAAATACTGAAAAAAAATCCTTTAAATAATAATTCTAGGTCATCTTTACCTTGAATGATACATTGGGCCTTTGTTACTCTTCCCAGAAATGTATACATAATTCTACAACTGGGTGCAACTATTGTTTTGTCAATAAAGGTGTGTCCCTACGAACTATATCACTGTATTATTTTCTAGCTGTGTAGGGTCACACCTCTATCTGTTAACACCCAGTTGTTAATTTATTCATATTTTCTGGGTGGAACAACTAGATGCTATATGTGCAAATAACTATAACAGGAGAGATCACCAGTCCTTTTCAATACATTATATTTTTGTAGGCCAAACAATATCACGTGTCTACATGCTGCTTCATGTTCTTACTTGCTATATTGTGCAGTGAATTACAGGAGCTACGATATATAACTCTTTTCCCTGTAGAGCCTGGCAGAGAGGAGATCGCCATATGATAGGATATTGGGTAAATTCGTAGTCTTATACGTCCTCCATTCTTGTGATGACCTCTGCAGATTGGTTCTTGGAGAACAATGACAAAGCCGGTGTATTGCAGGGAACACTATAATGGTTTCCCAGTAATGTATGTAAATGACTGCTATATGCTTTGCATATCTTAGTACTAAGAGACTATGCTGCAAAGGGCAGGATCCTCCCCGACAAGAATAAGCACAAGACTAATGTTAAGTGTCTCATAAATCTTGGTAGACCATTACTCCAGCTTTTCAAAAGCAGTAGTGCCCCCCCCCCCCCCCCCCGGTCACCAGTAGCCTTACACAGCATGGAGAGCAGAAAGCAGAAGCAATTCCGAACCAGTGTCCAGTTTCAAGTGAGAGTTGCACACCGAGGCTGCGCTGGCCAATAAACAGCAATGTGCTCTGGCATACATAAAACAGAGGGGACCCCACTGCAAAAGTAAATATAGGCCCCATGTTAGTCCTTACTGGCAGCATCACATTCCTCATCCTAGATCTAAAAAGTCAGGTGTCAACCAGTTTATGCAAAAGCCCAATATATTCTAAGTGCAGTCGATGCAACAACTAGCACACACCAAATGTTGATAGTATGTGCCCTATTATTGCACTTGATCAGACAGAGAAGTGATTCTTCTTGTGACTTTTAGCTGGAAAATGGCATAGCATGCATGCTGCCAGCCAGTGCCAACCCAATCCTCTTCAATAGTCTAGTTGATACAAATACAATATAACAAAAACATAGTCTTTTAAATTGAGTTGTTAGGAAGCTCATACCTGGCAGCTATGTGACTCAGTTATTAAATGAAATCTGTCAGGTCAGTACCAGGTACAGAGCTGCAGACATGGGCAGATAGATGGTAGGAAGATAAAACAAGTGATGCTTTTGTCTTTGCTGATGGCCATTTGCAAACTTATAAAATTGCATTTTTCTTTAGAAGCTGAAGTGGCACAGCTATCTGTCTGTAGTATTTGCCTTAGAAGCTGAAGTGCCACACCTGTCTGCAGCTCTACCTGGTAGGGACCTGACAGATTCCCTTTAAGGGCACACTGCAGGCATAACCAAAACACTCAGGGAGATTTACTAAGCAAAATCTGTAGTTTAAGTACAACCACATAAGCTGGCCTTTAGGCCCTGCACCAAATACCTTACTAGGTTTTTAAAATTGGAGTCAGAAAATGCAGCAATGCACAGGATAGGCAGTAAGGGATGCATTTATTAAGTCCGGCGTTTTTTACGCCGGACGTAAAAATGCCCCCGCAGCTCCGGCGCTACGGAGATTTATGTAGAGGCGGACTGCCTCTACATAAATCCCGTGTGCGCCGTTGCGCACCGCCGAAAACCTACGCCAGCTGAGGACTGGAGTAGGTTTTCGGCGTACATTTTGGCGGAACGGATGGTAAATCACGCGGACTCTGAGTCCGCGCCCTCCGTTCCGCCCACTCTCCGCCCCTTTTCCGCCCCCTTTCCGCCCACTGGCGTACTCGGCGGAAAGTGCCGATTTGCAAATATTTTATTCGCAAATCGTCCATTTGCGTAAAAAAAAATACGCAAATCGGCACTTTCCGCCGAAAATCATCCGTTCGCCGGATGATACATGTGGCCCTAAATGTCTGACGGGAGGGGCCCAACCACTGGGATCCCCATCAGTGCAGGATTGGGTGAGAGCTGGTGTAAACCCTCTCAGAGGCCATGACATTAGAGAGCTCCTGTAGCAGGAATCACATATTACAGTGTGTAGATTTAGAAGCAAGATCCATAGTTTGGGAGCCCTGGTCGCAGGGGTCTTTCATTGTCTGTGTTCCTGATCATAAATGTCAGACTGTGTTTGAATAGTGAGCTTCTGAAGCACAGCTGTAGAATCAGAGACTTACATTTGGTCCAAGCTGCACTGAAGCTGCCAGCAGAACTGGGTAACTTGTGCAGCTCATGAGAACCACCACGCATTCTAAACTCTGTGTATATATTCCGGTAACCACCAAGCATTAACGCCTTCTTCAAGTAAAATGTTCCCTGACATCAGTATTTCTTGTAGCACCATTTCCTCAGTCACGATCCAGCCCTCAGCTTTACTATCACAAGCCTATAGGAGTTAGAACTGTCCACTATTCCTCTTTCACCCCCATTCTCCGAAATTAACACATCTACCAATGGAGTCACTGCTAAGGGGTTATTTAGAGAGCAGAAAAAGTTCCTACCTGCACTTCCTCTGATAACGTCTCAGGGTCCTATTACAAAGAGCGATTCTTATTGACTAATGATAAACTATTGCAAACAATATTGTTCATCGTTAACCTGAAATCTTTCACCGTATTACACAGAACGATGGTCGTTAGTTACAATCATTACTACGATCATTATTGCGATTGTTACTATGATCGTTTATTCCTTCTGATCCCATCAAAACAATGAACAATTTGCAATTACACTGAACGAATGTGGAATTACAGCGAACGATTAGCAAACGATTACCGATTATTTTAGGTTCAGATCTTAATCAACAATCAACGACATACAAGCAATTTTTTTTATTGTTGCCTGTAATTACATAGAACGATTATCATTTAAATTCGATCGATATAACAATTTTTTGTGCGCTAATTGTTCCATGTAATAGGGCCCTAAGACAAAAGGGGGTAGGAGTATGCTGCAGGACCGATTTTAGGCCAAGCGTGGCCCTAGGCAAAATTAAAAAGTGGGGCCCCAAGTGCTCGGATATTGTACAACAACATAGTCATTGGTAAATCAGAAGGTAGCGTTGCTAGGGTCTTAAAGGGGAGAAATTGAGTGGTTGGCCGCTGTTTAATGCCAAATAATGGCCATTATTTCAAAACAACTGCGGTTGTTTTAAAATAACAGCAATTATTTGCCATTAAATGATGGCCACCTATTCAATTTCAACAGTGTGTGAACATAGCATTTCTGTGTTTTCAATACACTGCAAAAAAAACCTGACCAAAATACTGAGCAAAAATACTGTGATACAATGATACAATAGTGAGAAAAAAAAAGGAAAAAAGGCCTCCATTTCATTTCCATCAGGCGATTTAAACCAGAGAATGACCTGCTGGCAGGTCTCTAGACAGGTGAGTTACCCCTACACCACAGCTGTAACACATTTGGGATCAGAGATTTAACTATATCTGTTTCTTTTAGACATAACCTGTCTACAGAGGACTGATCTGCAATCAGAGACACTGGCTAACAGCTGAGCGAGCAGGAGGCCGGGCAGCAGAGATCATTCATGAAGAGGTGGGAGGAGGAAGCAGTGGTGAGGTGTGGCACAAACAACTACTCTTTGACACTTCATTACCGAAATCACCATGGTCACAAGGGGACTGCCAGCTATAACACACTGTCAGCACCTTAGGTAGGGCCTGGGAGCTGACATTTTCCCTTTAAGTCTTAGAAGGGAGGCTGTCACTGCTGCAGCACCATAAGAAATTATTTTTTTCAGTTTCATTAAAAATGTGCCCTTCTTCCTGGCATAAGGTGATGTGCTAGGCGGCTACTTAACCTGCCTACCCTATTTCGGCTTGCCATGGATGACTAGAATTATTGTAACATGTCAGAAGGCCAGAAGGACGGTGGGGCCTATCCATTTAAGGCTGCTAGAGAGAGTTAAAAAGGTCTTCTGTTGCAGTATTGGTACTACAAGCTATGAAAGAAAGTTCATCAGGCCACACAAGGAGGTCATGTACCAGGTAGTCTGGCAGCCAGTAGGATCCTCTCCAAGCTTTGTTTCAGTTTACAGGGAAGAAGATGGATTGCAGTTTCTGTGGCTATGAGGAAACCGATGCAGAGACCTGGAGAGCTTAGATAATTATGAAGTATTTGGCTTTCCCTTGCTAGTGCTAGTGCAAGTGCTAGCGGCCGAGACATAAATCTATTTCTGTGGCCTTCCGTCAGCCGGGGGGGGAGCACTATATAACTATATATTTATATCTATCTTGTATATTCCATGGGTGAAAGGTGCAGGGGCCTGAGGCAAGACCATGAAAAGGGAAAAACGGCAACATTGAACCCAAGCTAAAACCGTCTGGAGGTTGTGTATCAAAAGTGTCACTGTACAACATAGAAAGAAGAGAAGTGTGTTTATATTCCATGGGATACAGTGAATGTATTATTTAATGTGCACCATCGGAGCAATATGGCACAATCCAGTGACGAATAAGACACCCGTTGCAATCCAGTAATAAATATCCTGCCCGTCTGGTACTTGGTATGATAATTTGTTGCACATATTTTATACTTGGAGCAATGTGACGCAGTACAGTGATACATATGATGTGATATGGTGACAGCACATTGTATGTGGCACAATATGGCTCACTGCAGCGATCATTACGCCACACATTTCAACATTGCCTGTTGTTTCGCCATGTGATACGTGGGTCGCTTTGTCTCACTCCCATGTGTAACCAAAGCAACTTTACAGATGAATTCATTAGCGCCACCTTTGCTCACTGTTAAGTCTTTTGCTCTGTGTTGACCTTTACCATGACACGTTGACGGCAGGTGGAGAAGGAAATCTGGAATAGTAATACTCCTGATCTCCTTGGTGTTTATACGGCTGCTGGGAAGTAAACAGTAATAAGAGCGGCGTCATCCCCTAAACATAAGAGACTCGGGGAAATGATTCCACAGAAATTATCTATCATAACAGAGATGTTTCCAGACACCTCTTTATTTATCAAGCGAGGAAGGAGCTCTCCTGGGAGCTGCACTGCGGCTCAGTCTCAGCTGAAGCTGCCGCGAATCTTCATTGCTGGGGAGACGTTTCCATAGTTTTAGGATTGAAGTTGCAGCTGTTACAAAGTATCGTGAGAATAAACATTCAATAAAACGCGAGCGTAAATCTACTGACATGGGGGTGTGGTCTAATCCGATTAGGGCGTGGCTTAGAGTTTCAATATCCAGTCATACCAGATTTTGTATAGGCCACTCCTTTTTCTAGACACTGTTTAATATAAACTATGTTCCACAGCGGTATTATTATGTTAATTTATCCTAGGTAAACAGATTGTGCTGTACACTGCTTGATGCAGTAAAAAACTAGTCTTCTAACTGTGGAAAACATTTGGTTACACTCTTTACTCCCTAGCTGTCTGCCTGACAGCAGGATTCAGGCTACAAAGACTTATAATGGAACCTGACTTCTGCTATTAAGGTATGTTCACCCTGAGGAATCCATGTGGATTCCGCAGCTCGCCCCCACTCACGGCCATGCGTGTCACCACCTGTGCCATAGAGTACATTGTATGGTTGGACGGATTCTGCTGTCCGTCCAAAGAAAGAACAAGATGGCAGAATCCGCCCAATCATTGGAATGGAGTCTATGGCATGGGCAGAAATGCGCGCTGCCATGGTCGGGGGTGAGCTGTGGAATCTGTGGTGAGTGATCCGCGTGGATTCCTTAGTGTGAACTTACCCTTAGTCAGATCAAGGATCTGCTATCAGTCAGGGAGTGACACAGCTATGCCAGAGGGGTTGCCGGGTATCTGCACCCATGCAGATAAACTTTTGATGTCCTATTCCAACCATCAATGTATTTTCCTTGTAAAACCCTTTTAATAGCAGCAACAGAGCCATTGTTGCATAACCTGTTAAATTTGCTATTCAGTAGTCTGGAAAAGCTCAGATTGCGCTCATCTCTATAAAGGATGCAATGCAGGTAGTGACACAGTGTAAATGTCTCAGTGTGAATGCACTCCAGGTTAGGATTGCTTTTTAAGTGGGTGCAGTAAATTATAAAACGAGTGAACATCTTTTAATTTAACACCCACTTATCTTCTCCATTCAGAGGGCGCCGAGTCCCTGTAAGTTCTGATCCGTATCTCGGAGGACACATGGTATCAGGTAAGCACTTGAGAGTAATAATTAATATACACCCAGGCCGTGTCTCTGCTTCTAATGGAGGGGGTGAAAAAGACATGGGGCGAAAACATTACCATAATGACGAGAGCTTGAGAAATTAGCGGCCATGGCAGAGGAGCTGGGAGAAGCATGCAGACGGTAACGATTAAGACCAGGAAGGATGGGTGTGAGGTAAAAACACACTGAGACGCAACTCGTAGAAAAGACCTCTATAAATGGATAGGCAGCCAGAGTCCATTAGCGCAGGAAGATCCTGGATCTGGTAAGCCCCCGACCTCCCCCCTCCCGACTCCACCGCCCGCTTTTTTCCTTTAAGTACATTTGCCTAATATTTAATTTATAAATAATTCCCAGGTGACCTGGTAATAAAGGGCTGAGGGCGGCAGACAGGAATAGGAGGCTTCAGAAAGCCGTCTCTTTACTAAATACTCCTCATTAAAAAGATCATAGCCGGACGTTCACCGCGTGGAAGTTCCTCTAATGGTGCAGCGGGGGAAAACACCATATAAAGCCACAGTGGGCACTGCAACATCCGAGCCATGTGAACCGGCTACCCTTCTCTGTGCCCTGGATGACATTCCTGGCAATGGCCTGGTTAATAAGGGGACTTTCTGTAAACAGAACTTTCTCATATACTTTTAAGGGAAATTCTATAAGATCAGCTTATTTGTAGCAGAAAGCCAAGGGTATGGCTAGGTTTGCATTATGTAAAAAGATGTCTGTCTTTTATAATAACCGGCGTCATTCGTGCAAATAACATCCGTTATTTAAAAAATAACAAACACTATCTGCGCAATGACAATCATTGTTATGAAAGACGGACGTCATTTTTACATAGTGTGAACCTAGCCTTCCTCTTAGATGTCTTTCCCATATTCCACAATGCATTTTTCTGATGGGAAAGTCCATTGTGTGCACTTAGTCTTAAGATTTTAGAATCACACCCAATGCATCAGGCCACAGCACCCTCGTGCTAAGTGTGCAAAAAAGGTCAAAAAACTTCCTGAAATGTGACATGCTCAGAAAACTGGCATACAAAAAGGTTTATCTGGGAGCAGGGGATGTATTACCATTCCCTGCTCTATGGTGCTCTGAGTCCAAAACCTGGTGGGGTGTATTGATTTGCTATCATTGTATTGCAGACAAACTATGCCTGTATATGGGGACCAACGGCAGCACAGTGTTGCCAATGATTCAGCAACATTGTGTGGCCATTGGTCACGGCATGTGTGTATGGTTATCCTCTTTATTCACCACCCGCCTCGCCTCAATATAAAAAATATACTTCTGAGTAGACAAAGACACATTTTCTGCTTCCAGACAAGGCGTTTAAGAATGTCACCTCACTGTGCAGACCTAATACGTACAAGACAGGCTAGTGACAGCTCTCCTGCCCGAACACTAGCCACAGCACTGTTCAGTGATTGGTTGGGCAGGTCTTGAAAGTATGATCAGATGAGGTCATTGACCTAGATAGGTGAGTATGAATTTTATAGCTACCCATGCAAAATATAAAAAAAAATGTTGTATACCTGGAACACCCAAACTCTCCACACTGGATACAACCGTAGCATACCTTCAGATTTATTAGGTCTATACAGGATTTCTGCCTCTGCATGTGGCGATAAAATGTCACTTTGTATAAAGAGATGATCAGAGGCTGCAGATGCTGAAGGTGCTGATACAGATGGCTCTTTCTGGGGCTCAGAGAAAACGTTCGGTAAAAGAGCCGCTAATGATGAACATTGTAGGGTCGGTCCACACATCACTGTCACCCCCTCCGCTCTATGCAGTGCGCAGAAAATGACTACCATAGAAAAATCCCATACATCATAAGCCTGACGCTGCAGACGGATTTCTTAGTTTTGTGAAAATTCAACCAATTAACTGGAGATTAAATGTGCCCTTTATTTTCTATGTGATTTTCCTGTCTTGAAAAAATAAAGATGTTTTTTCCCCCCTTTTCATCAATTTCAGTGAAGCGCTAAGTATTTCCAATGCAAATGAGGGATTTCAGAGGATGAAATAAAATTACTGACGGTGCAGAATACAATTGGGCCAGGGTGGAGCATCCCACAACCCTCCGCTGTCTGGCAGAGAATAAAGCCACTGTAACATGTCCTGGGATCTGATCTCTTGATCTTAGAGGAAGGGTATAGGGTTGTGAGACGTCAGGGAGACATGTTTTTTTTTTTTTCGGTGTGTTCCAGGAGCTTGTGCAGAATTAATCCTGCACTAAGCTGCCCAGATCTTCTATCAAAGAGAAGACGTGCGGGAGACAGGACGCAGCCTGGAACTTTACTATGTCAGATGATCCCATATTCTTCCTCTCTGATCCAGGCTAAAGCTTGGGACTTTTATCTTTGAGTCTCCAATTAAATGGACAAGCACTGGGGTCTGGGCTGGAGACTGCGCTCTGGGAGGCAGCCATATTGACGTACAGATAGGAGACTCAAAGCGAGATGGATTTATAAAGGAACCTGACTTGTCTCATTTAAAGGCACATTAAACAAGAAGGCAAATTAATGCTGCCACATTTACTGCTGATTTTATACAATTTATTGAAGGAGAGGATTGAAAAAACACCGATCTACCAGTTAGAGCCATTTTGTTGGTCTCACAAATATTCATATTTGAGGCCTAATACTTTTTTAGACTTTACTAGAGGTCTGGTAAATATCTAAATAATATACAAGCGGTCTGAAGTATATAACCTGAGCCTTGATTAATTTACATGACGTGATGTATATACCTGAGGTATATATATATATATATATATATATATATGTGAGGCCTGACTAATATACATAGATCTGACCATCTGGGGTTAAGAGGGGGGGGGGGGAGTTGCAGATTGGCTGCACATGGCCCCTGTTTATTCCAGCCAGTTGGCTTTTCTGTGTGGGCTAACTTCCCATAGTCCTATGTGGGTGAGCTGTAGATTATAGGCCGATAGGTGCTTCCCTTCTCCTACCTTTTCTAATCCCTCACATCTCGCAGGGACTGTTTTTTCTGGCCTCTAGTCTCTACCAGGCTGTTCTGGGAGTTGTTTTACCCATCCTCTCTTTTTTTTCCCTTTTCCGTGGGTGGAATTGTTATAGTTGAGATGACTAATTGCTAAATAATGTTCACTTTCTATTCTGTTCTAATTTTATAATTTAATTCTAATCCTTAACGTTCTAATATATTTTTGCTCTACTATAGTGTTATTGTGTGAAGTCACAACTGGTGGTAAAATCTCTGGTAAGCAGGTGTTTAGGTTGGTAAGGTGGCCTTGCATGGCAGGAGTCTGGAGATCGCATGGAATCCTGTGAAGGATGTTGGGCTATACTGCCTGGCAGGGGGCCCCTGTGCAAAAAAATGTGTTTGGTCCCCCATAACCTATTCGTATCTCCACCTTTCTGCCTTAAAGGGGCACACATATGTACGCCCGGGTATCTGGTACAGGTGTCCTGGTTTCTCGGGAGGACACTACAGCACAGATGCCAGGGCCCACTAAAGGACTCTACTGCAGGGGAGAAAAAAAGAGTGGTTGTAGATGTCTTTACATCTCCTGGAAGAATACTTTACATCTCCTGGAAGAAGATTGATAATATTTTGAGTTCTAGCTATATAGGTCTTTGTGCAGGATGAGGTCTATACTTTAGGCCTGGACAATTATGGAGGGGTTAACATGAAGGAAAAGGCAGCAGAGGAAAGGTTATGAGTGGTGTTCTGAGTTAGTGTCTCCGTAGAGGGTCGGAGTTGTGATTGGATGTGAGGTGACCAATGGTAAGCCGGTATCTTAGAGAGATGGACTTATGCTTTCCCATACATACAGGCTTCTGATAGGGTGATTTAATTTAGTTTTTCCTGCTCTATGTGGGGGCTTTCCAAGGTATAGCTAGTTTAGGGATTGGTTAAGGATTTAGCCTATGATGTGCCGGTATCTGGGGCAAGATGTCTCTGTCTTTTCCCAGATACAGGTTATGATAGGAGGAAGGTTAGGGAGGAGGTCTGACAGGATAAGATATAAGCCCTGTTCGCCCTAGCAGTACAGAAAGAGCAGCGACCCCCCCTCCCCCTCCTATTTTTGGAGTTTGGTTGATGGTGATTTTGGTTGAATGTGTGTTGGAGTAAAGCCTTTTTTTAAATAAATGGTCTTACAATGTTTGCCTTGTTGTTCTAATCTGAGGTCTGAGCTAGAACATTTGAATAATAAAGTTATTTATTGATTTCAATTCTTAATAAATATAGGCCCTGACCATGGTTTTAATTCCTCAAGGTCCCCTGTTTATTTATCTTGGGGGAGGGGTTGTAAGTATGCTTTGTTCCTTCATACACCTGACTACTATTTATGAGATCTAATGTACACATCTGAGCCCTGACTAATGTATATAGTCCTGACTACTATTTATGAGATCTGATGTACACATCTGAGGCCTGGCTAATGTATATAATCCTGACTACTATTTATGAAGTATCATGCTAACTATCTATCTGTATCTTTGTAATATCTGACACATAGGACCCAAATAATATTTATAAAAAAAAAAACGATTCACCCAGCTAGAGTGGACATGGTTTCAGAGTGAACCTTTCATTGTATTTAGCAAAAGACTGCATGGGATGGGGACAACCTGCTGTTAGGACCCCCATGACCTGCTGATATCAGGAGAACCACTGGGTTATTGATCAATCTCTCTGCAGCAGATAGAAGCTACAGGATGGTCACTGACATCTGCATGGATGACATTTTGTTTTTGTTTTTTTTTTCCCAGTCAATCATGACCTCGGCCTCGAAAAACCCCATGTGCACAAACCTTCATACAGTAGTGGAATATTTTTAGCTTTTACACTAAGTTGATTTTACATATGGATTAATTGTGAAATCCGATCGACCAGCAAGCTGAGATCTAATTAATTACTGCAGGCGGTGACTGCACATGACAGCTCCAGCTCTCCTGTGTGTATGTGTACAATATGTGTGTATATACGGATATGTGTGTATGCATTTACTGTATATATCATATACTGTTAGTATATGTGAGTATGGAAATGGGGGACATGGTTTCCACATAGTTCGGATTGCAATATCTGGAAACATACCTAGGTGTTAGTTAATTGTAGAAATTACATATATGACCATAGTGTTCCCCTTAGCCACACACATTAGATGAATGTCAGCTAAACCTGTTAATTTAGTTGAAACCAGCCAATTCTCTAATGGTTGGGGAGTTGGATTTTGACATGCAACCCTTCCGTTCTGAGGGAAACAAAGAAGCCACCAGAGGTGTATGTGAGTAATTTACTCTTTTCTCCCTTTTTTTGGAACACATATATGTTCAGCTGGCTGTACACGTGTATGGTCACCCAAGATAGCTGTCGGCCGAACATGAATTTGGCCGACAGCTATCTAATGTGTATGGCCAGCCTTATTCCCAGAACCGGGTGCTTTTTCTGTGGGCTGCTCAGATGGGAAGATGTCTTCACTGCTCAGCAGGAACAACTAAAGCAGAACTGCCCAGAGCTGGGAGGTCAAGAGTGTTATGATTTATTTATTACAATACAAAGTGATGGAAGGAAAGCATGAGAGGTGGAGGCGGAAGAAAGCACTAAAGAGCGAAGCCTGATGTATCTAAGTCTATCATGTGTGATACAGTCTACTTAGCCATATATCTAGACTAAGGCTATGTTCACACTACGTAAGTTCCGCAGAAATCACGGTCGTTATCACAATGGCTGTGATTTCTGCGGTACTTACGTAGTGCTGCAGGCTGTGGGAATCCCTAGCGTGAAGAACTCCCCACAGCACACAATGGAGCATGCGGCTGGAGCCGCTCGCCAGGGGCGGATTAACTTTACCATAGGCCCCGGGCTGTTGACAGGGCTTGGGCCCCCCACCCCACTGTAACTTCCATAGTACAGGATAGATAATGTCATAATGCCCTTTTTTGTGCAAAAGTGCAGCAAAAAAGCTATTTTTTGCAAATTATGGCAGAACTGTAGCCAGGAAACAGTACACCACTGAAAGTATAAGTCTTTTTGGGTGGCCATGAGCCCACAGGAGCTCAGGGCTCCGGGCTACTGCCCAAAAATGACCTATTATAATCCGCTACTGCCGCTCGCTTCACTGTGTGCACTGACAGGGTTTTCTGCGGCCGCTATTCACTGAATATCGGCCGCAGAAAACTGACATGTCAGTTTTCTATGGCGCCGCTAGGGATCCCCGCAGGAGTGGATTCCCTTGGCCTGCAGCACAACGTAAGTTCCATACTAATCACGGCCGTTGCAACTACAGCCATGATTAGTTTGGAACTTATGTTATGTGAACATGGCCTTATACTATATGCCGAGCCTCCGCATCTAGGCCTTTTATGTGTGATACTGACCGTTGAGCAAGTATCTAAATCTGTTATGTTTTGTACTGTGTGTAAAGCCAAATATCTAAGCACATCATATGTAAGACTGTCGGCTGTGCTACAGCGGGAGGGATGCTGTGTAGAGAATAGCACCAGGGCAAACACAACATGTCCTTCATATTATGGCATTAATACCCTGCTGGTGTTTGTGAACATGCTTCAGTCATATAGGGGATTATGTTAACATTACACCTCTGGCTCTGATAGATGACAATCTCCTGGTTTATTAGATTGTAAGCTCTAAGAACCTGGGGGGGGGGCAAGGGCCACAGGAGAGACACATAGGATTATCCGTATATATTGAAGGATTTTTAGAGGCCATATATATAGGACATCAAGACCTAGAGAGGGACATACACCATAGGGGACACACACAGGTTACATGGGGTGTTATACATAGGTGAGAGGAGTAAAAGAATATTAGTACTAAAGCATCTATCTTCCCACTTATTCTAGTAGCTGCCTGTGACCTGCTCTCTGAGGATCTCATGAACTGGATGTGTTTTTCAGCAACGTTTATTGCTCTATCACTTCCAATTCCTTACACTCGGTGACCTCTCTGTATCCCTCACCCGTAGGACAAGGACAGATCGTGCCCTGTAATAGAGCACTGCTCTCTACACCCACCCTCTGGGATCCACTCTGTGCCCCCTAGCCGGGTGTGCCCACCCCCACCCTCTCTCCAGAGTACTGAGCCAGGTTCATAAGACTCGGCTGATGTACTAGCAGGTCAGGTGGAGACATTTATTATTCATATGACAGCATGTCTCATCTGAGACAGGGAATCTTTTCTGTGCACTTTACAAGCAGGCAGGAAATCACAGCTTCACAATACAGACCTCCACCAGCCCCCAGCCCTTTCACAGCCCCCCCAGCACCTTACAGGTGAACATAGACCTCACCAACCTGGCATGTGTCAGTGATACCTCCTCTCTGCCATTTGAAGGTTTGCTATTTTAAGAAATTACAGTTGCACAGGCGATACATGAAGAGCATCTTCTGTTTGCTTCACTGACATGATGCAAGAATTAAGTCGCTTTATTAAACACGACCTTGTTCTTAAAGGGAAATGCCAGTCACTACTCAAATTAACTTCAATGCTGCAGGAAACATTTCAGAGCTACAAGGAGAGGACAGTTTATATACTGTATACAGTGAGGAAAGTTAAGTATTTGGTACACTGCCGAATTTGCACACTTTCCCACCTAAAGAGTGCAGAGGTGTGTATTTTTTATGGTAGGTACACTTCACCTGAAAGACAGAATTTATAAAATAAAAAAAAAAACATTGTAGAAAATCACATTGTTCGATTTTTAAATAATTAATTAGCATTTTATTGCGTGAAATAAGTATTTGATACAATAGAAAAAGAGAACTTCACATTTGGTACAGAAACATTTGTTTGCAATTACAGAGGTCAGACATTTCCTTGACCGAGTTTGCATACACTGCAGCAGGGATTTTGCCCCACTCCTTTATCTCCAGATCCTTCAGGTTTTGGGGCTGTCATTGGGCAGCATTGAGTTTCAACTCCCTCCAAAGTTTTTTTTATTGGGTTCAGATCTGGAGGCTGGCTAGGCCACTCTAGGACCTTGAAATGCTCCTTACGGAGCTGCTCTTTTGTTGCCTTTGCTGTGTGTTTCGGGCCATTGTCATGCTAGAAGATCCAGCCATGACCAACCTTCAATTCTCTTACTGAGGGAAGAGGGTTGTTTGCCAAAATCTTGCGAAACATGGCCCCATCCTTTCTCCCTTTAACAAGGTTCTGTTGTCCTGTCCAATTTGCAGAAAAGCACCCTAAATGTATTATGTTTTCACCCCCATGCTTCAGGTTTACTACTTAGGGATGTACTCTTCTTCTTCCTTCAAACGATGTGAATGGAGATGATACCAAAAAGTCCTATTTTGGTCTCACCACATGGCCCTCTCCAATGCCTCCTCTGGATAATCCAGATTATTAGTGAACTTCAAATGGGCCTGGACATGTGCTGGCCTGGGGACCTTGCTGGCATAGTTATTAATGGTAATCTTTGAAACTGTGGTCCCAGCTCTCTTTAGGTCATTGACCAGGTCCTGTCATGTAGCTCTGGGCTGATTCCTGAACTTTTTGTGTATCATCCTTACCCCATGAAGAGAGATCTTGCATGGAGCCCCAGAGGAAGATTGACAGTGATCTTGTGTTTCTTCTAATAATTGTGCCAACAGTTGTTGCTTTCTCACCAAGCTGCTTGCCTATTGTCCTGTAGCCCATTGTGCAGGTCTACAATTTTATACCTGGTGTCCTTAGACAGCTCTTTGGTCTTTGCCATGGTGTAGAGAGGTTGAAGTGTGATTGACTGTGTGGACAGGCGTTTTTTTATTTTTTATATAGGTAACACATTTAAACAGGTGCAATTAATACAGGTAATAAGTGCTAAGTAGGAGGAGCCTCTTAAAGAAAAAGAACAGGTCTGTTAGAGACATAATTTTTGCTGGTTGATAGGTGATCAAATACTTATTTCATGCAATAAAATGCAAATTAATTATTTTTAAATTTTATAGATTCTGTCTCTCACATGTGAAGTGTACTTAGGATAAAAATGACAAACTTCTCTATTCTTTGTAGTGGGTAAAATGTGCAAAGTCATCAATGTATCAAATACTTATTTTCCCCACTGTAAGGTCTTACTCTTCCTTTTTTTTCTTATTAATGTCACCTCATCACACCCTGCAAGTTACGTAAGTGGTCAAGAAGAGTGGGGGAAGGAAAGTGACAACTGTTTTGAACACATTGGGGGACATGTATCATCCAGCGTACAGATGATCTTCGTCGTAAAGTGCCGATTTGCGCATTATTTTATTCGTAAATGGCCGCCGAGTACGCCGGGGGGCGGGGAGGGGGTGTGAAGGGGGCGAAACGGAGGGCGAGGACTCAGAGTCCGCGCAATTCACCATCTGTTCCGCCAAAAGATACGCCGAAAACCTACTCCAGTCCTCAGCTGTCGTAGGTTTTCGGCTGTGCGCACGACGCGTACGGGATTTATGTAGAGGCAGTCCACCTCTACATAAATCCCCGTAGCGCTGGAGATGCGGGGACATTTTTAAGTCCGGCGTAAAAAACGCCGGACTTAATAAATGTCCCCCATTGTTTTTTTACATTGTGAGGGACCTTACACTAGTGGGGATGCATCCTGCCTTCTTACACTCCCCCCAAATTCTGTGTATCACACTGTATATAAAAATACATATACAACTCTCTCATATCCTTTTACTGCCACAATAGCTCTATTTGTAAGTGTGGTACATCAGATCACAAGACTCCAGCACTCTCCTATTGGCCTACTTGTCCCACATACTGTGCATGTTGCTGATTCTGGTGACCTGTACTCTGTCTATGGATCGGAGGGTACATCCTGTCATAAAATTACCAATGTCTGTTGATGGTGTCTCAGGTTACTGTTGGAATAGCTAGAGCTCATAAAAGTCAATAGCAGTAACCCCAATCATATACCGTAAGGGCTAATTGGGCACTGAGCTCCTGGTATTTGCCAGTCCTTGCTGAAGTCAGTCTTATGTAGACTCATTATCTAGAATCACTGGAGCAATTCTGGACTTACCAGGTGAGAGGTTTGTAGTGTATGATGTAAAAGGAATTCTGCTGTACACACTAATACAGGGGATAAGGGGCTTCTTGTACATTATCAAGAAATACAAGAATTATGAAGGATTTGAGGGGGTGGAAGGGCACGACTAGGCCTAGCCAGGGTAGAAGGCTCCTTACATACAGAATCTCTCATTAACTGTAGCACTGAGAGCGCAGAGTAGTCTCTCCCATCCTAATCCAAGTCATTAATTATACGCTGACAGCCCTCTGACTGTCATCGCTGAAATGACAGCGGAGGCAGTCACAATAAAGCAGAGGTGATTACTTTTAGTAACTTCTCTGCAATCACAGACAATACCCTACTGATTAGAGTGCAAGCTCTGCAGAACACTTTCTAGATCTGGAGGCTTTTGATACTTGGGCTACAGCAAAGCAGAGATGCAAATCCCTAAGGATTTAGACATGCCTAGTGCCAATGAGGCTATAGTATGTGCCACCGCTCTGTCATGTGATTAGCCCAATACAGCTATAATAAATATAGCTACTAAAATCCTCTTCCCTTATTGATTGCACAGGTGAGAGGTGGCTCATCTCGACCCTCTCAATTGTAATGTGAAATGGACTTTGTCCTTACACAGCACTGTTGACTATCTGTACAATCAATAAATGAATACGATTTTTATCCATGGGTAGGTGCCACCTACATTTCTTCTTATGTATAGGATTAGACATGGTTATCGCCTTGTGTCATTGTGCTTTGCTGAACAATATACGCAGATCGCTGATCCCACAAATCCTTACGTTTTAATGTATATAACTACTTATTTATCACTTATGCTATGCTATATGTAGAAGAATTTACCTATTAAAATACTGCCCCCTAAATAACTACGATAATCCCAGTTTACAGCAATTCAAGGGCTTAAAACAGCCTCTTTGCTTGGAAGCACAGACAGGCATATGAAAGGTACAGTGCAGCTGACAGATTTACTTTAGTCTTGTTCTCTTTCCCCCAGCTCATCTGCTCTTGTCCATCCCCTGACCCTCCTTGGGACAGCATGAGGGTCAGGATGTCTTCTAAAATCCAATTTCAACCAGAAACAGGAGAAAAGTTTTGTTCTCTGCCGGATGCGGGTGAGTCGGTGGTGGAAGATGCTCATTGTATGAATAAATCATTTCCTGTATATCTTTCTTCAGACTCCCTTCATTCAAAAAACTCCCAGAGAAAATCTCATTGGAAATCTATCAATGACTCTCATTCTTTGGTTGCCTGGTCTATTTTGGCTTGAAGACTTTTTTCCCCTGCAGTTTGTGTCTTTTCGATCCTTAAAGTCCTGCAGGTAGGTTTCCAGGAAGAATTTATTTCCTTTCAATTTCTGAAATAGGAAGCTTGCAATTTAGCTGCTGATCCCTAGCTTCTGTGGAGTTATCAAAAGTTTGGTGTAGGGCCTTTTTTCTCTCTCTCTCTCTTTATATTGTATTTTTCATTTTAGTTTATTTTTGTAGCCATTACATCTACAAGAACGCTGGAAGAAGTGAGACTTCCTTTAAATGCCCTTACCTAAAGTAGTTACTGGATAGTGCTGGTCTCGAACTTGGCCCTCCATTGTACTCAACCTTTCTTCCATGTAGAACATTTGAAGTAGTTAAATTTTACATGTCGTTTTTCCTAATCTGGTACATGATTTCTCGGAATTCAGGAGGACTCTAGATTTGTCCATTATAGAACTGAGTACCTTTTAATTGTCTTGTCTGACCTAGAAGAGGATTCAAGACTAGGCTTGATCAAACAGCGGAAAAAGCAAGGTTCGATCGGACTTGAACCCAGTCGGACCTTCCGCATTTAATTGCTGATGCCTTGACGGTTCGTGCGGAAGGCTGAGACATCCCGGGGACCACCTGGAATTCTGGGATACAGCCTATTACCTAGGCTGAATCCCGGAATTCAAGGCGGTCCCCGGGATGTCTCCTCCTTCCGCACGGACCGGGAAGGCATCAGGAATCAAATGTGGAAGGTTCTGCTAGGTTCGAGTCCGATTGAACCTAGCTTTTTCCGCTTTTCAAGCAAGCCTATTCAAGACTTGTAAGATTTTCTTGGAAAAGCAAGAAAATCTACCATCTGAGCTCATTTGGTATGGGCCATTCAGCTTTTTCCACCTGGCAGAGGACAGTTGTTTTTTTGCTGCTGAAATGTGGTGTCCTGGTCCACACTATTAACATCTGAAGTGTTAGGTATTCAACATTGAGACCTCTGAGAATTCAGCCTGAACACTGGGGAACTACCTGCTCTTCATGTTTTTTCATTCCATTTTTGTTTTTGCTGTTATAATCTTTTCTGTGCTGCCTGAGGACAAAAAGGAATGGTAAAATTTGTCTTAGCTGTAATTTTGCTTTCCTGAAGTCAGAAGGCAGCACATATATACGCTGCCAATGGGCTATTTTTACAGTGATTTGTCTTTATTACATGTGTAAGGGTTCTTTTAGACACAAAGATTTGTGGTAGGGCTTGCATACAAACGCCGATCAGCGAGGTTGGTGCTTATTTGCAGTGCCTTTACAGAGCATGACAAATCGTGGGGTTGCACGGACGATCCTTGTATAGTTTGCGCAGCCTGGGAGACTGACAGCACATATATGTAATTATCTGTGCTGTCAGTTTCCAGATCACTAGCAGTCTAAACCTGCTGCTGCTTGTCATCTGGAATCTGGCTTCTCCAGTCTTTTGGTCGGGGCAATGTATCTTCAGGCCCTGACTCTCCCAGCTTTCTTTATCCCAGAGGAGGCGGTGGTCTAAAGTTACAGTAGCAGCTGGAGGACCAGAGAACCAGAAGATGCCAGATCACTATGTTTTTCTTTCTTTGTTTTTTTTTTTTGTTTTTTTTTTCCGCAAGGCACAGTGCATTTATACTGTATACTGTTATCACATGTATTTTGCTCTTACACATGTTTTATTTCTTTATTGCAAGATTTGGAGGTCTATTGGAGGAAGAGCACCACAAACTAGGTGCAATTTTTTTTTTTTTTTTTTATCAATAAAAATGCCATAGCTAACACCTGTTGCATTTTTTGAAAAACTGCCATTGACCTAAAAAAACGCTACTCAAGGGAGAAAAACAACATGAACTAAAAAGCAATGTAGCAATAACATTTTATATTTCTCTGCTGACTCCCAGTAAAAACAAAATACCATGCATCATCCTTTGTATTTTTCTAGAAAACATGCCATGTGTGAAACCACCCTAGTGCTGCTCCCTATGTACAAGACTAACAAGCTGAGAAGCTGCAGCAGAACCTCTTGGAAACCCAAGCTGCCAATCATTGTAATGAAATTCTAGTTCAATTAGCCAGGCGGTAATTGACAGTTCTATAACCCTGGAGGTTTCTGGGTAATGGTAGTCCTTTTACTTTGTTTCTTCAGGTCAATTCCAATTTTTTCTTGTCTCCTGGGTGAGCGCATTAGTGAGGTGTGCATCCCAGCATGACACCCCAGAGCAGAGGTCAGCAGTACTGCCTGTGAATGTAATGTGCCAGGTATGACGCACGGCTCATTATACCTACATAGGCATTTTATGAGGAGCATCGCCATAAAGCACAAGGAGACACTTGTTTCAGGGGCGCAGGCCTGGCCGATGATGGATTCAGTATTTCAGCAACTGAGCATCACAGATTTATTTCAGTTCCTTTTTTTTTCTTTTTTTTTTTTTTTGGGGGGTGGGGGGGGATTAGTATTGCATAGTAGTCACCTCTTCCCCTATCATCAAATAATTTATACTTTTATACATATTTTGGAAATAACGCAGCTATAAGTCTATACACCTTCGTTCACGTGAGAACTGGGCCTCAGGCAAGTGTTTCAGCTTTGTGAAGTGTCATAACCTGGAGGGGTATGGGGCATAACCACACAGCAGGTATGAACATGGCACAGCAGATCCTATAATGTGTAAAGTGCTAGCTTGCTTTACAGAGGAGGTGTCACTCGCTGGCTGTCGCGGGGGAAGGGGAACTGGAAATCAGGTCAGGAGCTGACAGCATGGAGAAATGATAAGTGAGGTTACAATCTGCAGCCAGGACACCTCCATACAGAATAGGAGCAGTGCACTGCAGGGCTGTGCGGTTCTCAGGCTGCGTTACACACGATGGGCTCTGTTCACACTACTGCCATTGCTTCAGTGATGGAGCCATGACTGTGTCGACTAAACCATTTTGGAACTTATTTTAGCAAATCCTTACAGATGCCATTGACACGTGAAAGGTTTAGATACAGTAGCTCAGCCAACTGAATTACGCATAATGGGATCAATACAGAAGTTTATCAGGCAGTATCACACATGACAAACTTAGCTACAGTGGCCAGCTTAGATCTAGTATCTGCACAGACAGTACCAAACTTGTTTAGATTAGATACTTCTATTCAGCATATCATTTCAGTTTAGCTACAATGTCTCAGCAGACATTATAATGCATTGTAGGCCTAGATACAACTGCTTAGCAGACAATATTAAACCTGATAGAGACACTGGGCTCCACAGACAGTATCACAAATGATACTGTAGGTTTAGATACTGGGTCTCGACAGACTGTATCACACATATTATTTAAGGATGCAGCATTTTTAGGAGATGACATCACACACAATAATTAGATACAGTAACTCAGCAGACAGTACTACACATAATAAGCTTAAATACAGAAACTCAGTAGCCAGTATAACACAAGATGGGATTAGATACAGCAGCTCAGTAGACAGTACAACACATGATTGGCTTTGGGCACTGTATGTTTTGTTGCTAATTATCATACAGTATTTATGTGTAATGAAAGGTAGAAAGGTATGATGACATATACCATGGCATACTTGCACCTCGCCCATTGTGTTTAATAGTTACCTTTATTTATGGCCACTAGTAGAATATGTTTGACTTGGTTTGTTGATCTCAATGGGTTTGGCATGGATACACTGCAGAGTATGTCAGCATACCATTCTGCAAGTATGTAGATTTATACTCTGGATGTAGGGCACTATAATAAGTGGTCATCATAGCCTTATACATGGTACACGTGCTGTAGAGCGCCACTATGTGGTGAGTTTTATACTGTGCCAGATCTGCAGCTCACAGTTACACTTTATTACATCATGCAAGAAAAATATACGGAGGAGACCCTGGGGAGATGTCAGTGCTTTTCCCTGGGGCTTATGTATCCTGCTCTGCTCTACAATGCAAATATAGATACAGATGCAGCAACCCCATCAAAGCAGAAACTCCCATGAAACAGAAATCCCTCTGTCTTCTGCTTCTGGTCCTGTATTCCTTATTGTCATTTCTTTTTCCGGAAATGCTGAGTGACTGCTAGTATGGCCGCCATTATGGTAAATCTGCTTTAAACAAGCATCAGGAGTCAGTGTATATCAGGGCAAATAAACTACTCAGTGGTCGGGGAAAGTTGGGTTAGGGTGCTGGAAAAACTTGTAATGGCAGCCCCTCTTGTTTAGTACCCAGCCTTCCCAGTGAGGGGATAAACTTAAAACAATAATGGAAAAGATCAACTCATATCAACTGGGGATATTTTATTTTGGGGAGCACTGGCCCTTTAAGTAAAATCCAAGCAGCCACCATAGCAGTACAGAGAGTGCTTTGTACCCTGGTCCCTTCACACAGGGCATTTATAGTCACTACCATATAAAATAGTTGCTATGCAACAGCACGGAAGACGATATAAAGAGGTATTAAAAAAAACACCAAAATGCTGGAGAAATGCGGAAACTCTGCATAAATCCTGCGGCCATAGCACACAAATGTTTCATTTACAGAGTGCAGCCTTAGAGAGGAATGAGAGATTTACACTGTGAACCTGACATTGATGGGGGACAATACGAGAAGGTGGAACGCTTCACAATTTTCAATTATTCTAGAGTATTACCGGAAGCTATCTCTGACTCTGAGCAAAAGATCAAACGAGCCAGTGCTTCAATGGGAAATCCGCCAGAATTCTGAGTCCAAGGCTTGGACCCGGCAGCTGATAACAGCGCTCCGTCTTCTTGGTTCAAAGGCCCTTTGACATCTGACTACGATTTCTGATGGATCCTTTGTGAGAAGCGTCTTTTCTCATGTTGTACTGTATATGCCATCAAAGATCATACTGTACAGTGGTGTACGTATACAGTGTTTTATATATAGTTATAAACTGTAGGCCCTGGTTTCTGTATACACAATGGGAATACATTTCTTTTTTACTCCATTTTGATTAACTTATATAATGTAGAGTTGCATTATGGCTACTTCCAACAAGAGGGATTAAGGTAAAGGGGTTATCCAGTGCTACAAAAACATGGCCACTTTCTTCCAGAGACAGCACCACTCTTGTCTCTGGTTAAGGTGTGGTTTGCAGTTGAGCTCCATTCGCTTTAATGGAACTGAATTACAAAACACCACCCAAACTAGAGACAAGAGTCATGCTGTCTCTGAAACAAAGTGCCCATGTTTTTGTAGCGCTTCATAACCCCTTTAATGACAATATACTTGGAAAGTGTTTATAATGCAGTTCTTGGTATCACTTTTGTTAAACTCACTCTAACCATTGGCACCTGAGGAAACATGAAACACTTATTGCGACAACACAACCTCAAGAATTTCACTATATCATCTGTAAAACCCACTAGCCATGGCAAAGTCACAGTGCTAGCCAGTGAAGCATAGAACACAAATAAGCCTGGGATAGGGGTAGATGGTGAATTCAATGGCCAAGAACTGATGTGTGCAAACTCTGGGAAGCAACTACGTGTTCTGGATTAGCATGGGCATATAGGAAATTACTTAGCTCAGACAACCCCTCTTTAGGTTTTTTTTCTGTACTGTTTCTGGAACCTTTAAGTTCAAGTAATTCCACTGGGGGAGCTACTGAGCATTCACTTGATATCTTTACAGGAAAATGAGTTACTGAAGAGAGTCCATTGAGACTCCTATTGATTCTGAAGGATGACAGACATTTTGATGTAAAGGTCTGGCTTCTGGGCTGATATCACCTGGTAAAGGCTCAATATCTCTTTCAGAGATGTGGTCAAACCCTTTGTGAACTGTTATAGTATTACTACCATGGCAGAGTGCATGACCACAAAGAGCAAAAGAAGCAAGTCTAATGTTTGTCATACTCTTTGCATTGCAAAAAACTTTACTGTGTTGTGGGTAAAGAACCACCACAATTCCACCACTTCCAGACATCATGGGCTAAATGAGGTAAAGGCAGCTATGGGTTATACTACCTTGGTACAAACATCTGCACAAAATAAAGTAAATTTATTACCTAGCCCTTACAGCAGCTCTAGTTCATTTACCACAAATCACTCATGTATGGTCACCCAGGGCCTTTGCCGACACAGATGGCTGCAGCACATAGCTATTGTATAGGAACAGTATATATATAAAAGCAAGAGATGATTGACAAGATGCATATATCATGTCTTACCCCATGTAATGGGTTAAGGAGGGATGAGTGGTGAGGCGCAGGCTCCTCGTCCTGTCTATGCCATGTGTTAGATACTAACGAGATTGTCACATTGTGGCACGCAGGCCGGGCAGGACGCAGATTCTGAATGTCTGCCTGAGGGAAGCAGCGGAGGGATGTGCAGCGGCGGCGCCTTTCATTACCCAATTATTTATCTCTTTACACCGGCCTGGGAGGGGAAGTCATTTTCTGCATGAGAAAACTTGTGTTTCCATTCTGTGGAACTTTACACTTACATTGTGATATCATTATTAAGAAGAATCACAATGAAATTAACACGCTGAGATCATAAAGGCACCATTTCTGATAACAACAAAAAAGACCCCGAGTCCCAGCCCACCTGCCCCTGTTATTAAGACGCAAGTAAAAAATTCTATCAGCGTTTCTCAAATGGGAAAGGGACAAATTTGTTATCGAAAAAAGTTCTCGCTCCCTATTGTTTGATTGTGTGACAAGTGCTATTAAGAATGTCAAATCACAAAACAGCACGCAACATCTAAGGGGGTGTATATTTATACAATTAAGCAGCATCAATCTGCAACGTCAGTGCTTTCTGAATAATGGTGAATAAAAATGGTCATCCTAAGGTATAAAATAATAACTGGTTGCTTTATGGAAATAGTCACATCTAAACACAGCCTGGTATTAAAAAAAAAAGTAAAAATCAAGGATGTGTGAAAAAGGCTGACTCAAAAATGAAACTCATCAAAGGAAGGCGACTTCTCTGAGTGTCACTGGGCGTCAGGAACAAAGAATTCTCCAAATCAATGTGACAGCGCTCAGCGAGGACAAGCAGATCCGAGAGTAGAGACATCTCTACACTCAATATATATTAGGAGTTAAGAGCTCTGGGGCTGGTTGAAGAGTTGTGGCTTTGAGCCTTAGATGGGACCCAAAAGAAAGTCTAGATGTATTTCCTCTATGTAGCATATATGCTGCAAATTTCACAGAAAGAATCCCCAGGTACTATGCTTGGCATATAAGAAGTGAGTTTCTCTGTATAGGATCTCCACGTAATGCTGCAATTCCATTGATTGATAAAAAAGTAAATATTATAACTCACTGATTATGCCCCCCCCCCAATCCTTTTTCATCAACAGTCGTTCATCACTTCTCTGTAGCTGCCTGCCCTAGAGGATGCATTTTAATGAGTGGCTGTCATGATCGCGCCTGAAAAGGCATCAGTGCCACCCTCTGCTGCGAAGATTAGACCTCTGCGCCAAAGACTGCGATTTTGGCCATAATCTTCCATTTATTCTGTGTTTTGTTTGCCTTGTTTTTGCCCTGTCTGAACTGTGTCTTATTTCTTCTGGTCTGCTAATTGTTTTCCCTGCCCCACCCGTGTCTGTGCTTCTAAGCTTCCCTGGTCATGTAACGGTTAACCTGCCTTTGCCTCAGTGATTGACAGCTGGTCCCTCCTATCATCTTCTGGACTTGGTTCCTGGTGTCCTATTTAAGATTGCAGCTTCTGCCTGTGCCTTGCCGGTTATTGACTTAGTCTCTGCCTGCTTGTGTGTTCTGTTTTCTGGTTTCTCCTGATTCCTGCTTTGTATCTCTGACCTCGCTTGCTTGCTGCCTGCCCCTGACCTTATTGCCTGTTTTCTGACTACGCTTTCGGATCCTGATTTTGTACCTTTGCTGCCAGACTGTTGTGACCCGGATTGCTGACTATTCTTTATTGTGTTTTGTCTGTCTGTCTTGTCTTTGTATCCCACCTAGCCAGTGCAGGGACCGCCGCCCAGTTGCTGCCCTAGGGTTTAGCCTAGGGGGGCAAGTAGGTAGAGTCAGTGGGCGGGGCTGAGCTTAGGACTCACTGTCTCTGTGTGTCTGGTGTCACCGGTTCCTGACAGTGGCCCTTTAAGAACACTGAAGTGCACAATTAATACTAACACTTTTTCAAATGGCTGTTATACCTTCTACAATCTTTCCTTACATAAATGACAAGTAAATAGAACAAACTTTGTAATATAGGTTATTAGGTATTAGATCTCCTCCAATTTTCAGATTAGACATGACTTCAATGTTTTATCTTACCCCTTTGTTTGATATACACTGATCAATACTACTCTATAATGTCCTCTATGTTGCTGCTGCTTCGGAGGATGTGCTATGAGACACAGAGGATAAGAATCTCTTTTTTGTGAAAGCAATTAGTCCCCTCCCACTAGCTCCGGACAACTAGAAATAAGAGATGGGTCCTGCAGACGGGATAACTGGCACTATATGCTCTTACTGCACTGAGAAGGGGCAAAAACCCTGAAAAGGATGTCTGTGGATGGAAGCCTGCCTTGCAAGCCCTTGTCATGATCGCAATACTCGCACCTTGAGTTAGACATTGACAAAAAGGGGCCACCCTGGTGTTTCCCTATTTATGTTCCAATACTCGCAACCGAGTGGGACTTAAGGGGCTATTTATCAGGATGGTGTGGTGCTCTCCCTATCATGGAGGCACCCCGTGGCAATAGGCTAGAGATATCTGGCTATCCCGTGTTTTGAGACTCGCAACCGAGGCTCCACGGACTCCTGTTTTGCATATTTAAATTTTTGGGGGCATCAGTGGAGACTCTTGATTGAGTACTTCTTTGGAATTTTTTTCACTGTTCTCCTTGAGTTCAGTGATAACTGTGTTTTGTTGGTCGATCTGCACTGAGAAGGGGCAGATAGAAAGCAAGTGGATACTGTAAATTATTTGCGTGGGGAAACTTTTATATGCTTCAATTCATACAAAATGCACATTCAAAAACATTTATCAGTTGTCATTAGGCCTTTTCACTCCTTTCTGCCCATTTTCTGAGTCACACCACTGGGTATATGGAAATGAGCCCTTTGTTCAGGGCCAGACTGGCTATCTGGCAGTTCTGACAAATGCCAGATGGGCCTGTGCCCTCTGTGGGCCACTCTACTTCTCCCAATGAGTGGATCAAGTATTGTTTCGCACAAATCATAGCAAAAACCAGCAGACCTATAAGCAGCTAGAAGCTGTGATGATGTCATTAAAAGTTTTTGAGCACTAGCTAGAGCTCAGCAGAGCCAACCAGCAACTAAAACCTTAAAGAGGTTGTCCAACATTTTTTTCTTATTAGAAATATAAATAATTTGTAATCTGTCCCTTTCCCTTAGTGGTCTTCTCTCACCTTTTTTCTCCTCTGTGCCCTTGGGCCTCCTCCTCTGTTGTTGCTTTTTGGACTTGTGTTTGTTTACATAAAGAACTTCCAGGTCACAGCGGTCAGCAGTGACATAACAACTCACCTATAGCTCCACCCCTTCCTCTCTGAATATAGCTCCACCCACTGTACCCATAGGCAGGGAAATGTTTGTCTTCCTACAAGTGTCTTTTAAGCAGCATGGTGGTTCAGTGTTTGCCAATTACTAATATTTTCAAGTAAACTACTTTTTCACTCTTTTATCTGTTGTAGGACTCCCAGCACACATGTACATGTTAGGAGTTGTAGTCCTGGGTTACAGCTACAGTAGCCATCCTACAGGTGGGTGGGATTTCTATGAGCCAGCATTCTGCTGCAGGTTTACCTTAGCAAGAAATAGATAGAATGGTGACTGCCATGAGGTGAAGTAGCATCTCTCCTCTCCATATTACACACAGCAGAAGCGCTGCCCTAACACTGTACATTTTTTCCAGTAAGGCTGGGTTCACACTACGTTTTTGCAACCCGCTTTTTTTCATCCATTTTTGCTAAATTGATAGAAAAAAGGATGCAAGTGTGTGCATCAATTTTCTCATTGACTTCCATTATTAAAAAAGACGGATCAAAACAGATCCATTTTTTTTTACGGACAAAAAACGTGTTTGACCACGTTTTTTTTTTCGTAAAAAAAAAAACGGATCCGTTTTGAACGGATGAAAAAAACGTAGTGCAAACCCAGCCTAACAATATAGGGGAAGATTTATCACAGCCTGGGCAGAGTAGCAGTTACCCATAGCAACCAATCAGATTGCTTCTTTCATTTTTAAAAATGAAACCTAGAATCTGACTGGTTGTTACGGGCAACTGCTTTCCTGTTCCTCTGCACCAGTTTTGATAAATCACCCCCATAGTTCCTTTATTTACTGTTTATAGCTTCAACCTATGTTGCAGTGCTGTACAGAGATTGTAGTCTGTCATGCTGTCCTTACTGCTGCAGTTTCTTCTGGGCTCAGATGTTAGATGTTAGGGGTGTGGCTAAAGAAATGTGGATGCATAACCCCACCCACCCGATGACTAACTGTTCCCTCACTGGCAGGAACAGGAAACAGAAGGGGAATGTGACATCACAGGAAGTAAAGAAAACACAGGCAGAGTGGTCATGTGACTGAGCCCGAGAACACAGCAAGTGCTTCAAATAAAAAATAGAAGTGTATGTAGAATATGTAACATCCACAGAGGTCAATGCAAAGATAGTTTATTAAAATATCCCGGACAACCCCTTTAAGGACCTTTACTTGAGAAAGAGGATGAGGTAATAAAGAGTCTGTAAGATAGCTTTGCTAAAGGGAAACAGGGTCACAGAGACAAGTTGGGTTTTCTAAGCAGGGGTCTAAAAAGAGGGCCACAAACAGTAGTCTATATGAGAATAAGCAGGAACCATAAGCCGGAATCGGGGACTTTGGAGTCTAATCAGTCTAATGTCTACATTCTAAGCATACATTCAATGACAACATTCTAAGCCTTCATTCTACATCTACATTCTAAGCCAACATTCTGTCTCAACATTCTAAACCTAAATTCTATGTCAGCATTCTAAGCCTGCATTCTACTGTATGTCAGCATTCTAAACCTACATTCTATGTCAACATTCTAAACCTAAATTCTATGTCAGCATTCTAAGCCTGCATTCTACTGTATGTCAGCATTCTAAACCTACATTCTATGTCAACATTCTAATCCTAAATTCTATGTCAGCATTCTAAACCTACATTCTATGTCAACATTCTAAACCTAAATTGTAAGTCAACATTCGATGACAGCATTCTATGTCAGAATGTTGACAAAGAATTTAGGTTTAGATCATTCTTGCTGTTATTGCAATACTTAATTTAAAATGTTCAATAAAAACTTAATACAAAAAAAAAAAAAGAATTAAGGTTTAGAAAGTTGAAAAAGAATGTAGGTTTAGAATGTTATGTCAACATTCTATGACAGAATATTGGTATAGAATATTGGCATAGTATTTTGTTATAGAAGCGTGACATAATATTCAAAACTTGTCATGTTCAAAAGTATGTCAATGTCATGTTGCCATATGTTGTCAAAGAATGGTGACATAGAATGTAGGTTTACAACACTCTAAGCTAACATTTTAAGCCTACATTCTATAACAGCATTATATTGCAACATTCTATGTCAGAATGTAAGCAGAGAATATTGGCATTGAATGCTGGCTTAGAATGTGGACTTAACATTCTAAACATACATTCTATGTCAACACTCTAAGGGTATTTTCACACGAACGGACTTGCAGCGAGATTCTCGCTGCGAGTCCGACAGGTCCTGACAGTTCCCACACACTATATACTCGCTGCGGTCTGAACGAACACAGCGAGTATGTAATTTTACCGCCCTTAACCCCTTCTTCTCCCGCCCGGCTCCCCCGCTGTAAGCATACATTACCTGTCCTCGCTGCACGGGTCCGGCATCCTGCTCTCCCGTCCGGCCAATCAGTGTGTTGCCCAGCCGCAGCCACTGATTGGCCGGACGGGAGAGCAGGACGCCGGACCCGTGCAGCGAGGAGAGAGGTAATGTATGCTTACAGCGGGGGAGCCGGGCGGGAGCAGAAGGGGTTAAGGGCGGTAGAATTACATATTCACTGCGGGCGCATCAGCGCGTGCCTGCATCAGAACTTTACACAGCACACAATAAAGCATGCAGCCGGAGCCGCTTGCTTCATTGTGTGAACTGACAGGTCTTTCTGCGGTTGCAATTCACTGAATTGCAGCTGCAGAAAACTGACATGTCAGTTCTTTGCGGCGAAGTATGGGATCCCGGCCGGAGCATATACTATGTGTATACGCTCAGGCCGGGATCCCATAGCAGATAAGGCAGTGTTCCACACCGTACAAAGTACGTCTGTTGTTGCCGATGGCAACAACGGCCATACTTTTATGTAGTGTGAAAATAGCCTTATATTGCAACTACTATCTATAAAAGTTTCTTAGTATTTCTTGAAGTGTTCCTTTAAGATGAATTTACGCCACCATTAAGGACATCTGAAGGAGTCGAAACAACAGGGTGAATACCTATATAACTGCATCTTCTCAATGGCTCAATGCTCAATGGCTAATCCACTTAACTATGTGTCAGATATGTGCAAAACTAAGCCAATATGCCCTTCCCAGGATTCTGAGAAAGTTGGGTGACGTTCTTGGTAATGATTGCTATATAAGTTGTCATTTTTCTTTACTCAAGACAGAAACGTAGATGCAATATAGTAGACTTTCCTTTTATTTAAATTCAGGTTACTATCACATCTTTTATGTCTCATGTCTCTTTATATATTATGTATTTCTTTGTAGAATCAATAATCAGCAAATTTACTGACTGACATTAGAGCAAAAAAATCATGTATGACGATATAAAAGTGCGGCGCCCCTTCAGGGTCAGGACATCGCCACAGCTTTCAGTTATCCAATAATTCTTGAGTTTTCTAACAAGGAGTCAGCAGAAAATATTGGTTGTCAGTAATTTTATTTATAAAACTTCCAGTAAAATAATATTTACAAGGTCTGTGAGCGACAGCTGCGCATGCCGAGCGCTGAAGATTTATAGAAATAAATTTGCAATAAAGGAAATAAAGGTTATTAAAACCAAAGCTGAATCCTGGCAATCCCATAAAACATCTCTGTCTCTGCCGGGACCGGATATATTAATCAAGATTTAAAGGGTCCTCAGCCGTCCAGATTCTACAAAGCTAAATCTTAGTCTAAAAATCTATAGCGTCAGTTACACTGGCTGGATATATCCAAGCCTATCAGGCTGGATACTGTCTGCAGGGTATACGTATCTAAGTCTCTCACAGGGATACAGTCACACCACATGACTACATATTCCGGATACTAAGCTTTCACTATTTTGTTGATACCTGCGATGTATTTTTAGTGTACGTGCACACTGCAGAATCCACTTGTAGAACTTCAAGCGGATTCTGTCGGTGACATGTTAATTCTTTGGCGGATGGTGGAATCTGCCTTAGCATAGAATGGAGCCTATGGAACAGGCGGAACTTCAAGCTGGGACGGCACAGCCGAATCCGCTTGAAGTTCTTATGTATTGAGTGAAGATTGTAATGGCTTCTCTGCACATATCCTGTTCTGCGGCCAGGTGCATTTTATGAGCTTGTATGCATTATTAGCTTCCTACTGAAATTCCAGATTTATAAGTATTAGTCCAGACCCTACCATACCTGGTATTAGCCTCCTGTAACGGAAGCAAAATCATCCATCCACAGTAAAATACAATCTGCAATAGCGGGCAGTATGCAGACCCATTCTAGTCTTTGGGCTAAAGCGCATAACCATGGATTTCATGGTTCTTGCATTTGTATATTTGTGTATTTGTGGCACCTAGACTTTATTGGCCTCACATCCATGCATTTTGCAGACCATGGGGGAGATTTATCAAAGGGTGTACAATTTAGACTGGTGCAAACTTCCACAGCAACCAATCACAGCTCAGCTTTCCTTTCAGCACTGCCTAAAGCTGAGCTGTGATTGGTTGCTGTGGGTAGTTTGCACCAGTCTAAATTTTACACCCTTTGATAAATCTCCCCCCATGTTTTTCTGGACTGGAGACCACGTGGATGTGTGTATCACCACTGGTGAAACTGTATGTAAAACAGAAAAGCAGGAGAATTTTTCAATGTTCCCCTGCCAAAAAAGTTGCTACAACTGTTTAACTTTTCTGTGTTTTGCACAAAAATTTGTGAGGATTGAATGAAATTTTAATCTTTTTTGTGGCAATTTTCCCTTAATTCCATAAATTTTCCCTAAATTCCCTAATTATAGATGGAAATTCGCTTCAATATGATTACTGTTATTCTTCAAGTATTGGTACGATACACATGTGTACATATTATATTACCTATCATGTAGTGATTCTGGGTTACAGTACTGTGCAAAAGGTTTAGGCATGCATGGATCTTAAACACATAGCCAATGTCGTCAAGAGCAATCTTTAGCAAAAAAAAATGTCCTAGAAGTGATGATATGGCCTCTACATAGCCCATAGCTCAAATCTGTCTGTGATTACATAAAGAGATGGAAGGATTTGAGCAGCGACATCCATAGATGATCTGTGGTCAGTTCTCCAAGATGTTTGGAACAACCTCCCTGCTGACTCCCAACAAAACTGTGTGGAAGTATCTAGAACTGATGTTGCAGAGATGGCAAGGGACAGTCACACTAAATACTGATTTCATGTAGATTTCTCTTCTATTTATTAAAAGACCAGAGCATAGTCCCTAAGACATATGTAGCATGGAGTTTGGTCTTATCCTCGTGCATAGTTCTCATTAAAAGAAGAGGCACAAATAGTCAATGGATAGAGACTGTTTCAGGTCCCAGTTACTTCATCTTCACAGAATCATATCCTTTGATCTCTGGTACTTCACACAGGTTTGCACTTTTTTCTCTGTTCCCACCGTCTATCTGGCTACCTCCTCCCTTTGACAGACCTTGCCTTTAATGGTGGCCATACACCTTCAATAGCGGAAAGTCTAACATTTATCCAACTGACAGGTATCTCTCCTCTTCCGACTTAGATTAGATGTATTCAGAATGGGGAATTGGATGAAGCTCTAAGGTTGTCTGGAAAACATGGATACAGCCAATGACTATATCCATGTTTTCCACATAGCCTTAGGGCTTTATCCAAGTTTAGCAGCCACCGCTAATCAAATGCCGAAAGTTCGGGTTCAGATGGACTCAAGCATGCTCGAGGTTCGCTCATCTCCAATAATAACCAATGAAGCTCTATTAAACACACCTACACCCAAGAGGATCTTGGAAAAGTCGGCTCTTCCTCATTATATTGCTTAAACTCATCTGGCAGCAGCTTATCTTACCTAGAATAAAAGGTTCAGGCAGCTGAAATTCAACTTGCCCGGCTCCTCTCTTCCCCAATATCATCTGTCAGGAAAGAGTGGGTATGACCTTACATATCAAAGGGTCGACAGGTTCTGCCAACATGTCAAAAGGGCATGGGGGCCTTAAAGGGGTTGTCCAGGAGAAAATCTTTTTCTTTCAAATCAACTGGTGTCAGAAAGTTAGATAGACTTGTAATTTATTTCTATTTAAAAATCTCAAGTCTTCCCATACTTATCAGCTGTATGTCCTGCAGGAATTTTTTTTTTTTCAGTCTGACACAGTGCTCTCTGCTGCCACCCCTGTCCAAGACAGGAATTGTCCAAAACAGTAGCAAATCCACATAGAAGACCTTTCCTGCTCTGGACAGTTCCTGTCTTGGACAGAGGTGGCAGCACTGTCTCAGACTGAAAACAACATTTTCTGCAGGACATACAGCAGCTGATAATTATGTGAGAAGTAAATTACAAATCTATATAACTTTCAGAAAACCGTTGATTTGAAAGAAACACATTTTTGCTGAATAACCCCTTTAAAATCTCTGACATCCAAGTAATTCTGTGCCATATCCAGGGGGCTCCCTACTCATGCCATTAGACTTACATCAATGTTTCCAACCAACACAACTAGGGGACCACCTTGCTTCTATGGACCCCACTCTCAGGAAACCCCCTTTTACTGTCTACCAGGCCCAGTCTACTACTTCCAGGCTTGACAAAACCAGGAAACTATACAAATCCCACATTACATGACTAACTTTCCAGGTCACTATACAAGGCTGATCCAACTATAGCAATTTAATGGCCCGCCAAAACTAAGGATTTTACTAAGATGTCAACCTTACTACAGCCTGCCTAGGGTTTGAGCACTCCACTGTTCTTCCTTATAGGTTACCCATACCGAGCTGACTTAGTTACTAAATCTCAGCAGTATCCCTAGAGCAGTGCTTCTCAAACTGTGAGGCTGGCCTCACCAGTGAGGCGTCCCCTAGTTGCTGGTGAGGCGTAGCTTTGGGAGGCAGTTCTCACAAAAGTGACAATAGGCTGCACAGTCCTTTCCCTGACTGCAACAATCTCAGGTTTAGGAACATTACTGACTCATTTTGTACTTATTTAATATCATACAGAGATTAGGAGACAAATGGAGAGTAGACTGAGCAATAGTTTTAATATACTTTCACCATAGATGGTGAGGCCTCGGCATCCTCTTGGTCAGTCTGGTGAGTCCCAGGCATCATTTTGTTGGTTGTGTGAGGCTCCAGTAGAAAACGTTTAAGAAGCAATGCCCTAGAGTGATCTACTTACAGGACCCTACCAAACACTGGAAGCCACCCTTTTTCACAGCCCGATCTCCCAAGCCCCAGGATAGACTTTTCTATGCTAGTCACTGCTCCTCCCCCTTAGTGTGCCAATGCAAAGCATCAGAGCCACCATGCCTGTCCTGCCAACACCTATACCAATCCCTGTGGTTGACAGTCCAGAAGGTTTAAATTACTGCTGCCAACCACTATAATCTAACATGACGGTAACACTGGATTTGTGACCCATTGACTTAGCTCCTGCAGTAAAACATCGTAAATACACATACGTAGCTACATAAATACATACATACATGTACAAAGTCAGAACAGACAAAAAATACACTGAAGAGTCTCTTATATGCTATATGTCCATTTAAAGTGACCGGTGACTATTTACATAAGATAGTTCCTGCAGATGAAGAATTGGCAGCCTATCCCCTTACACATATATATATATATACCATACCTCCTAAGTGTCCCTCTTTTGGAGGGACAGTGCCTACTTTTGACCCATGTCCCTCTTTACCCCTTACATGTCCCTCTTTTTGACCTACGAATTAGATTGGAATTAATAATGGTGTCTGAATTCTTACTGTATAATAGACTCAAACTTGCATATTATTCTATCATGTGGTGCAAGTTGGATCCTAAAAATTGTTATATTGAGATGAATCATGTGACATTATGGCCCCTTTCTCACATATTTTCACACATAAAAACTAATTGATTTCTATGGCCCCATACACACATCTGTAGGTGTTACAGATCCTTTTAGGGACATGATCCAAGCCATTGTGCGTCCATGTCACCTATATGACAGTGACTTCCTGCAAATGCGGATTGTAACTAAAACACATTTGTAATGCTGTCCGCAGTTGCGGGTCTGTAATTAGATAGTAGTAGATCCTGTATGTGTGAATAAATCCTTGACTTAAAAAGAAATGTCGGTAAAATGTTCCTAGCGTCAACCACAAGTGTCCCTCTTTGGCCGTTCAAAAAGTTGGGATGTATGTACAGGTTATATACTATATCCTCATCCATCCCCAACCCCTTCCACCACTCCTCATGCATAACACATACTGTATATTGTTTGCTAGGCCTGGTTGCACTGGCTTAGTGACACTCTGTCCTTGGATGGATATTACTTTTTAGATGAAATTTAGTGCTACACAACCCACAGGAGAATACATTGTTGATCAGACACAGTCATGGACACAGTATACAACAATCACATCCAGTGACGCACAGGTGACTTCTCTGAGATGTTCTCTATATACAACTTTTCTATCCTGCCCAGACCACCATGATCCTTCTTCAAGGCATTACTGGTCTTTTTAGAGCTTGCTTACCTAGCCCAGTTCCTCGGCAGCAGCAGCCTCTCAGCAGAGAGAAACTGGGTAAAGTAGTTCAGGGTAGCATGGGGCTGGCAACTCTTTCGCTCCTTTAGGGCAAACTACATTGTAGCACTCAGTGTTATGGTTAGCCCCTGCTCTCTTGGCCTCTGAAAGGGACTGATGACCTATCCCGCTAAAAATAATTTCAGCACTTTCATAGGTGAGCACCATGCAAGTGATACTATATCTTACAGTACAATAACTGTGCAAATCAGGAAGCCCTCCGCAGTAAGAGCATTCCCTCACAGGGTTCCTATAAGAAACTATTCTTCTAGTAAAGCCAACACCACAATGCTATTCCATCCATGTTAAGAAGATACCTCTCAGGGACACCATCATTTAAGGGAGAAAGATCCCAACAGGTCTAACCACTTATTGCCCACTATTCTTCCACTTTACCAAGCTTGCTATTCATAACACCATAGCTGCAGTAAAATATAGGGGATTAGTTGAATGCCATCTATAAGATTCATATAACCAGAGACCTTGACTGGTTCCACATCTTGACTAGGTGGTTCCACTATTAACCTGACATTGCATGGTTTCATGTCTAGGAGTGGATCACATTATTTAGGTGTTAGTTTTCTAGTATTCAAACAAGACTTCATATTCTTGATCCATGACCCATGTACCTAAACAGTCATTGATAGTAACAATGTTTCTTGGAATATCTAAAAACCCTCACAGAGCAGATACAGGGGGATCAATATTAACAGGAAAATATCTTTGAACACAAAAGCATCAATGGGGATTTTAAAAGCCTGGTCACATATTCTACAATCCCGATCATACCCTCCCTCAAACCATTCACAGCTGTGCTTCAGTGGAAAAGAGACTAGAAATAGAGGTCAGGATGGAGGTTTATTGCACTGTGGAAAAATCATAGAATGTTAGAAAACTGGTCAGTGCTGGAGGCTGGTTACATCTCGCTTCCCCAGGGAAAGTCCTATTCTCGTCTAATTGTATGGGGGATATTGCTCAACCAAACTGTGAATATACAGGAAAAATGAAAATAAATTCCCATACCCCCTGGTGCATTTTCACACACCACATACCCATTTATCCCAATTAAAGGGCAGCATTGTTTCCTAGGTGGATAGCCCCATTGTTTACTAATATGCCTTTCCCCATAGAAAGAGACCACTGGGTATTGGATATTGTTATCCTGAGGTTGGCATCCTCTTCATGTTTGCCTTTAAAGGGGTACTCCAGAAAAAAAAGATAGTTGTCAAATTAACTGGTGTCAGAAAGTTATACTGATAAAGTTATACTGATTTGTAAATTACTTCTTAAAAAAAAACCTCAAGCCCACTTCTAGTACTTTGCTGTATGCAAAAAGTGGTGTATTCTTTCAAGTCTGACACAGTGCTTTCTGCTGCCACCTCTGTCCATGACAGAAACTGTTCAGAGCAGTAGCAAATCCCCATAGAAAACCTCCTTTTCCCTAAACAGTTCCTGACATGGTGGCAGCAGAGAGCACTGTGTCAGAATGGAAAGATTACACCACTTTCTGCAGGGCATACAGCAGCTGATAAATTTTAAACATTTTTTTTTCCTCTGAAGTACCCTTTTGTGGCCCCCAAATCCTAAAACACTATGCACTGTGCAAGCTTAACTGAATGTCATAAAATGCTGATCAATAAAGCATGATCTGTCCAGCCAAAGAGAGAAAATGATTAAATAGCCACAGGATTTAGGTGTGACCGAGTATACTGTATGTTGCTGTATCTCACAACCAGAAAGGAGACTAAACAAATTATTGGAACATTAGGTTGGAAAAGACTGAATAACACAGTTTCCAGCATATTTAACCAAAACCATGCTATAGGTAACAATGTGTGGTAACTAAGTAACATTTATTCTTTGGGGGGAGATTTATCAAACATGTTAAAGTTTAAAGTGAAACTCTACTACTTCTGGCAGCTGAGAGTCTACCCAGTCTAGGCAATCCACATTAGCGGCACACATCTTGATGGTTTGTTACAATGTGTCAGTGCAGTTAAAATGTATCCAGGCTAGGGATTGGGGATTGCTTAGACTAATGCTACATTTACACGAAACGATAATTCGCCCGATCGTACGATTAACGATGTTGGAGTAATGATTTTTTTTTCATAACGATCAGCATTTAGACGGTATGCTATATCGTATGGAAGATTCGTTGTGCAATCGTTTTGCGATCGCTTAAGCCTATCTCACACATTGGTTAAAAATCGGCGAACGACTGTTCACACGGAAAGATCTACGAATTTTTTGCGAACGATCAACGACGATTTGAGAAGTTGTTGAAAGATCAAAATGAACGATTTCTCGCTCGTCGTTTGATCGTTCGCTGCGTTTACACGTACGATTATTGTTCAAATTCTATCGTTATCGTGCAAATTCGCACGATAATCGTTCCGTGTAAAAGCAGCATAAAACCAAATGTAACAAACCGTCATCTATAGTAAGCGTTAGGTCAAAATTTAAACAGGAGGAGTGCATCTGTTCACTGACAGAAAGCAGGATCTTGTAGTAAAATGCAAAAACTGTTAGGGCATGTGCACACTACGGAAATCACGGGGATAACTTGCTGCGGATTCCGCATCCCATCCCTGCCAGCTCCTGCTTCACTCTCCACTTGTCCTATAGACTTCATTCTATGGTCAGGCGGATTTCAATGTACACCTGTAGAATGAACCTGTCCATTCTTTTGGGCGGACATAGTGTGCAGATACCCTTACAGAGCTTTTCATTATGTAATGATTAAGCTACTGTGTATTTACATATGCTGTATAAGTGGAGTCCTTTATCATTCTATGGACAGTGAAATGGATTATGTATAAAGAGGAACACTCACTAAAGTGAAGGGAGTGATGTTGTGGATTGGGCATTTCCTGTTAAGACCTCATTTTATAAATAAATTGAGGGAGATTACATATTACACATAAAGGGGAATTTCACATCAGTTTTCTGGTATACTGAATTTGCAATTATTTTTCACATTTGTGGTGTCCCACCACAGTGGGTTTTATTTCTCCTGTGCACCTCTGAAAAAGATTCCTCTTTCAGGTTTAAAAGTGGTGATGAAGTAGTCTGAAGTTTTGCCACTAGGTGTCAGTACTTTATATGTCGATGTAGTGCACAGATGAAGTCAGTAATGGGTTAAGGTTTTATGTATACCATGTGTTATTCTTGACCAGTGTTTCTCAACTCCAGTCCTCAAGTCCCAACAACAGGTTATGTTTTGAGGATTTCACAGGTTATATAATTATAATCAGTGCACCAGTAAATGCTACAGCTGTTCGTTGTATGGGATATCCACAAAACATGACCTGTTGGTGGGTCTTGAGGACTGGAGTTGAGAAACACTGTTCTTGACCAATAGGAGATACTCTCTACTTCTAATATATCTCTTTTCTTCTTTTTTTATGCACACACTCATCCCCACCACTCAGTTCTTACTAGATTCTCAGAAAGGGAAGACACAAAACCTACAGTTCCTGCTGTAGTTAAGCCAGCGCCTGGCTGCTGCTGGGACCCCTGTCAGGGACAACAGTGTGCAGTCTAGTCTAGACACTTAGGTGTGTAGATGCCGCTAGAGACAACCAGTTCTTTGACTACTACCACTATGTTCAGTATGAAGTGCTAAGCACTTTAAAGGAAGACAAGTCAAGGAACACCCTAACCCACACCGAGAACACATCTAAAAGGAGCAGGGCAGTATCCTGAACACAAGAGGAACTAGCCTAGATAGGACAAAGCTACCGTAAAGAAGGTCTACATATCCTATCTACATATCTCGCAGTGCAAGTAACTGGGACACCCCCGAACACTTAGCTAGGCCCAGGTAACAATGTCTGGGGCTTGTAGTACCCTGACAGGACAGGTAACTCGACACTGTAGGGCACAAGGGGGTCAGACACAGTCTAAACACAACTACAAGTACAAGTATCTCACTATAAAGTATATTTCTTCAAGTTTCGGCAGAGTACACAGCTACATTGGGTTGGGGCTCCTCCGGCAAACTCCTCTACTCTACTCTCTAAGCACCGCTACAACTACCTCTCTACTATTCTACTTCTCCAGCACCTCCTTAAACACAACAAGTTTAAGCATTAAAGTCTGTGTCAAAAATGTATCTACTCTTCAAAAGTGTATTGTTATCCTGAAGAACTTGACAGTAAAGTTTTTTTTAATTTTTTACATCACTGGGACTCTGTCATACTTCGTACACACAAGCACCCATACACACAAACCATACACCTTGGATTATTTTTCCCCTTTCTGTGGGTGGCAGTACCAATAGTCCGGGTGGGTCAATTTCCACTACAACCTGGCAGGTCACCGGACATTGGGGAACACAGCCAGGCACATAAACAATGCAGGTACTAACATCACACCTATGTGCTGGACAAGCACTCGCATAACGACAATACCATCTTTGACTGAGCTGTCACAACTCACTCGCACACCACACATTTGTGCAAACTTTTTTTTTTTTTTAAGTTTTTGAATTTTAATATCTTATTAAAAGTGCCAATAAAAGTGGACAGCATTTAGTGGAAGGGATATGGTGGTGCCCAGATAGCCGAAGAGTCAGAAATAAGCCAGAATAATTAATGAGCCTCTACTCTCATTACAGTCTGTAGAAGCCGCCACTCTATGAATAGACCACTCTTTTACTGAACCAGTTGGAACCCTGATTGAAAAGATGACACATTGGACTATGCGCTAAGAATTATATGGCTAATGATCCGAAGTGTGTTGCATTGCCAGACTGCAGCAAGAGGGAAGAGGCGACCGGCAAGTGAGGGAATGATAGGAGTCACTTAGGATTAGTAATGAGCAAGAAGCTACCTGGGGAGCATGAATGAGATGGGGATCCATGTCCATAAGGACGAGGAATAAAAGAGAGTCATGCTGAGGATGAGGAATGAGCCAGGAGCCATGCTGATGACCAGGAATGAGATTATGATCCATGATAACAACTAGAAATAAGAGATGAAACTATAGAATACAGGGAGGAGTCATACTGGGGGACATCATGGGATAAAGGGCTATGATGGGGATCAGAAATGAGAAGGAGCCATAATGGTGAAGAGAGAAAGAGATGGAAAACCATGCTGAGAAGAAAGAAGCCATGCTGGGGAGTAGGAATAAGATGGGAAGCCATGCTGAGGAATAACAAAGAAATAGGGGACAGGGCTAGGGACTTTAACCCACATTGTGTATATTTTTTGTTCAAATTCAGGTGGCTGGCTGCTAGAAGCGTCACTATATGTAGTAAGATGTGCTACAGCATGCAGCATGCGCCACTGTCATACATCTGGCACAACTGCTGCCTGTCTCATTTAGTTTTATACAGTCTGAAGACAGTACTAATAAATATCCCCCAACATGAACACCTTATTCTGTGGATTGTATTTTCCAATATGAAACAAGAAAGCATTTATAAAGAAGAAAAAATCTATCTCTGGAAAATTATGGACATTTGGCGATAAAATAGCAAAGACCATAGAGAGCAATCTGTAAGACAATAACATTAAGTAAGGAATCACATTGAAGCGCCACACTGGGAATGACTTCACACGCCGTCGCCATGTTATCTTCCAATATTTCTGTGACATTGGAACGCGGACAGATAAGACGAGCAGGAAATTGTTATCTGTCTTCAGCTGCTGTTTGTCAACTCAGACGATGCCCAAAATGAAAACAACCCAAGGAAGCAGATTGTATGGCAATATGAGAGAGCTGGGCCATGAGGAGTATATGGAGCCGGGACACAAGGAGCACATGGAGAAGGGACTGTCAGTGTTCTCTAGGATACAGCAACATTCCCACAGTGTAGCATCCACAGCACATGCTGATTACAGATCACAAAATATTACCAGTCATCCAGAACCCAAAGCACCCCCATGTCTACCCAGAGAGAAAGATGACCAAGCAAGGGTGTACAGGGTAATTACACACTGACACTTGGTATACAAGGTAATGACACGCTGACACTTGGTATACAAGGTAATGACACGCTGACACTTGGTATACAAGGCAATGACACGTTGACACTTGGTGTACAGGGCAATGACACACTGACACTTGGTATACAAGGCAATGACACGCTGACACTTGGTGTACAGGGTAATGACATACTGACACTTGGTATACAGAGTAATGACACACTGACACTTGGTATACAAGGTAATGACACGCTGACACTTGGTGTACAGGGCAATGACATGCTGACACTTGGTGTACAGGGTAATGACACACTAACACTTGGTATACAGAGTAATGACACACTGACACTTGGTATACAAGGTAATGACACACTGACACTTGGTATACAAGGTAATGACACGCTGACACTTGGTATACAAGGCAATGACACGCTGACACTTGGTGTACAGGGCAATGACACGCTGACACTTGGTATACAAGGCAATGACACGCTGACACTTGGTGTACAGGGCAATGACATGCTGACACTTGGTGTTCAGGGTAATGACACACTGACACTTGGTACACTGTACAAGGCAATGACACGCTGACACTTGGTGTACAGGGCAATGACATGCTGACACTTGGTGTTCAGGGTAATGACACACTGACACTTGGTACACTGTACAAGGCAATGACACGCTGACACTTGGTGTACAGGGCAATGACACGTTGACACTTGGTGTACAGGGTAATGACACGCTGACACTTGGTGTTCAGGGTAATGACACACTGACACTTGGTACACTGTACAAGGCAATGACACGCTGACACTTGGTGTACAGGGCAATGACACGTTGACACTTGGTGTACAGGGCAATGACATGCTGACACTTGGTGTACAGGGTAATGACACACTGACACTTGGTACACTGTACAAGGCAATGACACGCTGACACTTGGTATACAAGGCAATGAGACGTTGACACTTGGTGTACAGGGCAATGACACGCTGACACTTGGTGTACAGGGCAATGACACACTGACACTTGGTACACTGTACAAGGCAATGACACGCTGACACTTGGTATACAAGGCAATGACACGTTGACACTTGGTGTACAGGGCAATGACACGCTGACACTTGGTGTACAGGGTAATGACACACTGACACTTGGGGTACAGGGTAATGACACGCTGACACTTGGGGTACAGGGTAATGACACGCTGACACTTGGGGTACAGGGTAATGACATGCTGACACTTGGTGTACAGGGTAATGACACACTGACACTTGGGGTACAGGGTAGTGACACGCTGACACTTGGGGTACAGGGTAATGACACGCTGACACTTGGGGTACAGGGTAATGACATGCTGACACGTGATGTACTTCCCATAGATAAAGCTTCAGTAATCAAAAAGAAATACCATGCACTTAACAAGTTGTCAGCACTAAAGCTCAACCCCCCTCCCACCATTACTGAATCATAAATATCCATATACCCCGTGCCGAGCTTCACAGCCATTCCCTTATTGATCACAAAACTAGAATCCAGAAGTTCATGCCCCACATTACTCCTGGCCAAGGCATCCAGCATCACAGTCCTCCATAGTCCCATACCTGACCTCAAATAAGGCTACATATCACATGTAATCTCCACTAGACTCTCACCAGAGCTCCTCTATGCATCGCTGTGTAATTATTTCATTCCACCTCCTCATCCACAGATAAGCACATAACTGATATTAATACAGCTACGTTCACAGTCCATATGTTTATAGAAAAGGTGACGAGTAAAATTCTCCAAGAAACATGCAGCACCTTCCCGCAGAGATGCCACCATCTCACTAGAGATGCTATGCAGCGAGATCCACAGATATGAACCTGTGTGTCTGACAGAATGTCCTCCATCCGCGTCGCCTCCTCCTCAGAACATACACATTTATAATCTGCTTAGCCAGATCGACAATTTCATCAGAAGAGGATCAGTGAGGGAGTCTGCACCTAATATACACACAATATAATAGACTGTGCCTCACACAGGGCGCTGCTTTCTGTAGTCATCAGGGAGGGAGGGTTATACAACCTATCCCCTAACCATTGAGTGATCAAGATTTTACTATTTTGTAGTTCTTTCCCTAACCATATATTAAAGTTCATACCATGCCAAAAAGTGGTGTCATACAGTACCCAAATATTAGTTTCATGTAGTGCTTAACTGTCACTGTCGTTTTTTTTTTTTGCAGAAATCAATAGCCCAGGCAATTTTAAGAAACTTTGTAATTGGGTTTTTTTAAGCAAATATGCCATTATCTGCATTTAAAAAGACTTTTCCCAGGTCCACCCCCTCCCTACTCTCTTTCATTCACTGCTCATTATCAGGAAATCAGTTATGCTCAGCCAATGGCGGCTGAGCAGCTGATGATGCGGCAGAGGGCGGCCGGCAGTAGGGACGGTCGGAGCGGTTCGTCCGGCCGCCCGACGATGACATCATTGTTACAAGATGGCGGACGGGGGTCGACACGAACCAGGTGAGTATAGAGCACTACACTTCCGGGTCTAGCGTGGGTGGGTAGCTGTAAATTAACTCTGTTGTCCTGTTTTGGTGCCTCATTTCTCTCCACCCCTCCCCTCTCCATAGAGAACAATGAAGACAGGGGGAGAGCTTTAAACTGCTTTTTCATGATAAAAATGCATTTTTCAGCTAATAAACCCAATTACAAAGTTTCTTAAAATCGCCTGTACTTAAAGAAAAATTAAACAACAGTGACACTTTAATTAATGGCACCATAAAGTGCCTAAGTATGTATACATGTGTCCACCTGTATAAGGCTATGTTCACATTACGTTTTAGCCCCACGTCAGACTACACATCGAAAATCATTGAAAAAAGGATACTGATGTGCAGCCCGATGTGCGGCCGATGGCCCCATTGACTTGAATGGGCTGGACAGAGTCATTTTGTGACTCTCTTCTGTCCATCTGCCCAACGGATACTTCTTTTGTGCAGGACTCAAAAGCCTGGAAGACCACGCTTTTGAGTCCTGCACAAAAGAAGTACATGTCGGCCAAATGAACAGAATGTAGTTACAAAATGACTCTGTCCTGCCCATTCAAGTCAATGGGGCCATCGGCCGCACATCGGGCTGCACATCATCATCCTTTTTTCATTGATTCTCGACGTGTAGCCTGACGTGGCGCTAAAACGTGATGTGAACACAGCCTAACCCGACATCACACTGCACTAATACACACTGCTATACCTGTAGAACAGCACCACAGTGCAGCACTCCTGTCTCCATAACCCACCCCTCTACTCACCTGGCAGTTTTTACACACACGCACACACACACACTCACAGACAAGACACACATACAAATACACAGAGCAGCACTGGCTCCCTCCTTTACCTCCTCTTCTACCTGTGGCAGCTACTCTTTCCCATGCCTCCTCTCCACACACACACATTTCAGCAGCTCCTCTGCATTCCTTCAGTTCTTCTCTACTGCCCCCTAGTTTAAGGACCTAGGAAATCAAGGTCGTGTCATAATGACATCATCCATATCCTTAACCTACTGTTTGTAGGGAGCCTACACTGATGATGCAGGGCTGTCATCATCACTGTAGTCTCTTCTTTGGAGTTTCTGCTGTGTGCTAAGGTCGGCACAGGCAGACATCCTGCACCTCACAGTTTATAAGAAGTGCTGATCTAAATACTAGTACCATACAGTGTACAAATAACATTATCATTTAGTGCCAAAATACAGCGCCATACAGTGAGCAAATATTAGGCGCATACCGTAATTAAGAGGAAAAAGTTACCTTTTTAGGGTAGATTAGCTTGTCTGATGTAACTGGATCAGTAGGTGGAAACAAAGCTTTAAAGTTACCCATACCTTTTACCATCTTCCTTTTCCCTTGGTTGAACTCTCTGACATGTATTAAGTTTTTTTTTTACAGTGACAGTGCCTTTTTAAGTTATTCCCTATTTAAAGGGATAACTGGCTGATCACTAGGGGTCTGACCGCTGGAGCCCCCACCAATTCTGAGAACAGGCAGCAAAAGCAGCCTAAACTCAGCCATGTTTAGAAGTCCCATAGAAAATAAAAGAAATGCTTAATTAATTCTAGGGGATATTTCACCTCCATTCTCTTCTTCTAACTTCCACTGATCTGCCGGCTATCTTTATACTATGGACCACTTTAAGTACTAAGTCCATAGTGTCAGTAAAAACTCAGGATTACATGTAAATTATCTTTTATGATGTCACTCGCTGTGTGACATCATTGAGGGAGCAAAGGAATGGTTATAGTCAGCCCCCCCAAAATACTCCAGCAATAAATCCAACATTATGGCTGTAATAACTGGTCCCGCATTGGTTCCCAAACCTTCCTTGTCATGGAACAATGTTGCGTGTCTAACGGAAACTTCACTGCATTATCTTAATATTCAGCAGTCTGGAAAGGTTGGCTATCCACCAGTCTGGGAGCTGTCCTGGCAATCATATTGGTTAATATTACTCAACTTTTTAGGCACCAGATCCAGCTAAGAAATGGATTAAAACTGATCACCTGACAGATACGGAATAATTGAAGGCTTAACCGGTCATAAGCAGATATATAACATAGTGGGAAAGTGGAAATTTCTCCCCTTTTCAAATCCATTTCTGGTTTTGGCTTAAAAAAATCTGCCAGATAATCTGTCTGTGTAAAGGCACCTTCCACACTGAAGGGCAGGGATTTCACACAGAGTACGGCTAAGTTCACACAAGGTATCTTTTGTATCAATTACGGCCGTTGTTGCTAATTGCTACAATGGCTTTGATTGATACAAAAGATACATTGCATACAAATTTACCAGAATATTTACAGTATTAGACAAAAATCATCTTAAAAGGAAACTATCAGCAGGTTAGAAATATGTAGCCTGCTGATATGCCCCTATAGTGCAAAACCTTGAATGCCACTTTGGTCAAACAATAATCATAAAATTGGGGGGATGGGGGGACTTAGTGATCTAACTCGTTCACCAGATACGGGGTCAACTGGAATGGAAATCTCTAGCAGCTATGAGGTTCCAGTTTTTGGCATATGGACATCCACATAAGTGCTAAATTGATTAAGATGCCTGTGCCCCCTGTGTCTTATTCCACTGTAATGTGAAGGACAACCATAGGATGACACACCATACTAAATAGATTCCCCCCAATGTGGAACTTTTTATTATACAAGGAGTTCACATAAACAAGGACCGCTTATTTAAGTGTCTCCAATCTAAAGTCCTCTGTCTATTTGTCCATTTGCTCCTGGTTTTACGCCATGATATACAATATAATTGTCATCCCTGCCCATGGCCGTCACTGTCCAGGGCTACTGCTGCACAACTTTCTCTGGCCCGGTGCTAATTGTCGCAGCCAGAGGGACTGTCACTGCCTTGGGTTATATAGGAATAACATTACAATTAGTGATGGAGTCTTCTATCTCCCATCATGTCTCCTGAGAATCTTCCCTCTTCACCCTCTAATCCTAAAACACACACACACATATATTTAACCCTTTTTCCTTACTGCCACATCTCAGAAGGCAGAAGACACTTCTGCTTATAAAAAGGTATCATTAAAAAGGAGCTGTAAGCAGGAGTGGGGGAATGTAGTGTCCAAGCCCATAGCAGACAGGGCAGATCACACCACAGTCACAGACATCTTCAGTGCCGGATAGGGCATGGACTACAACTCCCATGGGTTTACATACAGGTGTTATAGACAGTAAATGTAACATCAGAAATATCTGATAGATAGATAGATAGATAGATAGATAGATAGATAGGAGAGACAGAAGAAATATAGATATGAGATAGATAGATAGATAGATAGATAGGAGAGACAGAAGAAATATAGATATGAGATAGATAGATAGAATAGATAGATGATAGATAGATAGAAGAAATATAGATATGAGATAGACAGATAAATAGATAGATAGATATTGAAAGACATGAGAGACATAGAAGATTGATAGATATGAGATAGACAGACACACATAATAAAGATAAATAGACAGATATAAGATAGATACCATACATAACAGAGATATTGATAAATAATGGATAGATCTGATAGATAGATAGATAGATAGATAGATGATAGATATAAGATAGATTCCATACATAACAAAGATATAGATAGATAATAGATAGATGTCATAGATAGTTGATAGATAGATAGATATAAAATAGATACCATACATAACAAAGATATAGATAGATAATAGATAGATCTGATAAATAGATTGATATGAGGTAGCTAGCTAGATAGACATACATGTTATACATCACATATTAGACATAAACAACTCTTAAATATCACGGTCATTAATCAGATTTACTTAGTGTGATGTTGGATCCTCTGCACCATGACCTGCAGAAAATGTCACCAGCCTATTACTACTGAGAGGAGGGGGAGCTAGGTATTTCTAATAGATTCCCTAGGACTCCAAAAAGTAATAGGAGCCAGCCTCCACACCCCCAGTGTCAGCCAATGTCACCTGTCTATATTTAGTGATCCAGAGGCATGATGGAATACATAGACTGCTATTGGATATCCAGTATAGATAATGATGGGGATACCACTAAGCATAGGATACGCTGAGTAAGTGGCACACAGTGCTGAGTGCTGCAGGCTGTGTACACAATGCATGCCTGACAGCAGCAGCGGCAGCAGGAGGAGGACACCCCCGGGCACCGGCACCAGAGCTGCCCAGTGCAGCAGAGGAGGCTGACACCTCCATCCTCACCCCTCCCCCGCCCCTCACCTGCAGTCAGCGGGTCCCGGGATCCCTCTCCTCCTCCTCGGGCTCACCGATGGGAGATTGGAGCTGGGCACGGAGCTGGCACAGAGCAGGATAGCTAGACTGGGCACGAACATTGAACGTCAGAGACTTAGAGACCCGGTGATGAGCGAGAAAATCCCTCCTCTTACAGCAAAGAGGACGGAGGAGGGAGAGGTGAGGATAGACCGAGAGGAGGGGTGCAGAGGAGGAGAGGATAGACACAGAGGAGGGGTGCAGAGGAGGAGAGGATAGACACAGAGGAGGAGAGGATAGACACAGAGGAGGGGTGCAGAGGAGGAGAGGATAGACACAGAGGAGGAGAGGATAGACACAGAGGAGGAGAGGATAGACCTAGAGGAGGGGTGCAGAGGAGGAGAGGATAGACCTAGAGGAGGGGTGCAGAGGAGGAGAGGATAGACACAGATGAGGAGAGGATAGACACAGAGGAGGAGAGGATAGACACAGAGGAGGGGTGCAGAGGAGGAGAGGATAGACCCAGAGGAGGGGTGCAGAGGAGGAGAGGATAGACCTAGAGGAGGGGTGCAGAGGAGGAGAGGATAGACCCAGAGGAGGGGTGCAGAGGAGAGGATAGACACAGAGGAGGAGAGGATAGACACAGAGGAGGAGAGGATAGACACAGAGGAGGAGAGGATAGACACAGAGGAGGGGTGCAGAGGAGGAGAGGATAGACCCAGAGGAGTGGTGCAGAGGAGGAGAGGATAGACACAGAGGAGGAGAGGATAGACACAGGAGAGGAGGGGTGCAGAGGAGGAGAGGATAGACACAGAGGAGGAGAGGATAGACACAGGAGAGGAGGGGTGCAGAGGAGGAGAGGATAGACACAGAGGAGGGGTGCAGAGGAGGAGAGGATAGACCGAGAGGAGGGGTGCAGAGGAGGAGAGGATAGACACAGAGGAGAGGATAGACACAGAGGAGGGGTGCAGAGGAGGAGAGGATAGACACAGAGGAGGGGCAAAGAGGAGAGATGAGGATAGACACAGAGGAGGGATGAGGAGGGACACAGAGGCGGGTTGCAGAGAGAAACTTATATAAACTAATTTTGTATATAGGAGGAGGATGGAAGGATAGACATAAGAATAGGCAGGATGGATACAGAGGAGGGAGAAGTGAATAGACAGAGAAGGTTAACAAAGCTGGACAAGTAAAGATAGACACAGAGGAGGGGTAAACAATGGGAGAGGCGAGGATACCTACATACATACATATACATAAATATGTTTTAAGTACTAATTATGAGACTTTGGTTTGTTTTTTACATTTCCTTCTAATGCACAAGCCAGGTAGGAAAGCAACAGAGAAGTCACCAGCAGCACTCACCAGTCTTCAGGAAGTATGTTCCTTTATTCAGGATGATATCAAACAGGTTGGTGTGGGCAGGGGGAGACAGATCCAGCAGATGCGGTGCCCCTTAGGCCTGCTGGATCTGTTTCCCGTTGCCCCACACCAACCTGTTTGATGTCATCCTGAAAAAAGTAACATATTGCCTGAAGACTGGTGAGTGTTGCTGGTGACTTTTCTGTTGCTTTCCTACCTGGCTTGTGCATTATAATATAATAATCATTAGAAGACACTGGCCAGGGAAGATCAGTGCCCTTAGGTTGGTAGTCACGCCCCCAGTACACCAAAGAGCCTCATTAGCCTATAAAATAACTAAGAGATATCACAAAAACAGCTCGGAGGATCAAGGTAGGAAAACTTTCTTCATCCTCAGAGCCCTGTGAACAATAGGGAGATATCAGCAGGTTAGATGCTTCTAACCTGCTGATTGTTTCCCTCTTAGTACATAGTGGGTAGGTTGCTTGTTACAGATTTTAGATAAACAACAGATAGACACACATACAAAAAACGGACGCACTATAGTGTAGTACCTTCAGTGGATCAAGAAACAGGTGCCATTCATTAAATGGCAATAACCTGGTTAGGTTGTGCTGAACTAGGCACAACTCTATGAATCATTTGTATTGAGTAGAAGTACCGAAGCCTGGCTTGTGATCTCGCATTTGTCATCCGTCATGATGCGATTGCCCAGAAAACACCAACTTATGCTGCGTTTACACAGAACGATTATTGTGCGAATTCGCACGATAACGATCGAATTTGAACGATAATCGTAAGTGTAGAAGCTGCGAACGATCAAACGACGAACGAAAAATCGTTCATTTTAATCTTACAACATGTTCTAAAATCGTCGCTCGTCGTTCCGTGTAAACAGTCGTTCGCCGATTTAACCAATGTGTGAGATAGGCTTAAGCGATCGCAAAACGAATTTCCGTACGATATATCGTACCGTCTAAACGCTGATCGTTATGAAAAAAAAATCGCTACTCCGACGTCGTTAATCGTACGATTGGGCCAATTATCGTTTCGAGTAAACGCAGCATTACATCCACCAATTGGATCAACCTTTTAGCCTTGGTGCAGGAATAGGGACATGTCGCTCTTTTCTACTGTACATTTTATTGGAGTGTGCAATAAAGTTGTGCTTTTATTAGCAACAGGAGGCTGAAAGGTTGAAAAAAGACAAATTTGGTCAGCTCTCCTGAAAGGCAGAAAGGTTGATCCAATTGGTGGATGTAAGTTGGTACATAGAGATAAAATTGTGTTTTACCTCAGACCCCTCCTCCTCTATGTTTGCCAACAAACATGGAACTTATTGCTGTGGGAACATGTTTTGTTAAGCAATCCATAGAGTCCATCAAGAATAGTGAGGATTGAAATAATGCTACTATACCTACAACCTAGGCTTGGAATGTGTCACTCATCATTCCCGATGGAGAAGACAAACCAAGAAATGTCACCCTAAAACTAAAATTTATTTTTCAAAATGTTCATAGACATTTAATTTATCTGCTGTAGAAGACATTACAATGTATACCGTGTGACACCTCATGTGATAAGTCTCCTTGTTAAACTCGAGGCCTCATCATTTTTCCATGAACAAAGTATCCAGTAATGTAAATGAATGTTTCCAATCCCGCAGGGTCATTATATTTCATCGCAGCTCCTGGACGGAAGATCTTAGGCTGTTCGTGTCGAGACTGTGACAATATCAGTACAATGGTCAGTAATGACCGTCATACGTGGCTGGCCAGCTCTCTGCGGTGCACTTCACCTTCAGATTCACCACTCGCTGTAAGGATTAGGGTAAAGACCTGTCTGTTAATTAAAACTAGAGCAATCTATCTCTGTCCTACATCCTTTTTTTCCCCAGGACACTGCAGCTACCTGTCACTCTCAGATTTTTCTTATTTCATTATCTTTATGAGCAGAAATTCCCTTCAGCTAGCCGAGGATATTGATCCTGAGTGAGGATCCTGTCTTACAAACGACTTTAACCTTTTAGTGCCCGATTGGGGACATGGAGCTCGACTTTTGCACCTTCAGACCAGATGGTAAAGGGTTACACACCCCTATGCTAAAAATCCAGGTGGCATCCAGGACAAAAACAACAACAAAAAAAGGAGGGTCTAATCCCGCAGAGACGCCATCACCTTGTTCTGTACCCTACAAAGACAAGGAGAGGGAATTCATTAATATTTAGCCTACCTGGAGGAATGACAGGCCATGTAATTACTGAACAAAGGGAGAGAGGTTAATGGCAACAAGGAATTCAAAGATATAAATGAGAATGCAGAAATTCCAGAATTCTATATAGGAAAGTGACAGCTGTAATAGATCTGCTAGGTGTGATGCTAGTTAACATCAATCAGCAAGGAAAGAAGAATGGATGGAGAGCAATTCTCCAGGCTCCAAAAGCATTAGAACAGGAACAGACCCTTGACGTCTGTCTAGGGTTGTCCTTCCCTGAATGCGAGGGGCACTAAGCCCATTTACTGTGGGTCTGGCAGTACGGGCTTTACTATGAGACTGTAACTATATATACTATGTAAAGGGTAACTACAGTGTAGAGGGTGCAAGAAGGTGTTACTATAGCTGGTGTAAGCATCTGACCATCTGGGAGATAATTCTAGGGCTTCGCCAGTCTATGGCATCCTCGGTAGGTGGGATTTACAGGGAGATGACTGGAACACATAGGCACTTGACCATGGGTCTCCAAACTGCATCCCTCCAGCTGTTGCAATACCCCAATTCCCATCATGTCTGGACAGCTAAAGATTTGTATTTGGCCTTCCAGGCATGATGGTAAATGTGGTTTTGCAACAGCTGATGGGCCACAGTTTGGAGACCCATGCACTCGGCTATCCATGGGGCTTAAAGCTGAAAAAACTTTCACGGCCTGGCAGGAGCATAACTAGAAACGACTGGGCCCCATTGCAAACTTTCGATTGGGCCCCCACCCCTGACTACTAAGCCGAGAAGTGTAGTTATAACTACAAGAGTGCCTGCAGTTAATAGGGACATTTGCAGAACCCAGGAGGCCATTGGGTGCTGCAAATGAAGACAGCTCAGAGGGCCCAGTGTATTGCATGAACGGGTCATTGGGCCCCCTGGTGTGGTGGGCCCCATAGCAGCAGCTCTGTCTGCTGCAGTGGTAGTTACGCCCATGGGGCCTGATATTTGTACTATTTGTACCAGATCCACCAATAAGGTGCCGGTTCAGTTTCCTCAGATAGACGAAAGGCCGATAGTGCCCTATATGTTTATAATTGGTATGTTGTATTGTTGAACAATATCTGTCTTGTCTCTGAACTGCTGTAGTAACCTGGTGGCTATGGGATGGCACTCTCAACTAGTAGTACCCTGGCTGTGTGTAACTTGGGCATAATACTAACATGTGTTACATGCTTGTGAGCAGACCTGGTCTATTGCCTTGAGTTTTATTACAATGCACAAACAATGCAGCTAGAGGCTATATAATGACATCATCAGCTCCGCCATATCTGTACAGTGCGTGTGTACTGGTTGTGGAGTTGACTTCCCCAGGGTAAATGACTTGGCTGACAATCAATATTAAAATCCAGGGACAATTTTAGGGACAAGCATTTCCTGGAAATCAGGGACAGTCGGCATTGACAAAAGTCTGCAGATCAGAGGAAGCATCTGCTGCAAGTGCTGAGCGCAGGAATTCATTATTCAGTGCAAAGCTGGGCAATGAGTCCCTACAGAGCAGCAGAAAGAAAGATAGGTGAGCGGCTCATGGTAGACAAGGCAAGAACAACACAAGTAGACATTGCTGTCATTTTATGTTACATAACCGGATAGAGGAGAGCGAGCCCAGAGATAAGAAGAAGTAATTAACAAAATGAGCTGAGAGAAGGGGGGGGGGGAGCATGAAAGGACCAAGGGACTGTGGAACATAAGTTCCCTACTGCTTGATAATGATGGAGAGGCATCCCTTTTTCTTCACAACATAACTAATAAAATACTGCTCTTTAGGGAAAATACTATAGCTGTTACCATACCATTCTCTATGGACAATAGCATAGCTACTATAATACTGCCCTATGTACGAGAATATAACTACAATAATATGTCATATATGTAGTTTTGCAATCTGCTTAATGGAGACAACAATCCAGAGGATGCCAATGGTACAGCCACAGGGGGGGGGGGGGGGTGCAGACTTAATAGAGACCAATGCATGTAATATTTCCTCCTATGTACAACTACAATAATATTGAACCCCCATGTACAGGACTATAACTACTACAATACTGCTCCCTATGTACAAGAATATAACTACTATAATACTGCCTCCTATGTACAAGAATATAACTACTATAATACTGCCCCCTATGTACAAGAATATAGCTACTATAATACTGCCCCCATATGTACAAGAATATAACTTCTATACAGTAATACTGTCCATATGTACAAGAATATAACTACTATAATATTGCACTGTATGTACAAGAATATAACTACTATAATACTGCTCCCTATATATAAGAATATAACTACTATAATACTGCCTCCTATGTACAAGAATATAACTACTATAATACTGCCCCCTATGTACAAGAATATAGCTACTATAATACTGCCCCCATATGTACAAGAATATAACTTCTATACAGTAATACTGTCCATATGTACAAGAATATAACTACTATAATATTGCACTGTATGTACAAGAATATAACTACTATAATACTGCTCCCTATATATAAGAATATAACTACTATAATACTGCCTCTTATGTACAATAATATAATTACTATAATACTGCCCCCTATGTACAAGAATATAACTACTATAATACTGCTCCCTATATATAAGAATATAACTACTATAATACTGCCTCTTATGTACAATAATATAATTACTATAATACTTCCCCCTATGTACAAGAATATAAATACTATAATACTACCCCCTATGTACAAGAATATAACTACTATAATACTGCCCCCATTTACGAGAATATAACTACTGTAAAAATGCCTCCTATGTACAAGTGGAGAAGTTGAACCAGGACCAAGCCTAATAGAAGGAAAACTCTTTGGAATATTGAGTGCAACAGGTCACACCACAGTCACTCTGTTACTGCCGGATTTAGAGGAACAGAGTCTTGATGTACAGCAACAAATGGAAATTTTATTAACATGCAATACATTTTGGTTTCATACATAGTGTAGAGCCTTCTTTAGGCATAGACTACTCCACATTAATACACCAGTGGCCTATACCATTGGTGGTCCTCTATGAGCTGCATTGGCTCCATTCAAACTAAGCGTTGCATAGTTTGTGCCTAGATTAACACAACCTAAGGCTATGTTCACACTACGTAAAACTATGGCCGTAGTCCTCACCGCAAAACTACGGCCGTAGTTTTGAGGTTCCCTAACATGACTGCAATGTAATGTAACTACGGCCGTTGAATGCACACTACATATTACATAATGGCCGTTGTATATACGGCTCCGTGGAAAATGAACATGTCAATTATTTGCGGCTGCTAATGCTGCAACAACGGCTGTGGATTTCAATGCAGCCGCGCACGTAAAAGTTATTTCTGCCAAATTAAACTTGATTTTGATGTTAAAAATTTTCTGTGTGGTTTCTTGGGCTGGGCGCAGTATTTCAAATAAATGACCTGTTTCAGCCCGCTTAGAAACAGGCTAGGAAGCAAAATTATACAACGGCTATAGTTTCACCACTAGACTGTATGATCATATTTCTACGGGCGTAGTTTCAGGCGCACGTGTCCGGCCGGGTGAAAACAACGGCTGTTAATTTACGTTGTGTGAACATAGCCTAGCAGTGTGTGTGTTTCAGTACCTCTGTACCCTTTCTACTTGTGTGATTCCAGCCATACTACACCAGATATCGCAATCGCGTCTTTCATTTATCTATCCTATGGACAAGAATATAACTACTATAATATTGCCTCCTATATGCAAGAATATAACTTCTTTAATACTGCCCCCCATTTGTACAAGAATATAACTACTATAATACTGCCCCCTATGTACAAGAATATAACTACGGTATTACTGCCCCCTATATAGAAGAATATAACTACTAAAATACTGCCCCCTATGTACAAGTATATAACTTCTATAATACTGCCCCCTATGTACCTCTATATGACTTCTAGAATACTGTTCCCTATGAACAAGAATATAACTACTATAATACTGCCCCTATGTACAAGAATATAACTACTATAATACTGCCCTCTACGTACAAGAATATTTGTATAGTACTGCCCCTATGTACAAGAATATATCTACTTCAATAAGACTTGACAAAGCGCTGAGGCGCGAAACAGTTGTCTGATACACGCTCCCGCACCCTTGCCACCGCTCCCTCCCTGTGATGTCTGAATAAACGCACAAAGAGATCACTTCATCTGGTGAGTGCTTGGACTTGTTTTCTATTTTATACACCATATCTACTATAATACTGCCCCTATGTACAAGGATATACTATAATACTGTCTCCCATATACAATAACATAACTACTATAATACTGCCCTCTATATACAAGAATATAGTATTATAATAGTGTCCCTATGGGAGAAGAACATGAACCAATAGGACACTTCTCTCGTGCCACCATTGCCCTTGTTCCCGCTGATTTGCTCTGACATCTGTTTTTGCTTCCTGGTATCAGACAGATCAGTTACGCTTTGTCACAATGAGAAGGTACTGTATATTAGGCTTCCTCTCCATTGCCAGGGTCCCCACTGTATCCAGTCCGCAGCTGCCATTTCTCTTCCTAGGCAGTAATACCCATACAGTACATAAATACTATACGCTGGGAGAAGATTGGAATTCTCCTCGCTGCTGGCAGCTTCATAGTCAGCACAGTAATCACCAGTGCTTCCTCCATGCTGACTCTGTCCTCATGCTCTTCAAAGGGGAATAAATCATTCATATTTATCAATCATTATTTTCCTGATCAGATCCGGAGAAGCTGAAGATCCCCATCCTGTCACTTAGGGGACTGTTGCTTCACATAGAGTGACTCAGATTTGTTTGAGCTGTTAAAGGGCCCCAAGCACAAGTCATACACATGTAAATATTATGTATGGTGAGCCATCTCCTCTGCAGGCGAGAGCTCAGATCACTGCCACCGATTCCAATTCCTGTGCTAAATAATGTATGTGACTGATGCCTAAACCTCAACCCTGCTTTTAATGCTCATTGCTTTATATTGTCCTTATCTATATTTTGAATGGGCAAAATTACCAAAGATATTTAAATTTTGACAGCTAGTGGTCCAGTCATAAGGCATAAATGTGCTCAGAGCTGCTGTCACTTCCGCTGCTCCTCTTTGCATCTCATGCAATGTGCATTTCTCAGCAGGGGGTGGCCATCAGGACAGGAGAAAACTCAGCCATGGCAAAATGTCAAGCAACAGGTTAGTACAATGTATCAAAGCAGGTAATCTTAATAATATCACATATTATTTATATGGTGCCAGCATATTTTACAACATTTTACAATTCCAAGGGTACATATGTAATATGCTGTTTAGCCCCTTTAGATGATACACTTTATTGTGCTGTTTGATTGTTTTACATAAGGGAACTCCTAGTAGGAAGGCTCCCCATTCCCTCATGCCTGCTTTGGGCAACTACCATTTACGATTAATGGGAGCTGCATAAACAGTGTAGCCCCATAAGGTACATTGTATCTGTAACTTTGGGAATATGGGATAGCTCTCATACACTGCCTTCAGACAGAAACAGGGGGCCCTGATCACCTACCTCTCTGTAGCAATATTTAGAAATAGCAGAGAGATAGAGCAGTACTTGTGCAGTCCAAGCCTTGGCTGAGAAAGCCTATCTCCTTGTTTCTGTGTTTCTCCCTTCATTTCCTCTCTTCCTCCCTTATGCCCAGTGGCGTAACTACCAGGGTCGCAGCGATCGCCTGAGGCCCCCCCTCATCAATCACTCTTGTGACCCAAAGCATTGTTTTGCTTTCGGTCACAAGAGGCCGACTTCGTGTGCCCCCGGATCATGCGCTGCTGCCGGGGGTGTCACGTCCTATCCCCGGCAGCACCCGCATCATAGAGTTCCCTGTGCGCCTGTTACCTCCGGCACAGGGAGTGCCCATTAGAGACGCTCCCTGTGCTGGAGGTCCCAGCCTCGGAGCACAAGGAACTCTATGATGCGTGCGCTGCCGGGGATAGGACGCAACCTCCCCGGCAGCAGCGCATGATCCGGGGGCAGACGGAGGCTGAAGAAGGGGAGAGGATCGCCGGGGGAGCGCGTTGTTAGGTGAGTTGTGTGTTTTTTTTTTGTTTTTTTTTTATTTGTTTTCATGAAGGAAATCTATAGGAGGGAGGGGGAGAGGGGGCCATTTATAAAGGTGGGGGAGAGAGGTGGCCATCTATAAAGGGGGGCAAGAGAGGGGACCATCTATAAGGGGGGGAGAGGGGACCATCTATAAGGGGGGGGGAGAGGGGACCAACTATAAGGGGGGGGGGGAGAGGGGACCATCTATAAGGGGGGGTGAGAGGGGACCATCTATAAGGGGGGGGGGTGAGAGGGGACCATCTATAAGGGGGGGGGGGGTGAGAGGGGACCATCTGTAAGTGGGGGAAAGGGGACCATCTATAAGGGGGGGAGAGAGAGGGGACCATCTATAAGGGGGGGGGGTGAGGGGACCATCTATATAAGGAGGGGGGAGAGGGGGCCATCTATAAGGTGGGGGAAGGGGCCATCTATAGCAGAGGGGGCCATCTATAAGGGGTGAGGGGCCATCTATAGGAGAGGAGGCCATCTATAGGAGGGTGGGAGAGGGGGCTATCTATAAGGGGGGGCATCTATAAGGGGGGAGAGGGGGCCATATATAAGGAGGGGCAACATAGGGGGAGAGGGGGGCATCTATAAGGGGGGATACACAGAGGGGGCATCTATAAGGAGGCTACATAGTAGGGGGCATATACTATAAGGGAAGATACACAGAGGGGGACCATCTATAAGAAGGCTACATATAGGGGGGCATACACTATAAGGGGGTCACATAGTCAGCCTACCCACTAAATGAGGGCATAAAGGGGCCAATACAAATGTGCATTGTGTAGAAAGATGAGGATGCTGGTCAGTATGGTGTTAGTATGTGGTGGTGTTAGTAGCAGCGTTGGTGTTAGTATGTGGCGGTGTTAGTCAGTAGCAGTGGTGGTGTTAGTCAGTATCAGTGGTGGTGTTAGTCAGTATGTGGTGGAATTATTTGTTACTTGCTATCTGGTACTGTGTTTTATTGGTCTCAGTATACAGGATTTGGTCAGTAACAATATGGTGGTGTTGGTAGTGGTTGTGATGTGGCAGTAATATTTCCTTCCTATATACTGGTAATACTGGTCTTAGTTTACAGGATTTGGTCAGTAACAGTATGGCGGTAATATGTATGGTGATAATATTTTCTCTTCCTATATGCTGGTGTTATTGGTAATATCTGTCTTGGTGTGTGTATGTGTGTGTGTGTATATACACTCATCGGACACTTTATTAGGCACACCATGCTAGTAACGGGTTGGACCCCCTTTTGCCTTCAGAACTGCCTCAATTCTTCGTGGCATAGATTCAACAAGGTGCTGGAAGCATTCCTCAGAGATTTTGGTCCATATTGACATGATGGCATCACACAGTTGCCGCAGATTTGTCGGCTGCACATCCATGATGCGAATCTCCCGTTCCAGCACATGCCAAAGATGCTCTATTGGATTGAGATCTGGTGACTGTGGAGGCCATTTGAGTACAGTGAACTCATTGTCATGTTCAAGCAGAAATCGAGACTCATCAGACCAGGCAACGTTTTTCCAATCTTCTACTGTCCAATTTCGATGAGCTTGTGCAAATTGTAGCCTCAGTTTCCTGTTCTTAGCTGAAAGGAGTGGCACCCGGTGTGGTCTTCTGCTGCTGTAGCCCATCTGCCTCAAAGTTCGACGTACTGTGCGTTCAGAGATGCTCTTCTGCCTACCTTGGTTGTAACGGTTGGCTATTTGAGTCACTGTTGCCTTTCTATCAGCTGGAACCAGTCTGCCCATTCTCCTCTGACCTCTGGCATCAACGAGGCATTTTTGCCCACAGAACTGCCGCTCACTGGATGTTTTTTCTTTTTCGGACTATTCTCTGTAAACCCTAGAGATGGTTGTGCATGAAAATCCCAGTAGATCAGCAGTTTCTGAAATACTCAGACCAGCCCTTCTGGCACCAACAACCATGCCACGTTCAAAGGCACTCAAATCACCTTTCTTCCCCATACTGATGCTCGGTTTGAACTGCAGGAGATTGTCTTGACCATGTCTACATGCCTAAATGCACTGAGTTGCTGCCATGTGATTGGCTGATTAGAAATTAAGTGGTAACGTGCAGTTGGACAGGTGTACCTAATAAAGTGGCCGGTGAGTGTATATATACCAATAGCATCACTTGGTCGTGAAAGGAGGGGGGGCAAGTTGACCTCTCGCACCAGGGCCCAGGAGTCATTAGCTACGCGCCTGCTTATGCCCCATCTCCTACCGAGCAGGGAAAGGTTTCTATGGTCATTTGCTACTGCTCTGGACAGTTCCTGTCACAGACAGAGGTGGCTGCAGAGAGTACAATGTCAGATTTGAAAGGAAACATCACTTCCTGCAGGACATACAGCACCTAATAAGTACTGGAAGACTTGAGATTTTTAAATGGAAGTAGATTACAAATTTATATACCTTTCTAATGCCAGTTAATATTAAAGAATGCTTTTTCCCTCCGGATTACCACTTTAAGGGACCTATTAAATGAAAAGATTATCTGCCAAATCAGGCAGATATCTCCCCTATGGCTGATCACTATCTTTTAATCAGTCAAAAAGTAACCTTCAGCTACATATGTGTGTATTAAAAAATGTGTGGTCAGCAACTGATTAAAGGGGTTATCCAGCGCTACAAAAACATGGCCACTTTTCCCCTCTCTTGTCTCCAGGTCAGGTGCGGTTTGCATTTAAGCTCCATTTACCTTAAAGGGGTAGTGCACCAAAAAATTTTTTCTTTCAAATCAACTGCTGCCATGAAGTGCCAGAGATTTGTAATTTACTTCTATTAAAAAATCTCAAGCCTTCCAGTACTTATCAGCTGCTGTGTGTCCAGCAGGAAGTGGTGTTTTCTTTCCTGTCTGACACAGTGCTCTCTGTTGCCTCCTCTGTCCATGTCAGGAACTGTCCAGAGAAGGAGCAAATCCCCATAGAAAACTTCTCCTGCTCTCCAGACTGGAAATAATACCACTTCCTGCTGGGCATACAGCAGCTGATAAGTACTGGAAGGCTTGAGATTTTTTAATAGAAGTAAATTACAAATCTCTGGCACTTTATGGCAGCAGTTGATTTGAAAGAAAAATTTTTTTGGTGCACTACCCCTTTAATGAAACTGAGTTCCAAACCCCAGCCAATCTGGAGACAAAAGAGGGGGAAAAGTGGCCATGTTTTTGTAGCGCTGGATAACCCCTTTAAAGTAAAGGGCTGTACAATTGTTGAGTATAATAGGCTCTGTCAGCGAGGGTTGATCTAAAAAATCCGTGCTCGCTTTACCCTGTGAGACCCTTTTAAAATACTATTAAATGGCTGCATGAACAATACAGCAATCATTCCTGTGGCCTGGCTGCTCGATAACTTGTGCTGTGTAAAGGCACCGCAAACAAGCACCAATCTCACTGATCAGCACTTGTTTGCGGCAATACATCGGGCTCTGGATTTCTGTATAATGGGTCGAGCAACAAACATCCCAATTCAATGGAACCTCTCTCTTTTAAATGGGGTCTATTTCTTACGAGTTGGTCCAAATCCAATATTTTAGACTTTATCATGTTTTTGAGTACTAAATGATAACAACAAAGATTATAATGGGATGAATAGGGTGTCTGTGTGGGTGGTTTAGAATAATCTCTTATTATTTGCTGAAGGAACTCGGGATCACCATCACAGGGCAAAGATAAAATGGTGTATAATATACCAGGTGCAGTGCTGAATCGATAACTATACTGTCCCATGTTACAAATGTTGCAAAATGCTGCAATTAAAAAAATTTTTTTCTTGTAACTAAAAAAAACAGAAAAGCTGCAGGTTCCAGGTGAGATGCCACCATCTTCTGTCACCTCTGCACATTTTGCTGATCTGAAGATGAGTCGTTCTCATGCTTCCTGGAATGTCGCACCTTGCGGCGGCACGTGCTGCATCAGGTGTTAATATACACAGCTACATTTATGTAACAGAATCAACTATACATCCCTTACCATGGAGAAATACAAGTCTGTTTATTCAGCGGGACCCGATATCTGAAATTCCTTCTCCCTGAGAACAAGGATTAAGAAAACAACCCTTTGGAGCATTCTCCTTGCACTCCACTGATCACACGAGAGCTTTCATTTACACACGTTGTTTGCTTTCCTTTTTTGCTTCTATTTGATCGGATTTTTTTCTCCCGCTATTCAGACGCATAATGCTACATTTTTTTCATGTACATATAAACTAGAGGATTAGACAAAGCTGGGAATGCCGTAAAAAAAGCCTTTTTCTATTTCCACCTTCACATGTCCTCTAATATTGTATATGTATGACATCAGACCAAGGGAGTCATCAGATGCATTATTATCCAACACCAATATCACCCATGTTAAAAGTAAGTGCCCCCTTGTTACTGTTATTCTCCCCATAGAGGCCAGGTATTCAGATACAATGGTCTCTGATGTTACAATGGCCTCAGGTCTACAGGCCTTCCATGTCCATGTCGTCCGTGAAACATGGATCGTAGGAGTTAGGCTTTAGTCCTTCTTCATGCACAAGGTGTTCTCTTCAAGAAAACAACCCTTTGGAGCATTCTCCTTGCCATAGGCTGTATCCAGGTTTTCCCGGACTCCCTAGGGCTGCATCCAATTTCTTCAGCCACCGGTATTCCAATGCTGAAAGATTGGACTGAAGCATGCTCAAATTGTGCTCATCTCTAATCCCTATTTCCACTGGTCCTATCTGTTCACAAAATGTCAGTCTCCTGCAGTAAGATCTGCAGGGATCAGTGCAGCGCCATATATAAATGACATCAGGCAAACAGGTAGTCTAATGAGCTCTGCCGCACCCGCTAAGATGTAAGAGGTTTACCTGTTCTCTCCAGCCAGGCCACTGCGCTGAGTCTTTCAATCCATTAAGAGCTTAGTATCCAGCGGGGCACGGCTTACTGTAAATATTGCATGGAGCAAATACGCAGACTCTCATCTTAGTCTGAAATGTCGATTAAAATTTCATGAGAGCATTGGTTTAATTTTGCATTAATAAACACCCCCCACCCCATCTTTGATCCTCTTGTGTTAGAAGAACAGTAATAATATCAACTAAAACTACAAGAAATCTGTAAATTCTTACAATTGTTTTAGAAAAAAAGGGTCAGATAATAAAGTTTCCAGAAGTATTGGTTCAATATATTTGCACAAAGTATAACTGACATAAATCAAGATTAGTTGAAATATATAAAATGCAATGTAATGGCCTCTGCGAAAACACATATCCCAATGTATAGACCTGTATGTATACACAAATCCCAATGTATAGACTTGTATGTATACACACACCAATGTATAGACCTGTATGTATACGCAAATCCCAATGTATAGACTTTTATGTATACACACACCAATGTATAGACCTGTATGTATGCGCAAATCCCAATGTATAGACCTGTATGTATACGCAAATCCCAATGTATAGACCTGTATGTATACTCACGCCAATGTATAGACCTGTATGTATACACACGCCAATGTATAGACCTGTATATATACGCAAATCCCAATGTATAGACCTGTATGTATACGCAAATCCCAATGTATAGACCTGTATGTATACGCAAATCCCAATGTATAGACCTGTATGTATACACACGCCAATGTATAGACCTGTATGTATACGCAAATCCCAATGTATAGACCTGTATGTATACACAAACCCCAATATATAGACCTGTATGTATACACAAACCCCAATGTATAGACTTGTATGTATACACACAAAACAATGTATAGACCTGTATGTATACACAAACCCCAGTGTATAGACCTGTATGTATACACAAACCCCAATGTATAGACTTGTATGTATACGCAAATCCCAATGTATAGACCTGTATGTATACACAAATCCCAATGTATAGACTTGTATGTGCACACACACAGCAATGTATAGACCTGTATGTATATTCACCTGCCAATTTATAGACGTGTATGTATACACACGAGAATGTACAGACCTGTATGTATACACAAACCCCAATGTACAGACCTGTATGTATACACACACGACAATGTACAGACTTGTATGTATACGCAAATCCCAATGTATAGACCTGTATGTATACACACACGCCAATGTATAGACCTGTATGTATACACACACGCCAATGTACAGACTTGTATATATACACACACAACAATGTATAGACCTGTATGTATACACACGAGAATGTACAGACCTGTATGTATACACAAACCCCAATGTACAGACCTGTATGTATACACACACGACAATGTACAGACTTGTATGTATACGCAAATCCCAATGTATAGACCTGTATGTATACACACACGCCAATGTATAGACCTGTATGTATACACACACGCCAATGTACAGACTTGTATATATACACACACAACAATGTATAGACCTGTATGTGCACACACACAGCAATGTATAGACCTGTATGTATACACACGACAATGTACAGACCTATTTGTATACACACACGTCAATGTATAGACCTGTATGTATACACAAACTCCAATGTATAGACCTGTATGTGCACACACACACAGCAATGTATAGACCTGTATGTATACACACACACACCAATGTATAGACCTGCATGTATATTCACCTGCCAATGTATAGACCTGTATACATACACAAACCTCAGTAGAGACCTTTGTGTAGAGGACCTCTATGTATACACAGACCACATTGTGGAGATGCTGTGGCTAAGGACATATCTATCCCATATGCATCAACATTGGATATCTTCTTATTCAGTCAGATACAAACTTTTCTGTTGGATTTTTAATAAAGAAGTGAATTGTAAAGGAGCTGGTGCACAGCCAGTTTTCCTATTGACATTGTAGAGACTTCTTTTTATATACAACCCCTAATAAAAAAACCTCTATGTATACAGAGAGACCTCAATATTTACACATAAAACATTGTAAAGCCTCTATGTATACATGGAAACAATATAGAGAACTCTATGTAAGTATAGAACCTAGTGTAAAGACCCTTATGTAAACACAATAAAAAATAAATACAAAAAAGCTGTTGTGTGTGTGTGTGCTTTTTTATGACTTGTTGGCTATTTGGCTAACTGTATTGTTGCACCTAATAGATGTCAGCAATTACTAAGTTGGAGCTTATTGCTTACCTGGAAAATGGCTAGCACTACTCCCCTCCCACATAACCACGGTATCTACCGGTACCAGGGGTACTGAGAAAATTCAAGCATGTCAAGCCCAGATCATCAAAAGTGATACTGGGGTGGTAACAGGTTGGTATTATTTGGCTTGGAAGGGCCAAAATAAATGGCTCTTCCCATCTTGGTAGTAATATCCTGCTGCTGTTTGGTTTTGTTCTAGTCCGGTAATGGAAAAGAGGGGGGAGGGGGCGGGGCTCCATACTTTTAAAAATGTATTTATTTATTTAACATTTCACCCCTTAAGGACACTGTGGATTTTGACCTTTAGAATGGAGCCAATTTTCATTTTTGCATTTTTCATTATTCCTCCTCGCCTTCTAAGAGCGATAGCGATTTCATTTTGACACCTACAACGTTTGTTGGAGCTTAATTTTTGCACCACAATAGCTAGTTTTTATTATCTTTTTGATAATTTTCAAGCCGTTTCATATTTCAAGCATTTTCATATGCTGCCGTCGCTCCGTGGAATAGGAGGGGCGGCAGCAGACTGCTGCTATCCTCTATGGGCTGCCCGGACAATCAAACAATCATCCAGGCAGCCCCCTTGCAGCTCCCCACGGCCCCCACTGCATTTACCCGCTCGCTGTAATAGCGACAGCAGCAAGAAGGGAAGGAGGAGCAAGCGAGCGCTGACAGCGCTCCATCGCCCCGTGTAATAGAGACTTTACCAGCTGAAGGAAAAAGATGCCAACCAGACTGATATATGATAGGAGGGGCCAGTAGTTGAAGGTTTTACATGGAGCTGCCCCTTTAATTTCTCATATTGGTGTTATTTAATTCAAGCCGCATCAATCTAGGCAGAAAGTTGTGATCTGTGAGTGCTTTTTTCATAAAAGCATAACTTGCACAGCTTTATTTTGCTCTCCTGTAAAAAATCTGCATAAAACAGTTTGAGACTAATTAAATACAGCGCAGACATATTGCCGAGAGTTGTCCTGAGCCGTACAAAGACCTTTATGTGCTGCAAGCTGAGCACCACCACGCAACCACTGACTGTGGCTTTATTCTGTAATAACTTATTGATCAGGCCTATTTCACACATTAGAAACTTCACCTCATCTATCTCCTTGGCCGCACGTTCTGTCTACATTTTCTATGCTGCACAACAAAATGTGTTTTGATAGCTAGACAGGAAAATATATCCTATTGTTTTATTTTTATAAAATCCAATAATCAATAGCTAAACCTGTTATCTGTTAGTAGGGAACAGCACCCCCTCCTGGACAAATAATTATGAAAAATGATAGATATGTGGAAAACATGTGGTAATCCAGATGGTAGGGGGACCTTTAGGCAAATCTCACTGGAAAAAGTATGCAAAATAGTTTCACTTAAAAACAAAAAGTGTCTCCCTAGTGCCACCTATAGGAGATTACAGGATATCATTTAGTGTATCTGGTTTTATTTTATATTTCTTATATTTCTCATGTTATAAATACAGTCTTCTAATAGTTCATAGCAATAATGAGATGTCATATAATGACTGGCCATGCATCAAAATGTTTTGATGAAAGTAAAACATTAGTTTAAAGGGGTTATCAAAAGGGGGGTTTCAAAAAGTTACAGTATATAGATTTGTAATTTACTTCTATTTAAAAATCTCAAGTCTTCCCATACTTATCAGCTGCTGTATGTCCTGCAGAAAATGTTTCCTTTTCAGTTTGACATAGTGCTCTCTTCTGCCACCTCTGTCCAAGACAGGAACTGTCCAGAGCAGGAAAGGTTTTCTATGGGAATTTACTGCTGGTCTCGGACAGAGATGTCAGACTAATAAAAACAAACAAAAAAAACAACATTTCCTGCAGGACATACAGCAGCTGATAAGTATCGAAAGACCTGATATTTTTAAACAGAAGAAAATTACAAATCTATATAACTTTCTGACACCAGTTGATTTATTTTTGCTGGATAACCCCTTTAAAAAAATGAGACCTAATACTACATCTCTTGAGCTGGGGCTTTATTACTATATATCCATTCTAGACAGTCCTCTGTAAGCTACACAGAACAACTGAAACAACCCCCCACCTTTGAGACACTTCAGACCCAAGTGGATTTAAAGTGACACTGTCACCCCCTTGCATTCTGACACCCCTGTGCATTCTGACATCTCTACACAAGTGTAAAGGGTAAATTTTGTGTTTTTCATACCTTAATTTATATCATACGTCATGGTGCTTGTTCCAGTAAAAAGTGATCTTTTATCAACTGCAGATTGTGTTAAGTGGACGGGGCCTCGCGGCATTAGCGACTCTTAGCCCCGCCCATAACTGCACCATTGGCCCCGCCCCCTTGGTGCCCATTGGTGGGCCGACCTAGAGGGGGTGGGGCCTAGACCTTTAGGCCAACCTGTTCCTATGGCCGACGAGGGGGTGGGGCCAACGGTGGCGCTGTGGGCGGGGCTAAGTGGCGCTAATGCCGCCAGGCCCCGCTCACTTAACACAATCTGCAGCTGATAAAAGATGACTTTTTACTTGAACAAGCACCATGGCGTATGATATAAAATAAGGTATGAAAAATGCTAAATTTACCCTTTACACCGGTATAGGGATGTCAGAATGCAAAAAGGAGGTGACAGTGTCACTTTAAGCCTAAATGGGTATTCCCTTCTTCAGAAGCTCAGTTCTTTCCCCAGCTATAACAATCTCTGCTTCAGGAACATTATTGACTCATTTTGTACTTATTTTGTACAGTACTTTGTACTGTATATGTTATACAGAGTATAGAAGACAAATGAAGGGTAGATTAAGCAATAGTTTTTATTTTTGCATGGATTTCCACCACATGGTGAGGCCCCCGCATCCTCTTGGTCAGTCTGGTGAGGCCTATGCATCACTTTGCTCTGTTGGGTGAGGCTCCAGTAGAAAAAGTTTGAGATCTACAGGATAGATGATCAGCGGGGTTCTAAAAAGGTAAGAGTCCCAACAATGAAGAAAATTGTATCAGCAATGTTTGGACAGCCCATAGAAAACAAATAGAGAAGAGGCCAAGTGTGGGCACTGTCCTCTATGTATCCAGAGGTTTCATTTTTCTCCATTGTAATGGCTGGTGGGGCGATCAGTAGTTGAACCCCCACTGATCAGCTTGTGGATAGGGGATAACTTTTGGGGATGGAAATACCTCTTAAAGGTAAAAATTTAGGATGGAATTTTCTGTCTGGAATTATAGTAAATGAGTTGGGTTTAGAGGCCATGCATCCTTCCACTGAGCTTCTGCCACTTTTCAGAAAAGTTGCAACTTTGGGGCTTGTACATGAATACCCTGTATGTTAAAGGGGTTGTCCAGCATCAGTAGTTCAAATTAAAGCTTTAAGGCTGGAAACACAGCATTGTTTTGGAAAACTGCCACTCCCGTTTTCGTGCCAAAACCACAAGTGGATTCAAATGGGAGAAAAAATATAAAGGGAGGACTTGTACTTCTCTTTTCTCTTGGATCCTCTTCTGGTTTTGGCACAAAAACAGCAAAGGTAGTTTTCTAAAAAAAAACTATTTCCAGCCTAATAATAATTATGTCTGTACAAAAAAAAAGTTTATTGCTGGTTTAGAACTTTAAAAAGGCTCTTTGAAAATGTTTGAGCCAAAACGCATTACTGTACGGAATAAAAACTTTTCAATTATTTTCTTAATCAAACTTTTGGAGCCCTAGTTCTGCTGTGGCTATTACAGCACCAATACCCGGGTGCATGTTCCTGGCTGCCCACGTTTTTCTCACCTGCGCTCCTACATGTAGGCGTTTGTTTGCCAGTCGGTTCCGGACTGGAATCTCTCTTCCATATGGTTTCACACATGGCAGTTTTTTTTGGAAAACTGCCACTGTGGTTTTTGAGCCAAAGCCAGGAGTGGATCTGATAGGTAAGAGACATATAAGTGCTTGCTTTATTCTACCTATTACTTTGAATACATTTCCGGTTTTGGCTCAAAAACAGTAATGGCAATTTTCCAAAGAACTGCCATGTGTGAAACCAGCATAGGTGAAATGTCAAATGTTTTCTCATTGAGTTTAAATTGAAACTAACAGCAGGTTAGAAAACATTAATTTGCTGTTATGTCCCCATAAATGCTGGGACAAGTAGTTTTTCTTTACCTAATGAATATTCATTGTCACTGCCGAGCACCACCTCGATATTTATAAGGAGGTGGTGGGTGGGTAGAGTAAATATATAAAAATATGTATTTTTTGGGACATTCAGGAAGAGTGAGGTGTGTTTTCAGCACGCTGCCTTGTGATGAATGATGTTAATGAACGCAGGTGCAGACAGGGCGTAAAGCAGCAAGTGCTGCAGCCTAACTGTTTTTTTTAATGCCATTGGCCGCACATCTCTCTTTAAAATAGGAGATGGGTGAGCAACAGCTGAATTAAGGTGGTACTGTCATGAAACTTTTTTTTTGACATGTCAGAGAGACATGTCAAAAGTTTTGATGGTCAGGGTCTGAGTGTCAGGGCAGCACATTCCTCTTCTGGCTCTGTGTCAGATGAAGAGACAGTCACATAATGAAAGTTTTTTGGGGCATGTTCACACTGACACGCACCACACAACGCTGCAGTGCATTCCACTCACCGCTAAATCTACTGGTCAGGATCTGAATATTCAGACCTTGACTGTAAAATTTATTTTTGGTGACAAATATTAAGCCATGTTAGAGGCTCTGTAGGCAATTGGCACTCATTTACACCATGGCTCGAGCATTTTAATACTGCCATTTGAAAGGTCCATATTGTTGTCTGAACAATGTTCTCTAATGTCCATCATTTTTTTCTTAGTCATTTATCGAGCAGTTTAATTCTGTTTAGTAAATCCTGTTACTTGGCTTGTCATGACATAATGTGACTGCATGCATCAAACTGAACATAGAAGATTCACATAGTAAGCTTGCTAACAGCAGGTTCTAAGAAACTCCCTTACTCTATTGCTGATCATTGGATATTAAAAAGGCACTCCAGTATAAGAAAATTATTTTCAAATAAAACTATTACCCCAAGACAAATAACTTACTAATATAGTGTTATCACTAATAGTACGGGCTTCAGCCTGGTTTTACATGGTTGTTCACCCAACAGTAAATGAAGAATTACAAAATGTGCATTGTCCACAGCTCCCAAGCTCTCCCTCTCTCATGTCACAGGATGCTTGGCTGGATCTTGTATCTGAGCTCTAGCCCTCTCCAGTTTACATCTCACTGTCATATACACATATACAGTATATATCTAGGGATGGTCCGAACCGAGTTTGGTTCTGGTTCGTACGAACCCGAACCCTTGGTAATGATTCCCGCTGTCTGCCCGCTCCGTGGAGTGGGAGGATCCAGCAGGAGGACCGCCTGGAAAACTGGGATACAGCCATAGCCATAGGCTGTATCCCAGTTTTCCAGGCGTTACTCCTGCTGGATCCGCCCGCTCCACGAAGCGGGCAGACAGCGGGAATCTGCTGCCGAGCCTTCGGGTTCATACGAACCCGAACCTCGGCAGGTTAGGACCATCCCTATATATATCTTTATTGGGACATTTGGGGAGGGTGATTAAGAGAGTATGATTACAGTATGCTGCCTTGTGCTGAGCATTGCCAAGGCAGAAAACAGGAATAGAATAAATGCAGCAGGTGCTGCAACTTCAGCAGGTGTGTCAGAATTGTGTCACAAAAGCTGACAATAAAACTAGTTGACATAATTTGCATAATGTGCATAAATCTCCATTTGGTTATGGAAAGGCTGCAGATTTTCAGCTGTGGTTTTGGGCATGTATAGTAAACCAGGGGTGCTAGGTGAAACTTGCAAGGGCAGATGTAGTGGTACTGCTGTCACAGGGCATCCCAACACAATGAAGACTTCCACAGAGTCCCAGATAAACTTAACCAGGCTTTTACTGATGTTTTCTTAAAGGTGCAGTACCAGGGCCGGGCTGGGAGTAAAATTCAGTCCTGGCACTCAAACCCTAGCAGCCCACATAGTGTATCCGCCCTGATATATTATGGATAGCAGTGTACTTAATACGTTGTAATGAATTCTGCTTCAATTCGCCACGTTCCTCACAACTTCCTTAAATATGTAAACCCCATCATTAACGCATAAAAATTAAGATACAACATAATCTGCTGTGGATTTGATGTTGCATATTTATGTATTACAGCAGCATCAAATCCTCAGTGGATTAGGTATGTACGTGCCCTTAAAGGGAATCTGTGAAGTCTATACCAGGTGAGGGGGGGATACAGTATAAGTGACAGGACCTTTAGTCCAGTGTAAACTTTTATAACCCTCCTTTTCATTACCAGCTGAAGTGTCAGAGGAGGAGCCAAGCCACAGCTGCACCTCCTGCCCCTGCCCCTTCCTGCTCTAACTGATTGACATACATGGTGGTGCTGTGGCTGTTGCTTTGACACTTCAGCTGGTAATGAAAAAAAATATTATAAATGGAGTGACTATAGTGCAATTACATCCAGTGTCTCACCGGAGGCGCCTTCTCTGCATGAATTGCTAGTGGCATTTTTGCTGAAGTTGTTCGCTTTTTCTTGCTTGGCTGTCATGAAGACTTGTCTAGCCGTGACTTCTTTCTGCAGGATCTACCAGACAAACATTTTAGGTTCCTTACTCCGGCGTCATCCACATCTATATACAAACTGCTTTACACAGTAACCTTTGCTTCCTCTGTGCCCTCATATAACCAGTTAATCCCAGTTTGTGCCTCCAAATAGTCGTCCTCCCCTTTGTAACATCCCCATATAAAATAGCCCCACCCTGAAACATCCCCATATAGAGTACCCCCCCACACACTTTGTAACATCCTCATAAGGAACCAGCCCCCTCCCTTTGTAACATCCTTATAAAGTAGCCCCCCCTTGTAACATCCCCGTATTAAACCCCCTTGCAACATCCCCGTATTAAGCCCCCTTGCAGCATTCCCATAAAGAATCAGCCCCCCCGGTAACATAGTTGTATAGAATAGCCCCCCCCCCCCTTTGTATCATCTCCATAAAGAACCAGCCCCCCCTTTATAACATCCTTACAAAGAATAGCCCCCCCTTTGTATCATCTCCATAATCAGCCCCCCCTTGTACCATCCTCATATAGAATAGTCCCCCCCCCCTTTTGTATCATCTCCATAAAGAATCAACCCCCCCCTTTATAACATCCTTACATAGAATAGTCCCCCCTGTATCATCTCCATAAAGAATCAGCCCCCCACACCTTTGTAACATCCTCATAAATAGGCCCCTATTTTGTAATATCTGCATATAGAATACCCCCCCCTTTGTAGCAACCCCCTACTTTAATATTCCCCCCTACTTTATAAGTCCCCCCTGCTTTATAATATTCCCATTTAGAATAGTTCCCCTCCCTTTGTAACATCCCCATATAGAAAATTTCCCCCTCCCTTAGTAATAGCCCCCCCCCCCGCAACATCGCCATATAAAAATATATAACATCCCCATTTGGCACCCCCTTTGTAAGTTTCTCATATTTGTTGTCCAGCCCCCGTGTAAAACAGAAACAAAACAAAAAAAAGCATATTCACCTGTCACAACGTTCCCCAGCAGCAGCGGCGTCTTCTTACTCCTCCTGTTCCGGCTCCCGGCAGCTTCTTCTCCTCTGCCCTCCAGGATCCTCTGCGGCGCGTCCAGGAAGTGACGTCAGCCGCCGGGATTGGCTGTAGTAGAAGTGCCTGTGCGCGGTGCGTCTACTACACAGAATTTTAAAGGGGCCGAGCCCTCAGTGTGGGGGTTGCTGGGACTGACTAGGGGGCTGGCAGAACGGCTGAGTGAACAGTGCGGCAGCCGGCCGCGCTATTCACGGACGCTGCAAAGGGCCACCGGTCCACGGATTGGTGATCCCGGCGGCTCAGCGGGCATTTGCCCGGTCCACCAGATTATACACAATATACAAAGTCCTTGTATGTAAGGTGCAAAAAAATCACGCAATAGCTTGAGAGTTGGCTGACAATTCCAATAACCTCAGAGAACCCTGTTGATAACAGGTATACTGGAAATATAGTTGTGGAAGTTTAAGAAAAGCCTCTTTAAGATGTTACTTGATAAGTATAGACTTGTGACTTTCAAGTTAGGGAGGCTTCCGTGAGGTGAGGGGTCCTATCCAAGAGGTATTGTACTCAGCAGAAGGTGCTTTAATCACTTTGGAGTTGGTGGCGATATTCTTAAAGAAAAGTACCTGTCCTTACTGCTATGACTGATCCACCTAATGCTGGTCTAGGGCACAGAGTGACATGATCCAGGAATACAGACCTCACTTAAGGGTGAACTAGCAGTTGAGGTTCCCCTTTAGGTCCTAGCCAGTTGTAGCAGAGTACGTTGCCTTTAGTTGCTTTGAAATAATTCTGATCTAATTCAAGCACATGGCTTATTCCACCATCACATATAGACTTTAGGGACCATGCTGATAGGTGGAGAGAATATGGAAAAACTGTGAGGCTGGCCTCTAATAGGCTGCTGAAGAGAGGTGGGACTTTTGTGAGGTAACCTTGACAGGGATAGGCCAGCTGCTGGCAAACAGGAGAAAAGCATGTGCTTAGGCATGTACACTATTAACCCATTGTTAAATTAATACCCTCAGCTGTGCTTTGCAATAGAGGTCTATACAGAGAGACACCTAGTGGTCAAAATGCAGTAAGATACTCCATCAATGGTATACCCAGTATATGTCTACCTTCAGTGCCGACCTAGATACACACATACCCAGCAGTGGCACATGGGTTCTGGGACACTGCACCTGCAAAGGATGCAGGGAGGGAAGTGCCTAAATTAAAAGACTCTGTCTATCAACTATAATAGAAAGTAGCAACTAAGAGCATCATATGCTTTGGTTGACTTTATGTGTGCATTACAACACAGCCCTCAGATTTTTATGGTAACCGTTCCCCAGCAGTAGTGCTGCAGGTAAATTGGATATTTAATACATACATATTACAGCTGGTGATCCCAGAAGTAGGTCCTTGTGATCAGTTTTGTTGAGGGATCCTTTAAATAAAGAAATTGCCCAAAGTAACAGTGTCCCTTTAACAATACATTTTATATTCTTGGTTTGACATTTTGGACTTTTACACATTTGTTGATCACAGATTTTAGTTTTCTATGTCCTAAAACAAGTTTTAAAGTATTAATGAGCAAAACTGGTGCAAGAAATTCTGCAGCTCCAGGCAGATTATTAGTGAGATACAAAGAAGACTGAGAGAGAGGAACGACGACGACCTCAAAGCTATGAATCAATGAGCATTTAGAATATAAGCCACTGACATGCAGCCTGTGCTTCAAATCTGATTAAAATCAACCAAGACAAGCTTTGATATTCCCCTCCTGACGATCCCGGTAAGAAGGAACAACACATTTTATCATTATTAGCTACAATGCCCAACATCCCCCAAATGATTTTTAAGGGAGATTTAACTCAATGAAAGGAATTGGTTGTGGCTGGATAAGAGTAATAAAAAGATACAAAAATGATTTACTCCACCTCCATTCTCCAAAAATCATGGAATTACCACACTTAGAAGATGGTCACCAAGCCTATAAAACAATAAATAAGGCTATACTTAACCCTCACTCCCCTTCTGCTCCCCAGTGGGAACTACCAGACCCCCTTACACTTCTGGCAGGATCTAATGATGTCCCGCTCCCTGCTCAGCCAATCACAGATCTGAGTGGGGGAGTGTGACATCATAGGAAGCTGTCAGAATAAATGCACAGCTCGGAAAAGAAGAGGTGAAAGCGGGAGCTGTGGGGAAGCAAATGGGAAACTTATAAAAAACATTCAAATAGAACAAGGAAGACTTAAAGAGGTATTCTTATGTGCAGAACTTCCCATTGAGCACCACAGCATCCACTCTTACTTCCTGGTTTGGCGGGGGAGCGAGGACGGAATGCAGCTCTGTATCACTGTATCTCCCACTGGGATTACACACGCCTCCAGGGACAATCCACCAGCCCTGGAAACATATGGGATCTCAGAATAAGTCATAGACAACAGCAGAAAAGGGTACTTACTGCTCCTGAGGTTCCAACCACCGGAGTGATGTCACAGCCCAGCCACATCAATGGCTTGCCAGGGAACAGTCCTTACCTTCTTTTTAAGAAAGGGTGAACTCGCTTGAATCTTTATTATTAGTGAAGTCCGTGCCACAAAGAATTCAGTAAAACACAGTGCAAAAAGTGATTCATAGTGTCAAAGACTTAAAAAATGGACCAAATGCTCTCCAGAATGGATTGTGCAATAAAAGGCACAATGCTGAAACGTTGCTGTCAAGATATAATTTTATCCAGTTGCTGCCACATCTGTTCCTCATATCTCAGGAATCAGGATACACAAACAGCTTCCACTCTGTGCAGGGCTCTATCAGTGCTGCCAGATTAGAAGAGGTATCTAAAGCTTAAAATTATTCAATGTAGGTAAACCTAAGATTCATTAAAGGTCAGCCTGGCCTCTTCATTAGTTATAACTACTTGTTTACAATGTCCAAATATTAACCGCAGGATACACGGGCTGGGTATGACACCAATATATCTAAATATGATTAAAGGCATAAATTGCATATAAAATAATCAGTGAGTACTCTGTATCGATTAATTCTGTCCTGCATCAACTTAGAAGTCCTTTCAGGTGAGGAAAGAAAGGCAAAAGTGCCCCCCCCCCCCCCCCCCCCCCCCCCACACACACACACACACCTTTCAGACTTTACTGATAATAATAGCTTCAGGACACATTATAAACATTTTTTTAACGACCTATGGAGAAAGTGTTTTTTTTTTTTTAAGTCTTCATAATTTTTAAAAGTAAATACAGTGGTACCTTGGTTTAAGAGTAACTTGGTTTAAGAGCATTTTGCAAGAGGAACTCACAGTTATTCAAAATTGTGACTTGGTTTAACCCCTTGCCGCAAAATGACGTTTGGGGAACGTCATGTAAAGTAGGTAGTTAATGCAACATGACGTTCCCCAAACGTCATGTTGTTCCTGCCTCCCCCCGCTGTCTGTAAGTGAGATCGGGCAGCGGGAGGAGGCAGTATCACACCACATCCTCCCGCTGCCTCTGCCCGGAGGGGAGCCGCGCTCCCCCCGGGCAGTTAACCCCATAAACGCCGCGGTCGATGCGACCGCAGCGTCTATGGGGGAGATGTGGTGTTTTCCGCCGATCGGGCGGCGGGAGGAGGCTGCAGCACGTTGCCTCCTCCCGCCGCCACTGTCACAGTGTCCCCTGGCCCCCCTTCCACTGCCGCCGGTACCGGAGATCGCCGATATCAACATTATACCGGCAATCTCCGGTACCGGCGCCGCCGACAGCTTTCATCTCCCCCCACCGTGAATCCACGGTGGGGGGAGATGAAAATGTAATAATCAGACCCCAGATCAGCCCCCCTAGTGCCCCGATCACTAACCCGCTCCCTCCCCGGGCGGCCATCAGATCCAAGATGGCCGCCCCCATCCCAGCGAACAAACGATGTTTGTTCGCAGGGATGGAAATGAAAGAATGATCAAAGCCCCATGCTCTCCGCCACCGGAGGTAGCGGAGAGCATGGGGCAGTGATCGGGGACCCCCCCGTGTGGTCCCGGAGCAGGCGATCGGCGGTATATACTATATACCGCCGATCGCCTGTTCCCAGTGCTGCCGGCACTTTTTATCCCCTGTCACCATAAATCATTGGTGACAGGGGATAAAAAGTGTTACAGTGTCGCCCCCCAAGTCGCCCCCCACCCCCCCAGTCACCCCCGTCCCCCAGTCACCCGCCCTTCCCATTATACGTTACCTGATCCTGGAGCTCCTTCCTCTTCGGTGTCCTGGCTGCTTCTGATGTGCGCATGTGCGCCAGAAGCATCCAGCTCTGAAAATTTAAAGTGACAGAGACCAATTTGGTCTCTGTCACTAAACTATGATTACTGTGATAGAAAATATCACAGTAATCATAGTAATACAGTGAAAATGAATGGATAAAGTACAAAAAGTGAAAAACACACAAAAAAAAAAACACACACTTTTTATTATAGTAATAATTGCAGTTTACTCCCAAATTACCCCTAACCCCCCCAGATTACCCGTAACCACCGCATGTTGCCCATAACCGCCCCAGGTTGGCCGAAATCACGCCAGATTGCACGTAACCACCGCACGTTGCCCGTAACAACCGCACATTGCCTGTAACCACCGCACGTTGCCCGTAACCACCGCACGTTGCTCGTAACCACCGCACGTTGCCCGTAATCATGCCAGATTGCCCGTAACAACCACACGTTGCCCCTAACCACCGCACGTTGCCCCTAACCACTCCAGGTTGCATGTAATCACAACAGATTACCCGTAACCACCCCAGGTTGCCCGTAATCACGCCAGATTACACTTAACCACCGCACATTGCCCGTAACAACCGCACATTGCCCGTAACCACTGCACGTTGCCCGTAACCACCGCACGTTGCCCGTAACCACCGCACGTTGCCCGTAACCACCGCACGTTGCCCGTAACCACCGCACGTTGCCCGTAATCATGCCAGATTGCACGTAACCACCGCACGTTGCCCGTAACCACCGCACGTTGCCCGTAATCATGCCAGATTGCCGTAACAACCACACGTTGCCCCTAACCACCGCACGTTGCCTCTAACCACCCCAGGTTGCATGTAATCACAACAGATTACCCGTAACCACCCCAGGTTGCCCATAATCACGCCAGATTACACTTAACCACCGCACGTTGCCCGTAACCACCGCACGTTGCCGGTAACCAGCGCACATTGCCCGTAACCACCGCACGTTGCCCGTAACCACCGCACGTTGCCCGTAATCACGCCAGATTGCACGTAACCACCGCACGTTGCCCCTAACCGCCCCAGGTTGCCTGTAATCACACCAGATTACCCGTAACCACTGCACGTTGCCCCTAATCACCCCAGATTGCCCGTAATCACGCCAGATTACACGTAACCACCGCACGTTGCCACTGACGGCCGCACGTTGCCACTGACGGCCGCACGTTGCCACTGACGGCCGCACGTTGCCACTGACGGCCGCACGTTGCCTCTAACCACCCCAAATTGCCAAAGACCCCCTCCAGATTGCCGTAACCAACCCAAATTACATATAAGCACTTCAGTTTATCCGTAACCAACCCAGATTGTCCGTAACCACCCCACGTTGGCCGTAACCACAGCAGGTTACCTGTAACCACCCCAGATTGTCTGTAACCACCGCAGATTACCCATAACCACCTCCAGATTACCCGTAACCACCCCACATTACCTGTAATCTAATTTTTTTATTGTATTTTAGTAACTGCGCTATTCTAATAACTGTTTCTAGCTGCGGTTTTGCTCCAGCAAATTGGCGCTCCCTTCCTTCTGAGCCCTGCTGTGTGCCCATACAGTGGTTTATGCCCACATATGGGGTACCGTTCTACTCAGGAGAACCTGCGTTACAGATTTTGGGGTACGTTTTCTTTCCTGTTCCTCGTGAAATTTAGAAATTTCCAACTAAAGGAACATATTACTGGAAAAATTCGAGTTTTTCATTTTTACTGTCTACTTTTGAATACTTTCCTCTAATACCTGTGGGGTCAAAATGGTCACCACACCCCAAGATGAATTCTTTGAGGGGTGTACTTTCCAAAATGGGATGACTTATGGCGAGATTTTACTACGCTGGCACTACAGGTGCACTAAAAAATGCACCTGGCGCTCAGAAACTTCTTCAGCAAAATCTGCACTGAAAATGCTAATTGGCGCTCCCTTCCTTCTGATCCCTGCTGTGTGCCCATAGAGTGGTTTATACCCACATATGTGGTACCGTTCTACTCACGAGAACCTGCGTTATAAATTTTTGGGTACATTTTCTCTCCTGTTCCTCGTGAAATTGAGAAATTTCAAACTAAACAAACATATTATTGGAAAAATTTGAGTTTTTCTTTTTTACTCTCTACTTTTAAATACTTTCCTCTAATACCTGTTGGGTCAAAATGGTCACCATACCCCAAGATGAATTCTTTGAGGGGTGTACTTTCCTAAATGGGGTGACTTTTGGGGGGGTTCTATTCTGCTGACACTACAGGGGCGCTGCAAACGCACCTGGCGCTCAGAAACTTCTTCGGAAAAATCTGCACTGAAAATGCTAATTGGCGCTCCTTCCCTTCTGAGCCCAGCTGGGTGCCCATACAGTGGTTTATGCCCACATATGGGGTACCATTCTACTCAGGAGAACCTGCGTTACAGATTTTGGCATGCAGCTTCTCCCCTGTTCCTTGTGAAATTGAGAAATTTCCAACTAAACGAACATATTATTGAAAAAATTCTAGTTTTTCAATTTTACTGTCTTATTTTGAATACTTTCCTCTAATACCTGTGGGGTCAAAATGGTCACCACACCCAAAGATGAATTCCTTGAGGGGTGTACTTTCCAAAATGGAGTGACTTATGGGGGGTTTCTCGTCTGCTGACACTACAGGGGCGCTGCAAACGCTCCTGGCGCTCAGAAACTTCTTCAGAAAAATCTGCATTGAAAAAGCTAATTGGCGCTCCTTCCCTTCTGAGCCCGGCTGTGTGGCCATACAGTGGTTTACGCCCACATATGGGGTACCGTTGTATTCAGGAGAACCTGCGTTACAAATTTTGGGGTACTTTTTTTCTCTTGTTCCTCGTGAAATTGAGAAATTTCAAACTAAACAAACATATTATTGGAAAAATTCGTGTTTTTCATTTTTACTGTCTAATTCTGAATACTTTCCTCTAATACCTGTGGGGTCAAAGTGCTCATCCTACCCAAAGATGAATTCTTTGAGGGGTGTACTTTCGAAAATGGGGTGACTTTTGGGGGGATTCTATTCTGCGGACACTACAGGGGCTCTGCAAACGCACCTGGCGCTCAGAAACTTCTTCAGCAAAATCTGCATTAAAAAGCCAATTGTCGCTCCCTTCCTTCTGAGCCCTGCTGTGTGCCCATACAGTGGTTTACGCCCACATATGGGGTACCGTTGTATTCAGGAAAACCTGCGTTACAAATTTTGGCATGCTTTTTTACTCATGTTCCTTTTGAAAATGAGAAACTTTAATCTAAACGTTTATATTATTTGAAAATTTAAATTTTCGATTTTTTTTACGGCCTAATTGTGAATACTTTCCTCCAGCCCCTGTAGGGTTAAAATGCTCATTATAACCCTAGATTAATTCTTTAAGGTGTCTAGTTTCCAAAATGGGGTCACTTATGGGGGTTTCCAGTATACAAGCCTTCTAAATCCATTTAAAAAAAAAGAACTGGTCCCTAAAAAAAATCAGTTTTGGAAATTTTCACAAAATGTGATAATTTGCTGATAAATTTCTAAGCCCAGTAACACCCTAAAAAAGTAAAATATGTTTCCAAAATTATGCCAGAATAAAGAGGACATATTGGTAATGTGATTTAGCAACTAATTTATGTGCTATGACTTGCTTTTTTAGAAGCAGAGAATTTCAGAAGTTCATAAAATGCAAAATTTTCAAATTTTTCATGATATTTTGATGTTTTTCACAAAAAATACACAAAGTAGTGACCAAATTTTGCTACTATAAAGTGCCATATGTGACGAAAAAACAATCTCAGAATCGCTAGCATACGTTACAGCATCACTGAGCTATAAGCGCATAAAGTGAGACAGGTCAGATTTTGAAAAATGAGCCTGGTCATTAAGGCCAAAACAGGCTTTAGAGGCAAGGGGTTAAGAGCATTGCTTTGGTTTAAGAGCTCCTGGTATTGGGTGGGAGCGTGAGTGGGGGAGGGGCATGGCCTGCATAGCAGGGTCTGCAGCACAGTACTCTGACCCAGGAAGTCTTCCTCACCTTCTAATTTATAGCAGATCCACTTCAGGCTGGGGCTTGCATCAGGGGACAGGACTGTGGAGGTTATCTCTTTATAGCTTTAACCCCTCTCTCCCCGGACAGAGAGTGCTGCTATACTGTGTCCACATCTGCCCTGCTCATTCCTTCATGCTCCCTGCAGTCTCTATCAGTCCTTGTGTTTCCCATCCTCTCCATTCCTTCTATAATGTGCTTGCACTCACACTCAGCTATACACACTGCTGCTATAATGTGCTTGCACTCACACTCAGCTATACACACTGCTGCTATAATGTACTTGCAGTCACACTCAGCTATACACACTGCTGCTATAATGATTAAAAAATGATTTTTGGGGTGTGGAACCAATTGTCTACATTTCAATGATTTCTTATGGGAAAATTTGCTTTGGTATAAGAGTGGATTTGGATTACAAGCACGGTCCCGGAACGAATTATGCTCGTAATCCAAGGCACCACTGTAGATACTATTTGGGGTGGGCACCCCGAGCCAATTCTACTGGTACTTCTGTATGACACTCTATCTGTATTATGTAGGCAAAGTTTGTCTGTTTGCTGATGACACATTATTTGCAACAGGGTTGATAATCCCTATTGTCATGATTTAGCTTGACTGGAAAAGTGGCCAAAACAATGTTAACTGCAGTTCAATGTTTCCTAATATAAAATGATGCACTTAGGGAGAAAGAATCCTCTATCTGAGTATTATATCGGCAGTTCTGTGATAGCAAAAACTTCAGAAAAGAAGGATTTAGGGGTAGTGATTTCTCACAGCCTTAAAATGAGTCACCAGTGCAACCAGGCGGTGGGGAAATCAAATTGTAGCTTGGCTGCATAGCTAGAGGTGTAACCAGTAGGAAGAGGGAGATTGTGATCCTGCTGCATAGAGCCCTAGAGAGACCACATCTGGAATACTGTGTCCAGTTCTGGAGACCTCACCTACAAAAAGATATTGATGGGATGGAACTTCAACATATCAGGAAAGATTTAAGGATGTTAATCTGTTGAGTCTGGAGGAAAGAAAGGAAAAGGGGGGGGGGGACATGATCGAAAACTTCAAGTATATTCAAGGACTAAATAGGGTTCAGAGGGAAGTGTTTTTAATTTAAAAAAATGAACTCAAGAACAATCAGAAGTTAGTTGGGGCAAAGATCAGAAGCAACATGAGAACATATTACTTTACTGAAAGAGTAGTAGGTGCTTGGAACAAGCTTTCAGCAGACATGGTTGGTAAATGTACAATAACTAAATGTAAACCTACCTGGGATAAACATCTATCTATCCTTTAGAGAATAAGAAGGGAAATACTCAAAGTGCAGACTAGATGGACCAAGTGGTCTATTTCGGCTGACAATCTTCTGTGTTCTATGTTTATCTATCTATCTAACACTTTTTACTGTCAACATGGAAACATCTATGTCTGGCACTACAATTGACAGTTTTATGTTGTTTCGCTGCAGGCCAGTGTAATACATGTTCCCTGTTATTATTTAAATATCGCAGACATTCCCAGGGTAAGAAGGGATTCCAAGCTGCTATAATCTATCCCTTGGCATGTCTTTGGATAGATACCAGGAAAGAGCTTTAAGCCGACACTGTGCACGTGATAAGCAGCCAGTACACAGATGGAATCAGACATATGTAATAGTGATTTAGAGCACATCTTCCATCCTCACGTCACATGGACAACCTGTCTACAGGACCTCGGAAAGGGAATGCAGGAGATCCCAGATTAAAACGTAAAATTTAGCCTGCTAGATCAGCCCCATGATGTATCATTTCTGATATGACTATATTGGAGTACATATGTCTTTTAGTATATACTGTAATTCATTGTATTTAATGTACATAACTTGTTTTGTTGAGTTTTGCTGCCAGGACTACAGAGGCAGTGAGCCCAGGGAAGAGCCTACTGTGGGGGCTGGGGAACAGGCTGCCATTACTACGTCAATCTAGTACTACTACATTCAAACTGTGAGCAGTGCAAAATGAGGAGGCACAGGAGGTGAGTCAGGTAAGCACAATGGGAGAATATTTTGGATGGAGACCTAAAATCTGTAGCATATATATATATATATATATATATATATATATATATATGGACCACCCTACTATAGACTACCAGGTCCTTGGCCTATAACAGCAGCCAGTGGCTAACTGATGATTACTGCATTATAGGCAAGAGCTGTAGCTGCACACGGTGAAAAAAACAACATTTCCATGGCAGCTTGGGTGGTGGGTTGTGCACCTCTGGTTCCAGGGCCGGCTCCAAGTTTTTGTGGGCCCTTGGTCGAGAGAGCCTCGGCGGGCCCCTTTGAATAGCAAATTATATGGCATCATTGTTAGAGGGTCTCTAGCTCTTGATTCTGTGTAGGGGATCAGCTGTGTTATATACTTATTACCCCCCCTCCTGTTTGAGTGTGTATATATCTATCTCTCGAGCACATATATACACACACTTATACAGTAGGAGGATAATAAGTATATAATACACTGCTGTATACCTACACAGAATGGAGAGATATATACACACTCATACAGAAGGATAAAAAGTATATACTACACTGCTGATTACCTTTTTCACCTCGGGGCACACCTACCAAATAAAGTTTGACAAAATAACAAAAAAAACAACAAACATAATTCGGTAACTCACAGGTGACGTCTTCTTTGATCTGATGCGATCGCTCTCTGTTTCCTCGCCATCCGGCCCAGACCACCATGATGATTTCTTCCAGCTACAATTCTTCTCTTCAGAACCTGTGAGACAAACATCTTAGGCTCCGCACATTTCCAGCAACTTCCTTCCCTTTTCCCCACCCATAGGCTCCTATACATTAGTAACTCCGCTGCTTGGTGTCATGTGCAGTAAAGTAAGAAGGTTTGTGTCCCCATGCTGTGCCCCCATATAGTAATAATGCCCTCTGTCCCCATAGTAATGCCCCCTGCTCTGCCCCATAGTAAATGACCCCTGCCCTGTCCCATAGTAGATGTCCCCTGCCCTGCCCCATAGTAGATGACCCCTGCCCTGTCCCATAGTAGATTCCCCCTGCCCTGTCCCATAGTAGATTCCCCCTGCCCTGTCCCATAGTAGATGACCCCTACCCTGCCCCATAGTAAATGACCCCTGCCCTGTCCCATAGTAGATTCCCCCTGCCCTGTCCCATAGTAGATGACCCCTGCCCTGTCCCATAGTAGATGTCCCCTGCCCTGTCCCATAGTAGATGACCCCTGCCCTGTCCCATAGTAGATTTCCCCTGCCCTGTCCCATAGTAGATTCCCCCTGCCCTGTCCCATAGTAAATGACCCCTGCCCTGTCCCATAGTAGATGACTCATACCCTGTCCCATAGTAGATGACCCCTACCCTGTCCCATAGTAGATGACCCCTACCCTGTCCCATAGTAGATGACCCCTACCCTGTCCCATAGTAGATGGCCCCTGCCCCATAGTAGATGCCCCCTGCTCTGCCTTAACACAAAACAAAAAATCAGACTCACCTAATCCAAGGGACGGTCCTCTTCTTCCTGGCTTCTCCCTTCTGCTAGCAGGGACGGATCCGCTAGCAGGCGCGATGACGTCATCGCTCTGCGCCTGCTGAGGGGATCACGTCCTGAAGCGCTGCGGAGGAAGGCCCAGCCCAGGACGTCATTGAGGACGTCGCATCCGCCCAGCAACGCCATACCCCCCGGATGTCACCAGCAACGCGGCCCGCCGCATCCCCCGTACTCACTGTCGGCACGACAGTGAGTACGGGGGATGCGGCGGGCCCCATTGCTGGCGATATCCAGTGGCTCATTGCTCGGGCAAGTGCCGGGGGGCCCCTTGAGAGGCTGTGGGCCCCGGCACTTGCCCGAGTACGCCACGTGCTGACGCCGGCCCTGTCTGGTTCAGAGAGTTGTCTATAATGATACAAAATGAAGCAAACCCTACAACAATTGCAGTTTCGAGTAGAAATTCCCAGACCTCCCTGGACTAGCAGCCCACTGAGGCATCAAGTTATATGTTGACCATTATGTTGTCTATGGAGAGAGAAGAGTTGAGGAGACAGATGAGTAGTCACTTATTATTCACACTATCTGTAGTTTTACGGATCCACAATCTGTTCCGCAAAAAAAAGGACATGTCCTAGTGCGGACCATAAGTGCAGGATAGTTAGCCAATAGAATTCAATAGAAGTCACAAAAGTCACATTCGTATTTTTTGTTGATGTTACAGATGTTACATCGGTAACACCTGCAGAAAATATGGATCACCTTAATTTAACCATCATCTTCCCAATTTTTGTGGCTCTGCAAACGGGTACTATGGATAGATTTATTGCAGATTGTGGACAAAGTATACAGTCCTGAAAAATCACTAAACGTATGAATGAGGCCTTAGCTCTCAACTCAGGACTTGATTCTCAGCATAGACTATTCAGTACTGTTCTATAATGTCCTCTATGCTGCAGCTGCTTTTTATTGTGTCAATGAACCAGATTCCCTCCTCTGTGTATAGGAGCCATCATAGAAACTAGTTTACAGACACTAGTTCAGGGCAACTTAAAATCACAGGTGGAACACCTTATCCTAAAAAGTTAACTAAAACAGCAGATAACATATAAGCAACATTACACAACATTATTAGACAATGAACACAGATTTGCTCCATCTTTAGTCCCACTCTAGAAGCTCTTTGTCCTTAACAAGTAAGGAGGACATGTCTTACTAGTCAGTATATTGACACTTTACATTGTTGCTAAGTCAGATGTTTCTTCATTATCTTTACTAAGTGATTGATCTCTGATTGATCACTGCTAATAACTAGTAAATCATCACTGGAATGTTCATTGAGAGGTCATTGGATTCTGGGTTAAGTTTCTCTAATTGTCTGAGTAGTCGACAAGATCAATCCGCGAAATGTGCTGATGGATTGACCAGTCAGCAGTTTATAAGTTACTGATCAGACGAGTGTCAATTATTGGGCTGTAGTTGATTCATGATTGAAAATTGATTTATTGAATTCTGAGGAAAGATCTATCAGGACATGGATTTTGGATTGAACTATTTAACTGTGATGGACAGGGACTAGGGAAGAGGACAGAAAGACCAATATGAATAGAGGGTAATATAGAGAGTGTAGTGTTGATGTAGTGTCCCAGTACAAGTGTGCAACCATATCTTGTCTGTCACCTGTCAAAAGGTAACTCTGTCAGGTTTCACACTCTGGGATGATAAGTGCCTTTCAACACTATCACCACTTGGTGTCTTACTCCCCCCTGTACAGCTGAAGGTGGAAGGGTTAACTGTTTGGTTTCTCTGTTCACTGTTTTGACCAATCACTAGTGCAGGTATCTCACTCTCCAACTATTACACTTCTTCCTTCTCTTAGTATGTTCTCCACCAAAAGGAGGTTAGACCCGGTCACCTCTATATAAGTGAGTAAGTTCCTTGTGGGAGGGTCTTTAGTCAGTAGTGGAGTTGGTGTGAGACAGAGACACAGTTTCCAGAGCCTGTGAGAGAAAGTTAAGATGCACTGCTAAACCCAAAGGTGGGGTAACTGTCACCTGGGTCAACCTTGCCTACGCCTGGGATCCTTCTGATCAAGTCAGGAAAATCTAAAGTCATGGGATTGATCCTCAGTGGGACAAAGGGCCTGAGCCGAAGTATCCCACTGCTACCGCTTGACCCGCTTGGGTAATCTTGAGAGGTTAGCTTCGTCCAGTAGTTCAAGCGTGGGACTCATACTACAAACCTGGAAGTCTCTTAGCTGGTTTGGCAAAAGGCAGTGTTCTATTCAGTTCTTGTAACCGTTTTTGAGTATGAGGATTTTTACAGTCACGCTTAAGTCACACTCTTCGCAATCCTGGCAGAGTACTGTACTAATTAGGCAAGGTTCCCAAGATGGGCCCTGTACCTATCTCAAGTCAAGCTACACTTCTTCTATAACCTTCTACTCTCAGTCATTACCTCAAGCACAACCTAAACCTGTACCTACACCTAGCAAGCTGTTATTCACCTGTATTACTCTGACGTTTACAAGTAAAAGCAATTCATTGTGCTTTCAAGTGCTGGACTCTGTGGTCAATTTTTTGCCGCATCTGCTCTTGCACCTACACATTGTGCTAACCTTCACAGGTGAGCCTAAGTGCCCCAGTAAAAGCACCAGAGCACATCTGCTGTATACCACCTAAGCACCCTGGGCCACGGCATGGGGTTTTGTCTTTTTTTAAGGGTACCACACGAGAGGATAAGAGCAGGGCAAAGTATTCCAATCAGACTTGTTTACGATATGTTTTCACATTCAGAGACTCAGTAGTCTTGGTAATTGAAGATGAAATTTAAGGCACAAAAGCTTGGTGCTTACATTTACACCAGGGGTAGTTTTACTTAAAGGGGTAGTTCAGCAAAGAAAAAGAAAATTTTTCAAATCAAATAAAGCTTTGTTAATAAAAAGTAAAGGTGCAGATAGAGACAGGAAATGTAGGCCAGGCTTCCCTGCTGCTGTTTTACAAGTATGGAGATGAGACACACGCAGTCATGTTGAGATTCTGCTAATGCTGACAGTTCATATGTATTCACGTGAATAAAGCACTGTTGTTCATCATTCTGTGTGCGAGTGAACGCTGATAGATACATTGCCAACTAAATGCGACAATATAAGAAGTATAACAGCTGTTTATTAATTAGGGCATCAAATGCAGGGAAGGGAGGATAGGTGGTATGTGGGCATGCTCCTGGTGATGGCTGTTTCGGGCACATGCCCTCCTTCCAGCCATTGGTACTCCTGGCCAGAAAAAGGGCAGGTGCCTGAAATGGCTGACACCAGGAGCGTGTCTGCGTACCACCTGTCCCTCCCAGCTCCTGGTGTTGGACGTTTCGGGTGAATGCCCTTCTTTTGCCTATTAGTACTCCTGGCATGTGCCCGAAATGGCTGTCACCAAGAGTGTGCCCACACTTCACCTGTCCTCCCTTCCCTACATTTGATGTCCTAAATAATAAACTAAAGAAAAGTCCCCAGGACCATGAGTGCTGGTGACTATTTGGAGTTCTTACTTGTATCTGAGCACCTGTTCAAACTGATCAGTGTGGACACTAAGCATATACAGCGTCTTACAATGACTCTATGCTGTCTCCTTGCTCTTATATCTGCAGTTGATAGATTTAATGCAGTATTAAATACCCCCAGCCACACTGTACACAAGTGCCAATCTTCTACATTACTGCTCGATTACAGAGCCTATACAGGACTCAGTGATCTTGCAGCCAGGGCTACATGGACAATTACTAGATTGTTTGTGTGGCCCCTTGTTTTATTCTGCCTTAGGCCACACATCCTCTATTACACAGGGAGATATATTTTTAGAGTAGATTATATTTTGACAGATTAGAATTGAATGATGAGCTGACGGGAGAGTGGATCACTGGTTCTATTACACAGGATAATTTCTGAGTGATTTAACAGGTAATCTTCCCATGTAATAAGGCCTTTACCATAATTTATGCCAGAAACTGGTGTCATTTATAATGGAAAGCTTTTCCAGCCTGTAGATTTTAAAATGTATTAAAAATGTGCCATTGAGATGCATCTTGCTCCAGTGTGACAAGCATATGAAATGTCAGCCTCCATACATTCTGCCCATAGTTTCTACAAGGGAGAATGTACAGCTTCCTTAATGTTCTTGACATTACTGGAGGAGTTACTGTGTACATACATTATACTACTTACAGTATATTGTATTGATCAGGACTCCAGGACTGCACTTACTATTCTGTTGGCTTCAAAGCTAACATCTTCCAACCTTCCAGCATCTTCTCTCTTTATTTGTACATGGGAATAGCTGTCTTTTACAGCAGGCTCTGCGTATTCACCTACGGTGGGACAAACTAATTATAATTACCCCTGGGTTGCAGCCTGAGAACACACTAACCCCTGACCCTAAGCCCTAAATAAAGCGCTGACCCCTTTTTCATGGGCGGATTTAAACCCGGCTGGCCCTGCGCCCGAAACAGGCTCTGCACAATAAAACTGTAGAATTGTATCATGATAAATATGGCGGGAGGATGAGGCCATGCCCCCCCCCCCCGCCCGTTCATTAAGCGAGGCAGGGATACAGCAGGCGTATGCCAGGGAGAAGGGGTGAATCTGTACTTCTCCCTGGCATGAGCCCCTGACGCAGCCTTCATAAATGCCCCCCTAAGAGTTTCACCTGAGCCAACTTGTCTTTAGTGGAAAACCCAGTCCTAAGTGGAAGGTTTTTTTTGTGTTAAAAAAAAAAAGTCCTAAGAAGCACCATCAGCCAGAACACTGGTAGTACACTGGCTCAGATTCACTAACATGTCGCTGCCAGAATTTTGGCAGAAAAAGTGGCGCACAGGACTTTTCTCCACACTTATTATGCACTTTAGACACCTTTCCACCACTTTCAGACATCTTTCTGCCTAGTACGAAAAAGGGGTGGGATTTATGCAAAAATGGGATGTGGTCTATTTTACACCAATGGACACTTAGACAGTTTTAGTAAATGTGGGCCATTGAGACTAATAGCTTGCAGATTGTGAGCCTGAAGGTGAAGGGTCCCAAGCAGCACAGAATATTTACTGGGGACCTATCCCTACGATTTGGGACACTCAACTACCAGCAGGTGTTTATGCAGCTGGCATTTAGCATCTTAAACTGCCTCTATTAATTCCATCTGTTCCCACAATCATTTGTTTTTTTAACATTTACTTTACTTGAGTACTAACTCCACCAGCTCCAGGTGTATGTACAGTGTGCAGATGAAGCTTCATCAGGGCAATGCTCATGCACACAAAGCTAGTGAAGATACGGCCCTGACTTAAAGGGGTCGTGCGGTGCTACATGTTATTTCACTAAATAACACACATTGCAAAGTTAAACAACTTTGTACTGTGTTATTTAAGAGAATGGCCCCCTTCCCCGTGTTCCCCCCACCCCCAGAAGTGTGGTGCATTATACTTACACAATCACTGTCGACCCCGGCCGCCATCTTGGGTCGAACACGTCATCTTCAGGAGGCCAGCCGGACCGCTCCGGCCCCCCCCCCAGTGCGTCATCAGCTTCTCAACTCTTAGGGCAGTGACCTGTCCACTTGTTTTTGTGAGGACGGAGATGCATCTGATAGAGGAAGGATCTTCATTTGATGCGAAAAACAGATACAAATGCAAGGTGTCAGATTGAAAGTTACATAGTGATAGTGGAAGGAACAAAGCAGCACAGAGCATTTTAGGAGAGAATATGACAGGGACGATAATATGATGTAATCACTAAAATGAGGATGCACTAAAAGTAGCTAAATGTTGCATAAAGCAGCCACAATAAAACATGATAACAGCCATGTTCCTGCTCCCCGGCCCTCCCTTGCTCTATAGTCCTGAGCCCTTGGCCACACTGTCAGGTGATTTTCTGCACTAAGTGTGATATTGTTATCTGACCGTTTATCCTTCTGCCCTTTAGATCGAGCTCTTAAAACTGTTCAATAATTCATAAGAACATATAATAGCAGGTTGTTCCATCATGTGCAGCTCTCTATTTTATTGTCCATTTTCTCAGCATCCTTATTTCTCTGTGTCCCTAGAGCGGTCCAGGGAATTCCATCCTAATAGTTGTGCGGATGCTGCGGTTTCCATGGTAACACGGCGGGTCCAGCACAAACTCCGCGCCTCATTTTCTACTCAGGGGATTTTCTGCAGAAATTTTTGAAGTCTGACATCCCTGTAGCCCTATAGAGTCCAGCCCCAGCCTGTCTGACTCACGGATCCCAGGGAAGAGCAGCAATAATGAGGCACAAGACGGAACCAGGGTTATTGACATACAACTTCCTGCTGTGCAACATGCAACTTCTCTCCTGTGCCTCATAACAGGGGGCACTACACAGCCCCCTCTCCTCATCAGCTCCACTTCTCCAACAATAATGGAAGTGGAGACAAATGCTACCCAGATTTCATCGGAAACATTCATCTACTAATGTTACAAGCTAGCGATATTACTCATTACTAACATTATTAATTTAACAAAAAAGGTAAAAAAAAAAAAAAAGGAAATGTTAATAAGATCACATTTTCCATATAGAAAATCCGAATCTCTAATTCACCAAAATGAAATAAAATTCTACAATATGAAAAATTTAATATGTGAGAATGGAACGAAGGGGGAACATTTACTATGGAGTCTAATGTGTGTGACTCTTCTAATGAGGATTGGTGTATATTTTGTTTATTAATCCCTTCAAGACAGAGCCCTTTGATGCACAAAAGTCCGGGTCAGATTAATGCAAGGTTCCTCCGCGCCTTCTATGAGCCATAGCGCTTTTATTTTTTCACCTACAGGGCTGGTTGGGGGTCTCATTTTTTGCGCCATGATCTCTAGTTTTTATTAATATCATATTGGTGTAGCAGAAAAATTTTGATTGCTTTTTAAAAAAATTTGGGGGGATATATAGTTTAATAAAATCAGCAATCCTGGTGCGTTTTTTTTCCTTGTTTACGCCATTCACTGTGCGGGAACAATAGATCAGACAATTCTGCACGCTACAATATGTAATATGTTTATTTATTTATTTAATTTTATATATATTTATTTTTATAATGGGCAAGTGGGTCTTTTAAACTTTCAGGCTGCGTTCACACTACGTATGATTCAGTCCGTATTGCAACCAAAACCAGGAGTGGATTAAAAACACAGAAAGGATCTGTTCACACAATGTTGAGTGGATGGCTGCCATATAACAGTAAATAACTGCCATTATTTCAATACAACAGCCGTTGTTCTAAAATAACAGCAAATATTTGCCATTAAATGACGGCCATCCACTCAATTTCAACATTGTGTGAACAGAGCCTTTCTGTGTTTTTAATCCACTCCTGGTTTTGGTTGCAATATGAGGACCACAATACTGACTGAAATATACTGACTGAAATATACATATACTAGCTATGTTCACACTACATGAACATCGGCCCGTTTAGTGACCCCGGCCAGGTCACGCAACGGCCGGTCTTAGCCTGAATCATCACGGCGGTACTTAAGTACCGGCCGGATGATCTTTCCTCCGTGGAGCTCTGATGCGGGCGCATCAGCACGCGCCCGCATCAGAGCTTCCCATAGCCCACAGTGAAGCAAGCGGCCGGAGCCGCTCGCTTCACTGTGTGAACTGCCAGGTCCTTCTGCGGACGGAATTCATTGAATTCCGTCCGCAAATAATGGACCTGCCAGTTGTTTGCGGCGCCGCATGGGAACCGGCCGGAGCGTATACGATGTGTGTACGCTCCGGCCGGGATCCCATAGCAAACAATGTTATGTTCCACCCCGCAAATCTACGGCTGTAGTTCTGCGGCGAGAACTACGGCCGTAGATTTACGTAGTGTGAACATAGCCACTGACTAAAATATACGTAGTGTGAACGCAGCCTTAGGGGGGGGGGGTTATAAGGGGTTTTTTTTAATACTTTTAAAAACGTTTTTTATTACACTTTTTTTACACTTACTTTTACTGTAAAATATACAATCATTAGATTGCATGTACTGATCTATGCTATGCTATGCTATAGCATAGATCAGCTTTATCGGCCATCTATGTATAGAGCCTGCCTGAGAGCAGGCTCTACACATAGATCGCCGATCCGACAGGACAGAGGTAAGGAGCTTACCCCAGCCTGTCAGCACATGCGATCGGCATGGCGGCTGGGGTCCCAATAATTCAGTGACAGATGCTTGATCTTTCACTGAGCACCTAAAACGCCATGATCGCTGTAAATTACAGCGTTTAAGGGGTTAATGAGAGTCAGCTGAGGGATCGCAGCTGACTTTCATCACCTCCATCCCCGGACACTGATGTGAGCGGGATCGATCTAACTGCAGCGCTCAGGAAGCCCGGCAGTTACAGGAACGTATATGTACAGTGGCGTAGCGACCGCGGTCGCAGTGGTCGCTGCCGCGACCAGGCCGCTACCAAGGGTGGGCCCGCAGGGGGGACCATCTATAAGGAGCATACATAGGGGACCATCTATAAGGGGGATACATGGGGGACCATCTATAAGAGGGATACATAAGGGACCATCTATAAGGGGGATACATGGGGGACCATCTATAAGGGGGATACATGGGGGACCATCTATAAGGGGGATACATGGGGGACCATCTATAAGGGGGATACATGGGGGACCATCTATAAGGGGGATACAGGGGGGGACCATCTATAAGGGGGATACAGGGGGGGACCATCTATAAGGGGGATACAGGGGGGGACCATCTATAAGGGAGATACAGGGGGGACCCATCTATAAGGGGGATACATGGGGGACCATCTATAAGGAGAGATACAGGGGGGGACCCATCTATAAGGCGGATACATGGGGGACCATCTATAAGGGGGATACATGGGGGACCATCTATAAGAGGGATACATGGGGGAGACATCTATAAGGGGGATACATGGGGGGCCATCTATAAGGGGGATACATGGGGACCATCTATAAGGGGGATACATGGGGGACCATCTATAAGGGGGATACAGGGGGGGAGCATCTATAAGGGGGATACAGGGGGGACCATCTATAAAGGGGATACAGGGGGGGCCCCATCTGTAAGGGGGATACATGGGGGGACCATCTATAAGGGGATACAGGGGGGACCCATCTATAAGGGGGATACAGGGGGGACCCATTTATAAGGGGGATACATGGGGGACCATCTACAAGGGGGATACATGGGGGACCATCTTTAAGGGGAATACAGGGGGGGACCCATCTATAAGGGGGATACATGGGGGACCATCTATAAGGGGGATACATGGGGGACCATCTATAAGGGGGATACATGGGGGACCATCTATAAGGGGGATACATGGGGGACCATCTATAAGGGGGATACAGGGGGGACCATCTATAAGGGGGATACAGGGGGGACCATCTATAAGGGGGATACAGGGGGGACCCATCTATAAGGGGGATACATGGGGGACCATCTACAAGGGGGATACATGGGGGACCATCTATAAGGGGAATACAGGGGGGGACCCATCTATAAGGGGGATACATGGGGGACCATCTATAAGGGGGATACATGGGGGACCATCTATAAGGGGGATACAGGGGGGAACATCTATAAGGGGGATACAGGAGGGGGGCATCTATAAGGGGGATACAGGGGGGCCATCTATAACGGGGATACAGGGGGGCCCCATCTGTAAGGGGGATACATGGGGGGACCATCTATAAGGGGATACAGGGGGGACCCATCTATAAGGGGGATACAGGGGGGGCATCTATAAATGGGATACATGGGGGACCATCTATAAGGGGGATACAGGGGGGGACCATCTATAAGGGGGATACAGGGGGGGACCATCTATAAGGGGGATACAGGGGGGGACCATCTATAAGGGGGATACAGGGGGGGACCATCTATAAGGGGGATACATGGGGGACCATCTACAAGGGGGATACATGGGGGACCATCTATAAGGGGAATACAGGGGGGGACCCATCTATAAGGGGGATACATGGGGGACCATCTATAAGGGGGATACATGGGGGACCATCTATAAGGGGAATACATGGGGACCCATCTATAAAGGGGATACATGGGGGGCCATCTATAAGGGGGATACATGGGGGACCATCTATAAGGGGGATAACATGGTGGGCCATCTATCTGGGTGACAACACAGGGGGGCATCTATAAGGGGGACTACACGGGGGTGTATGCAATAGGGCATGTACTATAGTGGACCACACAGAGGGGGCATATACTAGGGGGGCACATAGAGTCAGCCTTCCCACTAAATGAGGTGTAAAGGGGCCAATACAGATGTGCAGTGTGTATAGAGATGAGGATGATGCCGGAGTGAGGAGTCTAATATGTCTGTCTGGCAGATTCTGTGGATTCTTGGCTTGAAGAAGTTTTCATGAAGGTCCAGGACAGATGGAGAAGATAAGGGAAGAACTCCGATCAGAGAAGATGTCCCCTGTGAGTCACTAAATATATCTGCACTGTGATGTATATGGAGTAGAGAACCTGTGTGTAGCTGTGTCCATCTCTATATGACTGGATGAGGTGATAGTGATCTGTGTACAGTGGATTATTTAGTAGCAGTGGTGATGTTAGCCAGTATGTGGTGGTGTTATTTGTTACTTGTAATCTGGTACTGTGTTTTATTCGATTTAGTATACTGGATTTGGTCAGTAACAATATGGTGATGATAGTAGTGGTTGTGGTGTGATGGTTATATTTCCCCCTTGTGTTCTGGTATTATTGGCAATATTGGTCTCAGTATTCAGGGTTTGGTTAGTGACAGTATGGCGGTAATATGTATGGTGACAATATTTCCTATATACTGGTATTATTGGTAATATCAGTCTTGATTATATATATATATATATATATATATATATATATATATATATTTATATTTATATATATATATACAGATAGCATGGCTTGGTCAAGGGAGGGGTGGGGGGGCAAGTTGACCTCTTGCACCAGGGCCCAGGAGACATTAGCTACACCCCTGTATACATAAATTCCCACTGCACGGGGTATGTTCAGTAGGAACGTACATATACAGATTGCTGACGGTAAGGGGTTAAAATGCAGCACTGCCACAGTGAATGTATCTAAGTAAAAAGTCACAGAAAGAGTTGCAAAAATGCAAAAATTGCGTAAGCATATTTACTTGGTACTGACCAGATGTATGTTTGTGCAACTTTTTTAAAAAGTCGCAAATGATAAAATAGGCGGTAATCCTGGATTATGCAAAACTCTGAGTGAATACTTAGAACAGGCAGATTAAAAAAAGTCACATCTAAAAAATATTCACCCATCAAATACTACTTCATAAATAGAACTTAGACCAAAAATGGGTGAAAAATCCAATTATTCACCTAAAAATAGGCACATAGGGGGGAGATTTATCAAACATGGTGTAAAGTGAAACTGGCTCAGTTGCCCCTAGCAACCAATTAGATTCCAATCAGAGTCTGTGAGGAATGAAAAATGGAATCTGATTGGTTGCTAGGGGCAACTGAGCCGGTTTCACTTTACACCATGATTGATAAATCTCCCCCATAGCCCTTGATAAATTTCCCCCATAGTGTTTTTTTCTTACATTGGTTGTAATGGGACAATTTTTTTAAATATTTTCTTTAAGTTGTAAGTGTATTCCTTACTATCACTATGAGCATAACCCCTTTTTGGATCAGGACTTTCTTGACCAGGACTGTAGATAGAGGGGGTGTAGTGGGCACAGCTGCACCAGGACCCTGATGAGTACGCCCCAAGGCCTTTCCATCCTGTAAGGAAAAAAGATTCTTAAAATGGTACATTGTGTGGGGGGATCCTGTTACAGATTTTGCATTGGGGCCCAGTAGTTATATGTTACATCTCTGACCTCAATGGCCTCCATCATCTGACCTCTGCTTGCTGACCCTCCATCATTTCACGTCAATACCCTTTCCCTGAATCCACCATTTTCTGACACTGACCTGGTATGTTTTATTAATGATGGTCGCCCTTCCTCTGACAATGACCTGTCAGGGGTGACTGAATGTAATTGGTATCGTCTTCCGTGTGACAATAAAGCAGCTGTCACCTGTATAGGAGCACAACGGACTATATCTCTGTGACAATGACCTGTCATCTATAGGTGATGGCAGCCATAATGGTCCTACTGGAATGACCTGTCATATTTTATTAATGACCTGCTGTATCCTGGAGATGATAATGTATCTTGTGTATCTGATAATGATCTGCTGTCTCCTCGCTGCTCCCTGCGTCACATCATTTATTTCTACTTTCCCACAAATATTTCTTGTCTGCAGCAGTTTGGTTAGTTTAGATTTCAAAAAAGTCCAAGAAGATGAAAGTCTATGCAGAATCCAGAGTGCTGAAGAAAATATCACATACTAAAAACATGTGCAGGACTATGCTTAGAGCAAATCCAGTCGTGACTGATATTGTCATCACTAATACAAGAGTTATTACTACAGTATGTTTCATAGTAATATTGCACCCTGTGTAGAACAACTACTATAATACTGCCTAATAAGCAAAAATCTATAACTTCCTATAATATTGCACTGTATGTACAAGAATATAACTACTATAATACTGCCCCCTATGTACAAAAATAGAACAGGTACAGGACTATCCTACTATCATACTGCCCTCATGTGCAAAATGACTACTATAATACTACCACAGTACAAGTACAGTGGTACCTTGGTTTAAGAGTAGAGATGAGCGAACCGGGTTTGGGTTCGAGTCGATCCGAACCCGAACGTTTGGTAATTGATTAGCGGGGGCTGCTGAACTTGGATAAAGCTCTAAGGTTGTCTGGAAAACATGGATACAGCCAATGACTATATCCATGATTTCCACATAGCCTTAGGGCTTTATCCAAGTTCAGCAGCCACCGCTAATCAAATGCCAATAGTTCGGGTTCGGATCAACTCGAGCATGCTCCAGGTTCGCTCATCTCTATTTAAAAGTAACTTGGTTTAGGAGCGTTTTGGTTTAAGAGCTCACAGTTTTTCAAAATCAGTTTTTCAAGACCATTGCTTTCATTTAAGAGCTCCCTGGGTGGGAGTGCGAGTGGAGGAGGGGCATGGTCTACATAGCGGGGTCTACAGCACTGTACTCCGACCATGGAAGTCTCCCTCACCTTCCAAATCATGGCAGATCCACTTCAGGCTGGGGCTTGCATCAGGAGACAGGACTGTGGAGGTAATCTCTCCATTGCTTTAACCCCTCTCTCCCCGGACCGAGAGCGCTGCATGTATGTGCGCACATTTGCCCTGCGCATTCCTTCATGCTCCCTGCAGTCTCTGTCCACCCTTGTGTTTCCTATCCTTTCCATTACTGTACAGTAACTTATATTATCACATATTCTGCTGTTTCTGAATGTTTGTTTCATTTGTTCTACATGTTATTCAGAATAATAAATAATTATTTTTGGGGTGGGGAACCAATTGTCTGCATTTCTATGATTTCTTATGGGAAAATTTGCTTTGGTTTAAGAGTGGATTTGGATTACAAGCATGGCCCCGAAATCAGAAACTACACACAACAAGCAGAAGTCGAATGAGGAGAGTCACGACAAGTCCAAACAGCGGAGTCAGGAAACGAGACAGATGGTCAGGATCTAAGAAAAAAATGAGTACTTACTAACACTAGTGGGTCTATAGAAAAAATAGACGCCTGTTTAAATAGAGCGTCAGAATAAGCATTGGACATCAGTGGTGAGCTTAATCAGCCCAGCTCCCTGATTGGGCAATCTACTGTGCCCTTTAATCTAATGTAGCCAAGGCTGGTCACCAGGATAAAACAACAATGCACCTGATGGCACCGCAGAGAAGACGGGATTGGGGAATGATAGTAGGGAGTGAAGTCTGTGACAACATGAAAATTTATATGAAAATAATTGTAATATAACTACTATAATTCTGCTTCCTATGTACAAGAATATAACTACTATAATACTGCCCTACTACCCTCTATGTAGAAGAATATAATTACTATAATTCTTCCCCCTACGTAAAAGAGTATAACTATAACACTGCTCCCTATGTACAAGAATATAACTACTATAATACAGCCCCCTATGTAAAAGAATATACCTATTATAATACTGCCTCCTATGTACAAGAATATAACTACTATAATTCTGCCTCCTATGTAAAAGAATATACCTTTTATAATACTGCCTCCTATGTACAAGAATATAACTACTATTAGGCCGGGTTCACACTATGTATAACGCAGGCCGTTCTGTGACAGAAAGGCCGGTGTTACTGACGATGATCCTGGCCAGTACTGCAGTACCGCCTGGATTATCTTCACTTGTGGTGAAATCGGATGTGGGTGCACCCGTGTGCGCCTGCATCCCAATTCACAGCGGCACCATTGTGTAAACTGACAGGTTCTCTGCAGCCACTATTTAATGAATAGAGGCCGCAGAAAACTGACATGTCAGTTTTTCGTGCGGCTGGATGGAATCCCGGCCAGAGCGTATATTTTGTGTATACGCTCCGGCCGGGATTCCATTTATTCTAATGCAACGTATGTTTTGCCTATGTACAAGAATATAACTACTATAATACACAACATGGAGAGAGAAGAGCGGCTGCACGTCACACCTATAGCTGATACTAATGCTGCAAAGCTTATTTTAAAAACCAACGTCAGGATGTTGGCATATAATTTGATCAAACCATACCGCCCCGTGTACCATGTGCAGGTCTCCTGGTTCACACGTGTCCCAAGGCTAACTCCACACCATGTTGGTCAGTGACTGCCAACCCTGCAAAGCGTGCACAAACAGGAAAGGAAGGCCGTATAATGGCCCTGCAACCCCAATGTCACAGGACCAAACCCAAAATGCCCCACCTATACCCAGCCAGCACCACCGGCGGAGAAGGCTGCCCCCAAACAACACAAGTATAAATACGTTATTGCACTCTCCACCACTGCTGCAAACAGAATGGGAAAAACATGGAGGTACTGACATGTGAGCACAGGTATATTCTGCTGATTTGGGTCACGTGGGCCTTATAATGGGGAGTGCCTGCTGCTCAGAAAAGGGAGAACTGTAAAACACGACATGGAGAGAAAGGAGCGGCTGCACATCACACCTATGGCTGATACTAATGCTGCTAAGCTTACTTTAAAAACCAACATCAGGATGTTGGCATATAATTTGATCAAACCATACCGCCCTGTGTACCACGTGCAGGTTTCCTGGTTCACATGGGTCCCTACGCTAACTCCACACTGTGTCGGTCAGTGACTGCCAACCCCGCAAAGCGTGCACAAACAGGGAAGGGAGGCCGTGGAATGGCCCTGCAACCCAAATGTCACAGGACCAAAAATGCCCCAACTACATTTCTGCCTTTTCTCAGTGTTTGCACTCCTTCTGGTAAGACCCACATGACCGCAATTAGCAGGAGACACCTGTGCACACATGACTTGTACCTCCTATCCTTCCCACTCTACCTGCTGGAGTGTGGTGAGTGTTTTAGACCTTGTTCACACTTGTGTTGTTTGGTGACAGCTTTCTCCACCGGCGATGCCTGTTGGGATTTACGGGGGCCTCTGGGTACTGGTCCTGTGACAGTGGGGTTGTAGGGCCGTTCTATGGCCTCCCTTCCCTGGTTGTGCACGCCCTGCGGGAATGGCGGTCGCTGACTGACACAGTGGTGAGTTAGTGTAGGGACCCATGTGAGCCAGGAGACCTGCACGCTGGTACATGGGGCAATATGGTTTGATCAAATTATATACCAACACCCTGGAGTTGGTTTTTAAATGCAGCTGAGAAGCATTAGTATCAGCCATAGGTGTGAGGTGCAGCGCTATTTTATCTTCTTGTCCGTATTTTACATTTCTCCCTTTTCTCAGTGTTTGCACTCCTACTGGTAAGACCCACATGACCGCAATTAGCAGGAGACACCTGTGCACACATGACTTGTACCTCCTATCCTTCCCATTCTACCTGCTGGAGTGTGGTGAGTGTTTTAGACCTTGTTCACACTTGTGTTGTTTGGTGACAGCTTTCTCCACCGGCAGTTCCTGCTGGGATTTACGGGGGCCTCTGGGTACTGGTCCTGTGACAGTGGGGTTGCAGGGCCGTTCTATGGCCTCCCTTCCCTGGTTGTGCATGCCTTGCGAGGATTACGGTTGCTGACTGACACGGTGGTGAGTTAGTGTAGGGACCCATGTGAGCTAGGAGACCGGCACGCTGGTACATGGGGCAATATGGTTTGATCAAATTATATACCAACATCCTGGAGTTGGTTTTTTTAAATGCAGCTGAGAAGCATTAGTGTCAGCCATAGGTGTGAGGTGCAGCGCTATTTTCTCTTCTTGTCTGTAGTATATAACTACTATAATACTGCTTCGTATGTACAAGAATATAACTACTATGATACTGCTCCCTATGTACAAGTATATAACAGCTAGAATACTGCCTCTATGTACAAGAAAATAAGTACTATAATACTGCTCCTATGTACAAGAATATAACTGCTATAACACTGCTTCCTATGTACAAGAATATAACTACTATAATACTGCTCCCTATATATAAGAATATAACTGCTATAATACTCCCTCCTATGTACAAGATTATAACTACTATAAAACTGCCCCCTATGTACAAGAATATAACTACTATAATACTCCCTCCTATGTACAAGAACATAACTGCTAGAATACTGCCCTTTATGTATATGAACAATACTACTATAAGGCTATATTCCCACTATGGGCATGGGCTGTCATTTAAAGGCAAAAGGCAGCAGTGTATTGATAATGACAGCCACAAGTAAAGATCATTATTTGCGGCTGTCATTTCAGATTAATACTGCTTTCTATGTACAAGGATATGGCCGTAAGAATTTTTTGGGAAATTATTCCACTATAATGCCAAATATATGTATAAGTAAATACTATAATACTGACCCTATAAAATAGTTCTCGGAACAAGACTATAACCACTATAATATGACATTTTAAGGTGCTCTTAGTGCGTGGTGAAGCTTTGTTGGTAGATCATGTATAGTTTGTCCATCCGCAGGATTATTTCAGATGTTTCTCACTGATAAATGGTAACGTCAATTCTTTTTTCCTGTTTACAGAAGACATTACCATAAACATGTTACAGTGATTAAGATGTGCGGTCAGTTGCGCTGGCTGCCCTCTGCTACTCCATGGTGGTGACTTTGAGATGATATATAGGATGATGAAAAGTAACCATAGCTAACTATAAACATATTAATATATATATATATATATATATATATATATATATATATATATATATATGCCTGGGGGGGCTGTATAAAGTCTGTCTGTATAAAGTTAGTATAAAGTATAAAGCAGTTGAGAAAGCGCTCACAATAGTTAGAAGTATTAGGAATGGGCCATGGTGATGCGAGACTGGAATCATCAATATCCTTTAGGGCGGCTGGTCCCACCACTCCAACAGTATTAGGGATAAAACTTCTAATCATCAGTGGATGGTCCGGAGGGGCCAGCAGCCCCTAATAAATGTCGGTGACATCTCTCCCATAGCGCCAGACACATGCTGTGTATTTGTAAATGTATGTTTTCCTAAACTACTCTATACTTCAGCAGAAGCAACAGACTACTGAAAGTGTGTCTGTCACTATGGTATACTGCTCTCAATGAGGGCAACATAACAAACCTGACAGGCTCCCTTTAAAGGGGTTCTCCGAAGATGCAAAGGTAATCCTTATCCACAGGATGATCAGTGGGGGTCTGACTGCTGGGATCACCACTGATCATTAGAACAGTAAAAATTGTCTCCTGAATGAATGGAGCGGCAGTGTGCATCCACAGCTAATGTTCCATTCACTCTATATGGGGTTTCCGAACATTGCCGAGTGCTGAGCTCAGCAACATTCAGAAGCCCCATAAAAAATGAATGCAGTGCGGCTGTTTCATTTATTTGGGGAACAATTATCCTCTATTATCGAGATCAGTGGTAGGCGGGGGGATTATGAATTATAATACAGGAACCACAGGATGGCCACAACTTATGTGTTGTGCTGGGAGGTGAAAAGAGTGAAGGGGCTGTCTCTTATGTAATAGTCCACAGATGGCAGAAGGAACTTATCAAACGGATCTAATAGATAAACTGTCTGTTGCCTATAGCAACCAATCACAGCTCAGCTCTGTATCTTAATGAATAACCACTATTGTAAAATTACAGATGTGTTGGGAATAGACACTGTTGATAAATCTGCCCCAATTACTTAAACCCCCAGCAACATCTATTGCACTTGTATGGTGGATGTGTACTGGGAAAGTTTGCAGTGGGCTTGGGAGCTGAGCTGCCTCCATGCACAGCAGGTGCCTGCTGTTACCAACAACTGAGGCCTTATTCACACGTCACGTAATCTAAGGATCCGTATTTCCATATTCGAGTTAGTGCACATTGATTACTATTGGGCTATTCGCATGACCAGTAGATTATAAGGATGCAAACCAATGCTGAAAAAAAAGCACATGTACTACTGAAAACCTAGATTTTGTTTTAACAGATTCTCTCATAGAAATCAATGGGATCTGCTATTTTTTATGGATTGTAACCTGTTTGGCATCTATATTTCTTTAAAAATAAAAGAATTAACAGAAACACATATGCACTACATATGCCAATTCTGTAATCTTCAGTGGATTGGATGGGTGGATAGCGGGAGGAATCTATAGACTGAACGTGTGCATAAGGCCTGACACTTACTGCCAGTTACTGGGATTAGATATATCTCTGATCCCAGCTATTTTAACCCCTAGATGCCAAGGTCAATAGTGACTGCAGCATCTGTATGGTTAGAAATTGCATGCTGATGTCTTTTACTCTTCAACAAATGCATGGTGCTGACTGGATGTCATGGCAGCCTGCAGGGGCTTTCTGAAGGCCCACATGGCAACTATGGTTCTACTCTGTTACAGGACACTATGACAGTACATTGCAATAGTAGTTAAACATACTGTAAAAATCAAGTTAAAAAAAAAGTAAAATATTTTTTCAAATGTCCCATATGAAAAATTAAAAGTGGCATATGGTCATTTTAAAGTGATATGCATAAATCTGGTATGACAGGAATCCCCCAGCCCCACACATCGGATTCCTAATACGTTATTGCATTTGTAACACTAAACATTATTCCCTCGATTCTTCACCGCTTATTAGATTGGTTGCGCTGCTGTTGTTGGCAGATTATTTCCTATCTGTCGATTTACATGAGAAACTTCTTGTTATATTATATGTAACAGTTTATAAATTGCAGGCCCTAATCCCATATTACCGTCATTAGAGATGGCGGTGCTAGCTAATAAAATAACACAGTCATTTCAATACACTCATTGTAAACAATTGCCCAGGAGCGTGCACTCTGATCATATTATGTAGGCTAATAGCGCAGGAATAATACCCTGACAATACTATTCATTTACACCAGGATTGTTTAGGAGGTTTAGTTAACCCAATCATGTCTGCTCGCAGAACCTGGGGCATAGGCATACATTGTATCATCCCAGCAGGACTCCTCATTCTTCTGCTCAGGCTTCTGTATTAGTCTCAGAGGGAATCTGCTATGTATTAGGTTTTTATCTGATGATTACATTGTATCTTGTACATGTGTTATAGGGGGAAGGGAGGGGGCGATTGCGTGACCCCATCCTCCCAGGAGATAATATGGAATGTAACACCGTCTTACGCTCCAGAAACGGCCAGTTGGGACATCAGCATGTGTTAATCTCTCTATGGGTTGGTTTTGTCCTTAGCATGCAGCCGACTATTATAAGGAAGAGGGGGGCAGGGATTATCTTGTTCTTTTTAAGACTCAGGAAATATAAGTCCTTGAGTCAACTTGAAATTTCTATTCAACTTTTTTCTTTATTCTGTTAAACTTGCTGACAACCAATATGGCTGCCTTTTAGCAGCTATTTTACCCAGCTTTATCGGACTGAATAGCCCTGAATGGTAAGTCAATTATATTAGGCAGTGATATATCCCTAGTTACAGGTTAGAGTGAATGTTCTTGGAATCCTAAATAGTAAAAACACTAGTTGTATCTCTGTAGTGATATATCAAGATGACAGTGGCTTTGAACCAGTGGAGCTTCAACCAGTGACAACTCCCAGCATGCCCAGTGGGTGTAGTAGCACCCCTACTATAGATGTAGAGGCTGCAGTCACGCCCAGGCGGTAATGTATGAGGGGGCTACATAATAACTGCAGATTATACATTATGCAATGTAATAAGGTTTGCCACATGTGTCCCTATTCATTTAGTGCACTGGGAATCTAAGACAAATGCAAATTGTAGCTGCAAATGTCAAACCCGGCTCTACACTCAGCTCTTAAAACCAACCTTCCCTGTAAGATTTGTGTCTTGCTCGGCAGCTGTGCTCCTTTGTATATGGTAACTAGGTAACTATAATTTTGTACTTTTTATACATGCAAGCTCCAGAACGCCTTCTGTACGGGGTCCGCAATCAAATCTAACAAGAAGTGCTGCGACAGCTCTTCCTGTATCCAGTGCAATAATTTACAATGAGGATTAAAGGGGTTATCCAGTGCTACGAAAACATGGCCACTTTTCCTCCTCTCTCCAGATTGGGTGGGGTTTGGAACTCAGTTCCATTGAAGTAAATGGAGCTTAATTGCAAACCACACCTGAACTGGAGACAAGAGAGGAGGAAAAGTGGCCATGTTTTTGTAGTGCTGGATAACCCCTTTAATCAGTCCACTGTCCATGGTCCTGAAAACCAGTGTCGGTATTTTCAAAGTCATATCATGGCAGCTGCCTTGGAGCCCAGCAGCTAGGGGTGCAGATGGTCATTATAGGAGGTATAGTAGAGCCCTGAATCCCGATTACTAGCCAATCCAGAAGACAAAAGACAAAATGGAGGCCAATATGATCATCTTTCTAGTCCTAAGCTCATTGCTGGAGGTTGTCATGGTGAGGAGGGTTACCCCTTTAAGTGACACATATAAAGAGGGGTTGTGCTAATCATAGGGGTCTCACTGCTAGGATAGCCCCTGATGACCTATTATTTCTACTACACGTTTGGCTTCGAACCTTTTGCAGATGCTCTCCACTGTTATCAGGACCTCTCACCCCTTTATTAACTTCATAAACTCTAAGGCCGTGTCATCATTTCGCACATTTTTTGCGGAGATTTTTTTCTGAATTGAGCTAAAACTACAATGATTTGCTCTGATCTCAAAAACTGCTGCAAAAAACTCAAATTACTCTAAAAAATGCAAAGTGTGACCACTAATAGAGTGATGTTTAGAAGGTCCCTACTATCAGATGCTTTAGGTTAGTGGGGTTATAGGACATGTGAATACAAGGTGTTGCTTAATTGTTATCAGCCAAGAAAAGCTGACTATAGAGCAAGTGAATGTGATGTATTGTTCCCTCTTATCAGCCACTTCGGGCTGCAGAGAGGCTGAGAATAGGACACGTGAATGTGATCCAATGTTCTCTGTTATCTACTAGTTCAGGACAGGATGGATGAATACAATATATCTTTCCCTCTTATTATATATTTCAGGCTGAGAGATTATAAGACAGGTTAATGCAATATATTGTTTCCTGTTATCAGCCATTTCAGGTTAGGGTTAGGGCTTACTATAGTGTTCTTCAAAATTTGCTCACCCCTACGATCACTACCTTATATTATATATGTCCAGAGCTGACTGATTTACACCAATATGAGACTGATATCAGCAAGCAGCTTCTCCTATAACATAGCTGTACTATTAGAAGCCATAGTGTTACTGGCCCTTTAAAAAAAAAAAATTGATAAAGACACGCCCAAAAGCCAATCAGTCCACCTGAACTAAAATTATGTACCAACAGCCATCATTGCAATGACGGACGGCCAAACCGTGAAATGACGGACGCCTTTCTTATCTAAAAATGTGCTACATTAAGGCTATGTTCACACTTTGTATTTCTGTCAGTCTTTTGGTCAGTCTTTTTTCAACCAAAACCAGGAGTGGAACTGACAGGGGAAAATTATAATGGAAAGATTTGCACAGCTTCTTTTTTTTTAACCCACTCCTGGTTTTGGTTAAAAAAAAAACTAACCAAAAGACTGATGGAAATACTAAGCATGAACATAGCCTAAAGTCTATATAGAAACAGCCATCTTTACACACATGGATAAAAAAAAATGTTTTGTATGTTTTACAATAGGTGCGCAGATGGACATTTTGCATAGATTTTATTGTTGCACAAAAACAGCCATTTTTCAGACTTATTTTATGGCCGACTTTTGCTTTTATTTTACTGTGTGTGAACGTAGCCCTTAGGAAACATTTAACATTGAGACTTCTCTCAAGAAACAAAGTGCATTTTACTTTATTTATTGGGATAATTTACGGAAACATTAGCCACAATTAGGAAATCTTCACCCTCATTATAGTCTGCCCTCCTTAAGTAATCTATGTCTGGCTGGTGCTGCGGGCTGAGCTTATGTTTGTTTAGCACTGAGCTGGTCCTGCAGGTTTCATTTCAATTAATCATTACATACCTATAGAGACATATGTTCTCATGTGTGCCGCAGACTTAGCTGATCTCAACCTGTCATTGAACTTTCTGAGGTCCTATGGAAAGCTACAAAGGCGGGGCTTTATTTAATACTGGCAAACAGGTATGCAGGTCTTAATAAATGTCCCCCATATTGTATAATTGTGCAGGCTTAGGCTAGGTTCACACTACGTATATGTCCGGCCGCATATTTCTCGCGGCCGGACATATACGTATGAAACCCCGGCCGGGACTTTACGCAAGTTGCGGCCAGATACGTACGGACCGCGAACTTACGCCCCTAGCGTACTTACGCTTCCCGAGTGCTCTTCGTAGCGATCTAACAGCGGTCTTTTACTTGGAAATCTTCGCCTAGCCCCGGACACCCCACAGAACCTTTTGGATCGGAACAAAAAGCTGGCAAAATGAAGAAATCACCACTACGTACGGGACCGCATGTTACGCTACGGGCGTAAGTTACGGCATTTCCGTCCGGAAACAATGGTCTGGTTCATTTTTTACGGCGCCGCATACGATCCGGGCGTAAGTTCGTACGTAGTGCGAACTGTGCGCCCGTAGATCGTATACTTTCCATTGTACGCAAACTACATAAGTTTCCGGCCGCTTATTCACGGAACGCGCTACGGCCGGAAACTTACGTAGTGTGAACGTAGCCCCCGGCCGCACGCATCTCCACCTGTGCCACAGTCTCCATGACTGCAGTATGATATACTTGGCTTCCCTAAGTTCCACCATAACTTACCAATAACTGAACCCCCACCCGGGGCTCATCACAAATTCCCAACACTACCCCCTGTACCCAGTAAAGACACAACCAGCATATTGGAAAGAAGGACATGTCAGCCATATTTATTAATACCAACATTCAAACAATATTTCCAATAAAACATATCATGAATAAAATACCCAGAAAATTGTGCATAAAAGATATAAAATCTGCATAACAGCACACAGTGTAAGGACCTGAGTTTGACCTGAAGTAGAGGGTCCTCTTGGGGACCCCAATTTACTTCTTTTCAACTCCTTTGCCCTCAGCCGCACTCACCGACCCAAAGGCACCAATTCCCCTGTGGGCTTATTGCCCGACAGGACCCACCATAAATCCAGTTGGATGCATGTCTCCCACTCATTTACCTACAATTTGCCTCCAAGGGGCCCCCTTCTACCACCATAAACAACCTATACCAAATAAGAGAGGGTGGTGGTATTTTCACTTTCCTTACTAGGCGGGCAATGACGTATTTCCGCCCGCCTCAGCCTTTATACCCCACTTAACCCCTCCACCCATGTGACTCTCTTTCCTCCGCCCTGACCAGTTAACTCTTTCTCCTTATGACCAACCAGCCTAGTACAGTCTGATTCAACTGAGTCAAGCCGCACTACGCTAGGACTGTGCCTCCGCTCCATTGCTTACATTCTATGCATAAGCAGATTACGCCGTCTGCCCGAAGAATGAAGGCGTTTATTCTTTGGGTGGACTATGGCACATGTGCTCAGGCAGGTGATCCGTCCAGGTTTCATAGTGTGTACATACCCTTAAATGGGAACTATCCGCAGGTTAGATTCATCTAACCAGCTGATAGCCCCCTATATTGATAATCAATAGAGCATGCAGGATGGATGATGCTGTGGGAGCAGAGCAGTGCTCCTTGTCAAAAACTACGCTTACTAACAGTGTGGGACCAGTGCCGCGGAGGAAGGTAAGAGACATACCTTCCTCCTTAGCGTTCCAGACATTATAGGTGGCTATCAGCAGGTTAGATTTGTCTAACCTGCTAATAGTTTCCATTTAAAAAGGTTAACAAGTTTACTGGCAGGTTTCTTAAAGGGACAGTACAGTGCTTCAGACAATTTCAGTGCGTTTTGCACTTGAGATATGAGTGACAGCGGTTCCCTTTTAGACTGTGCTTCTTAACAGTTTGCCCCTGGCATACACCACAGAAAAGGGGCAGATTTGCCTCTTTTCCATGGCTGACACCACCTGTATCCCTGGCTCACCTAATGGACGAAGGTGAAGGCACAGCAAGGTGGGGAGGAGGTGTGGCATCTGATTTATCTTGATTTACACCAGCTCGCAGGCATAACTCAGAAGCAGGTGTAGATTTTTTGCCCAATATCTGTGCCAAGGGCAGGGCTGGCCAGCTTCACTAAGAGACGTGCGCCTCTACAGGCGTACGGGCCCGGGGAATATACATCTGGGTGGAGCTAATCGCTCAAGTCGTCCCATAGAGATCGAGCAGTGGTCAGCGGGACACTCCAACCACTGTCCTTAGTCAGCAGAAAGGACTCTTTGAAGAAAGCAGAACAAAAAAGTCTCCCTTGACGTAGACAGGTGGAGCAGGTAGAAGCAGCTTGTTAGCCACATGGGCACCTGGCCACAAGGACCAGGCCCTGGGAAGGAACTCAATCTCTCTTTTTTGTCAGGGTCTGCTCAGGTAAAAGACTGGATTAGACAAGGACTCCCTCATGACTGACTTCACCACCTACTTATAGGCTAAGGCTGGGCTAGTTCCCTATAGGTGAAGATCAGCCTGAAGTAATTTGGTAGGCTGAGGGAGTGGGAGATTGCTGGCAATCATTCTCTTGCACACACAGCCTAACAACATACAAAGAACAAATTAACCCCTGGTACCTTCAATGTGCTAGCTAGTATAGGAAGAGAATAGCTGGTGACATCTTGTGGTCACATAGTAGTACTACATCATACATAGCATAACATAGAGGAACCCAGAAAAGACCTATACTTCAGTGCCGACTGAAAAAAATAGTAACCTAGCTGTGGCACTGCAGACACTGCAAAAGGGCCAGCAATCAGCTGATGAATGAGCAAATGTTCAATTGTGTAGCCATTATTTCACATTAGTGGCCATACAGCACCCTGTGTAAACAGCTGATGTGAGGCCAACAATAATGAATTTAAAAGTCTGTACAGACAATACAGTGTTTGTTCATGTGGCCTGACCACACGATTGATCCAGCCTTCTGAGAGCTCAGAAAATCACCATTGGCCTTTGTTATCATGGCAGCATCGGCCCTTCTAACACTCCTCTTACCCTCAAGCTGTCATCGTATGACATAACTGTAGTTACTGTCACATAGCATAGTCCCTGTTCTCACACTGCAGCCACTATCCATACTTATTGTTTATGAGATGTATGGACTGTGGCTAATCTCGAGTGATCATCTTTGTGATGGGTATGGTTACAATTATTAATCATCCGTCTGTCTTCTGCATGCTTTGGCTGACTTCGGAGTTCACCTGCAGTAGAAGCAGCGCAGGTAAAGTCTATAACAGCCATCTGTCTGCTGGATTCTTATAGAGCGTAAAATCACAGGAGATTTGTGCGGAAGATTAGAGCTCTGACAGCCAGATCCGTGCTGCAAACAACGCATAGAAGGGAGCAGTGAATAAAACCTATAGAAACAAAGGGAAATGTGTGTCCTCCAAAAGCTGAACAATATCCTTGGGACCCATGTTGTGTAACCAGAAAACAAGGAGATGTCTCAACATCTAAGAAAAAGAAGAAAGTAAATATCTCTAACATCACATCTTACCCAAGCATAAATGACCTGACATAGTATTCATGGACCAGGAGGCTCAGGATGAACATTGCTTAACAGACTTGTATCTCTAGTCTAGACAATTCGCTGATATATAAAAAGCCTAAATTTTAGACTATTGCATTTTACCTGCATTTTCAGTCTCCTGGTACCTGGTCTTCTTCATTCTAAAGAATACAGGTTGCACTGTAGAAATAGATTTTTTTTTTTTACTATAATCCTGTCTGGGTACTGTGAGTTCTTGTTTTTAAACACATCTCTACACTGCTTAACATGTGTATACACCGAGGTATATGACTATGCAAAAGATAATATTCTCGGTGTTGCCACCTAGGGTGTAATACTCTGTATGGTGTAATACTCTGTATGAGAATCAGGTAGCATGACCTTCCCACATAGGCTTCTGCTACAAGAATACAGTGGATTCTGTGGAGGGAGTCCCCAAGTCCAACTCTCTCTCCCCAGAGGGCTGGATCAAACTAGCTTTCCTGCTAAGCATAGCCTGTTCTGTCCTGTCCTTTACCAAAAAGGAGTTCCTGTGAGCTTTATCCTGTCATCAAGCCTGCTGTGCAAAAAGCTAGTTGAAGGGGCATTCTCATCTAAATAACTATATCTAAAACAGAAGGTCAATAAAAATTAAGAAACTTTGCAATTTGTTCTGTTTAACTTTGTCTCCTTGCTAGGCCCTCTGATGTGTCATGTTTCCAGCTTATTGTCTATGTTCTCTCTGTATTAGGAGAGATGGCTAGTCTGGTGACATATCTTGGATCTTGGAGCATGGCTCCCATGCATGGCCACCTTATCTGCAGTAATCCATCCTCACACCGACAGCTGTCAGTTCTTAGGGACCTGGCATAGCAGAGCCTAACACAGCACAGCAGAGAAGCACAGCACTTCTGGCCAGAACAGCCAATCACTGTGGAGGTGCCCGCCCTCCATTCCAAGCAGGAAATGAAAGCAGGTCGGGAGCATGAGGAGGGGTATGTTTGGCAGCTGAGAATATCTCTTTAACCTGAGCAGGGTTCATTGCCTGAGAATTTAGTTTCAGTTCCATCCAGTCCATGCTGATGGTTATTTACTGAAAATCCATATTTCAGTTCTGAGAGAGGAGAAAGAGAAAGGATCAGTTGCCATCCTGCATCTACTGGACTCCTACTGGGCTGCAGTGAATGCTACGTGACTTCCATGCAATGACTACTATCACCCTAAGCCCTGAAATAGGGAATCAAAGGCCCACTTATTGTCCCAAAAATCCTCTGAATGCTGGGCTTTGCATTAAGCTTGTGTGGCCTGGGGTGCTGAGGGTGTTATGCAGCAGGTGGGCCAGGTGCTGGAACACTTGTCACGGTGGTCAGGAGTGGTGATACCCACCCCTGGACACACGGCCATTGGCACTTAAAAGGGTGTGAGGGTACAGGTGCAACAACAAAAATAGCAGAGTCCAGCACTTACCAAAAGGTGACTTTTACATAAGAACGTATGTGAGGTAGTGACTAGAAGTAGAAGTAAAGCCCTACTTAGAGAAGGTACAGGGGCAGTCTTGGGGGCCTTGTCAAGGGTAGTAGTATACGTTGCCGCGATTAGTGTAGAGAAAGTAGTACTTAGTGTGAAGACGAATACTCGTACTCACGTATATAGCAGATCGCCTTCTGCCCAACATGTTCAGAGACTGCCAGGTTGGGTAGTACGAGCCCCAGGCCTAAGCAACTGGGCATAGCAGACTCTTTGAGACCTCCCAAGATAGCTGTGTGTGATCAGTAAGATACTTAAGCTTGTGCTTTTTACCTAGGTGACACAAAACTTAGTGGACCATCCGTACCGGGAAACTACATTCGCAGCACCAATTAAGTGTGAGTGGCTGGTAGGAGGGTGAAGACCGCGTGACTACATGCCCTCTCTATGCCATTCGAATGCAATAAGGTACTGGGGAGGGCTTAGATACCATACGGGACTTGACTGATTCCTGTTAAATTCACTGACAGCAAGAAGACATCCTGATAATGGTGACAAAAAAAAATCCCAGTACCCTACTGTACAGCACCCTGCGAACAGAGAAAAAGACTTGATTCATCATATTGTAAGTTGCTGTAATACTCATCTGTCTATAGACTACGGCTTCTGATAAATGTAACATAAAGGCAGCGAACAAGCTCCTTCCTTGTTTCTGTCTTGTGATTACTGATTCTTCAGCTGAGACATGTGTACCCTACACCAGACTGCTGCCCTGAGATAGCATATGTCACTCAGCTCTGCTGCACGACTCCCTGCTCCAGCCTGAGTTGCCCTGCTACATCCTCTGTCACTCTGTACAAATATGCCAGGGCCTGATAAGTCCTGCTGCGTGGCCACGCGCTCTCCGAGGTTACATCGCTCTGTCTTCATTCTGATACATTCTATTAACGTAGAAATGGACTTCAAAGAGATATAATGACTTACCTGATAGAATTACGCCACAGCCATATTTTCCCCCTATGGCAAAGCCCGGGGAAGGGGCATCTAGGACTACTCTGTGCCCAGCCATCTGTGAATTCTTGCAGAGAGGTGCCAGCTGGGCTCACATTAGATAAACCGGCCTCTCTGCAGGGCAGAGGATAAAACCATTACTCACTTGTGTTAATAAGGCAAATGACATGATAGATTCTTGTAATGAAAGAATGGATTCTGCAGCTCACATATGCCTGACGCTATAACTCTCCTTTACAGGCTACCTAACTTTCTGTTTGGGTGCCTTATGGCACTTGCCACCTTTACCCATATGTAGTAAATCAATACAATTTTAATATGAAGCTACAACCCCACATGTCATCTGATCTACAGATATGCCAGTGTTTCAGTTTTCATAATAGTTTTTGAATTCCTCAGTGTATGCTGTGTGACAAATAAAGTAGCAGTACATACAGCAAACACACAATACCCAAACAGTTTAAGGTGCTAAATCAGGTATTCCTCGGCCACACAACCATTTTATGCTGAAATACAGGTATCGGGACACTGCAATGGCACCTTCTTCAATGTTAAGCAGCCTGCATAAGAAATGGTTTTCTCTCCAAGTTAGCATTTGGGATAGCAAGGATGGAACGATGGCAGAGGTCTAGCAATGGATGGAAACAATGTTAGAAAAACATTAAGGGATATACTTTTGGCTCAATATTACCCTTAGATTAATTGGGATTTAACAGTTACAGCAATTCTCATACTGAGGATACTCACAATCACCTGCAAAGCCTCGGAAAATGCTGTTTCCTGTCAATATGATGGAACTCCAAAAGACCCCATTATCAATGATCAATTGTCAATTAAAATTAATCGAATCTGTTGGACACCATTGTGTCTATAGTGTGGCAAATCCTGGACTGAATCTTAGTTTCCATGACAAATGGAAACTAAATATGACCAGAGCCTTACTCAAGTCACATCACTTACAATAGATAACACAACCCACCACACATAAGTTGCCATCATTTCACACCAAGCCATGCCCTTTCCGGACTCATTGGAATTTATTTGTTCTCTATGGGAGCTGCGGAAACAGCATTCTAGAGATCAGGGCCTTAGGGGTGTGCGACCTGCACAAATGCATAGGATGCATTAGCCCATCAAGCAAAAGGGGCGCCAGCACTGACCTCTTTAACTACAAGCTTGTTTAATGAGATGTCTAATGCCATGCTTATAGTTAAATAGGACAGCGCTTCTCAAACTGTGAGGAGTGGGGTTCCCTGCCTGTGCTGACATCAGCACACAGCAGGGGCTCCTGACACAGACTACAAGGATATTGGCAGCCCTGTATTATCAGTGTAGGCTATATACTCATCGAGGGAGATTTATTAAACTGGTGTAAAGTAGAACTGGCTCAGTTGCCCCTGGCAACCAACCAATTCCACCTTTCATTTTCCAAAGAATGTGTTAGGAAAAAGAAGTGGAATCTGATTGGTTGCTAGGTGCAACTGAGCCAGTTCTACTTTACACCACAATTGATAAATCTCCCCCATAGAGTCTAAAGAACCTGTGATGATCTAGGTCACATGACCATGCTCTCCGAGGTCCTTTACCTATAGGGCAGTATACAGTAACTGATGATGGGGAATGTGGAGTGCAGGGGAGCTGCACAAAACAAGAGACTCCCTCTTTCATGGTAATGTGTTACCAGGGAGACAACCCTGTCCTGGGACTGTGAATAGGAAACGGAGGGGAGAGAAATGTGGTAAGTAGAGGATGCAGCGTCAGCAGTCAGACCCTATGCAACCAGCCACTTATCCCCTATACTCTGCATAGGCAATACATTTGTCAGATGGGAATACCTCTCTAACAAGTAGAAGTTCTCATTTCCAATCATTGTCGTCAATTATTGGCAGATAATTCATACACAAAGATTCATGTTTGCCATATAAAAACATACGTAAAAATGACACCCTGAAGAATATGCTGTTTATTGGATACATATGAATGAGGGAAGGTACGCTGTAACAACAGAGGATGACAGAGCACAAGACACTGAACTGTCTCCTCGCACCGTCTGAGGGATAAAGCTGCCATCTGCTGGGGCACCAGGGCCACATTCTCAGACCGCAATTAGCTGAGCAGAGATTACGCTTTAGGTGTCTTTAGCTAAGTGTCAGCCTCCAGCCGATCAGCCCAGCTTGTGAGTCTCAATCAGGCCCCAAGGGATTAAGGCAAAGCTTCCTTAAAATTCACCCGTCTTATAACACAATGAAAACAGTGACACAGGAAACGATTAACTATGAGGGATGAATGTATGCAAATCCTAACGTCAGTAAATGGTCCAAATCCTCACTGTAGGTGCAGAGCTGTATGCAGCCACTATGCCATGGCCGGGGTATTAAGATATGGGGGTAGGGCAGCAAACTGTATTCTACACACCCAGGGCAAGTATTCAGACATACAGTAGGTAGGTGTTTGTACAAAGCGGCTAAAACTATATCACCCACATGGAGCTTTTTGGTGTGTACTTTAGCACATATTACATACAAATATAAGTGCGCTAAATATATGCAATGTTGTGTGTTTTCAATGGCATTACATGCTGCAATTCACACTGTAAATTGCGGCGTGTATTTTTTTTTTTTTTAGGTCTAATTGAAATATACCAGAATAAGTGACATGTCACCTATTCAGTGCACATTTCTCGGGAATGCTTCATACCCTCTGCCACATATTGCATGGTGAAAAATATGTCTTGTAAACATACCATTTGGGATTTCTTATAAAAACAAATAAAGGGAGAAGGCTACTTCTTTCCAATACAGGCAATGAAATGTGTGTGTCCCTCTTCTCTGGACTAATCCATTAGACAGTGTGGTGTAATATCTTTGTTTAAAATAAATAAGTAAATAAAATAAATAATAATAATAATAATAATAATAATAAAAATTCCAGAAGCCATCATTTTGTCTCGGAAAGGAATGACCCCTGTGATAGCAGACTCACCCCTCCTCCCACTTCTACATTGTCACCTCTCCTTAATAAACAGGATTGCAGCAGGTTAATAAGAAATCTCTACCTGCAGCCCCGGCGGGATGACTCCATTGGTTACAGGTCCCCAGAGATTTTGTTCCTCCATCCCTAAAACCCACAGAGCTTAGAGGAGCTAATTGGTTGAATTTCTCCCGTACTATGTGTTACCATTATTATTTTGTATCACGTTACTTAGCAATCCCTCTGTTAACTCTATGTGGCCTGTGTCAGGTTGTATGACTGTTTTAATAACATACTGAATAACAGAATAGTCTCATATGAACATATTGAGGGGGTGAGGGACATTGTCACTGTTGACTCCAGGTAACCCTTTCTATGGAAATTGTGAGCCATAGGCTGTCGTTGACGGACATATTAGATTTACATGAAGCTCCCGAGACCTGATCTGTCACCTGGTGCGTTGGTAAATGCTGCTAAATATAGCGTCACTTATAGTCGTAAACAAGTGTGGAACATGACATTGGGCATTAACTTACAGGGTGGAAATTATGTAGATGTAATCAGGCAGGTAGCTGTTATGTACCTGCTCCTGTTATAATTGTTATACAAACAGTATTTATAGTATACAGAACTAAAGAGCTCATAAATGGCAGCCATAGATGCAGCATTGACTCATCTATTATTATTTAAATACTGTGACATGGCTGGTAATACTATATGGTTGGCGCCACCTAGTGACCATTTTTTGGTTTCCTAAATTGACATTAAAAAACAGTGCCACCTAGTGGTCAAGTTCTTCTTGAATATTATCGTAAAGTTTTGGGCTACGAGGCTGCAGTTGTTTGCTATGGTTTTTAGTGCTGATATGAGCTACCAGTCCTATAGCAACAAGATGTTATGGTAGTTATTTCTTCAGAAACAAGGATAAACAAGTATCCTGGCATCTTGCAAGGATCAGAGTCCCGAAGCTCAGCCAGAATCCCAGCGCCTCTGCGCTTTAATTTAATTTATTATCTACATTGATTTATAGCCACATGCTTGATTTGTTTAAATGGCTGCTGGCAATAAGTGGCGGGTTTTAATAAACACATATTACTAAGGGACGCGGCTTTCTCATGCGAATTAATGGGGCATTTCTGACCTCAGCTTCTTGTGATATAAATTCAGGAGATGATCTGGAGAATGAGATTGGTTACATTTGATAGCTGTTACCTCAGGGTGATACCTGCTCTTTATATTGTTCAGTGCCTGCTGCTTTTTACCATAGGGTGAAGCGGTAAATTTTCCATCTTCATTGCATGGTCTATTGAAGCCTGATATACCCTGCAATCTATCACCTGTCTGTTAAACTGCTGTGCTGTCCTCTGCCATGCTTTACACTGCAGCTCTGCTCATTTAGAATTGCATTAGTACAAGAAAGTCTATGCATAATGATCATAATGATTTTCAAGGAAAAAATTATGGAAAAAATATCGGGATACTTCCACTGCAATATTTGGAAATCTGCTTTAGGCCATGTTTACACATCATAATAGTTTTCTTTAGCCAAAAATTCCGGTAAAACAGGATTTTACAGTTAACAATAGTCTAATATTCTTATAAGATTGTGTTTCATTGTAGTCAATAGAAAATTGGACCATTTTTAGTATTTTAGGGTATAAAAAAACAGCCAAAATAAAATAATTGTCCATAAATGGTAAAAAGTCAGCCATAAACTTTTTTTTTTTAACCAGTTTGTATGAGACTATATTTACAAACTGATTTATTGCCCGTATCTTCAGTCATTAAAAAGTCATGAAAAAGGGCTGTTTTATTAATGGCTGAAAACACCAATGTAAAAAATGGCCTCTACCAAAAGGAGGAAGCATCAATTACATTTATGGCCGTGACACTTATGGCTGTAAATTATTGTCTGTGTGCACTAAGCGCCATTTTACTGTTGGGTTTAATAAAAGCACAGCTTTAGGCTATTTTCACATACTGTCAAAATGGCGGCTGTTTTTATTAGACGGCTGTCATTTAACGAGAAATAATAGCCATTATTTTAAGGCCCATTGTTATAAAATAACAGCCGTTAATTCCGTCCAATAAAAACAGACGTGTTTGAACAAAGCTTTAAGGCTATGTTCATACTTGGTTTAACAGTGTCCGTTACATGGCAATGGATGATCAACTGCCGGCCGTCAGGCTGCATTCAGGACGTTCCTGCAGCCGATACCTCTGTATCAGATGCAGGAAGGTTCTTTTTCTAACATTGACTATCGGGCATAGTCGGGTGTGCAGGTGTCGTCGGGTGTGCCCGCAAATTAGCCATTCATTTCAATGTAATGTGCGGCCGCCGGTCGCTATTATTTCCGGACACTGTTCATTGGAAAGCGTCCGGAAATAATAGGCAGGCACATTATTTTAATGCCCGTTCTAAAGAACGGTGTATGAACACAGCAGGGGCCATTGCATTGGCTTCAATTCAATGCTGCCCCCGCACTAAAAAACAGATGCTGATTCCATTGCAATCAGCCTTCGTTCTTTACTGAAATATAACGTTGTGTGAACATAGCCTAAGGGTGTTTTACAACCTAAAAGGTGGGCAATAATACATTAGTTATACATGGACTAAAGTAGCTTTTCACAAAAACAGATTTTTTTTTTCCTTTTCAAAAACAGAAAACCTAAGGAAATAAGGGTTTTTATGACTAGCCTGTCTGTCTGTCTTTCATCATCAATACTTTACAATCGGTAGACCAAGTTCATTGCAGCATAGTATCTAAAGTGTGTTTCCATTACTATTATAATGTGTCTTTTAGAACTGGCTGTGTTATTATATCTTCTGTCTGTTCATCACCCATCCCTTGGGTTCCCATCTCCAGCCCCTGGCGTTGGATTTGATGGATCTCTTAGATCTGTTCCAGCAGTAACACATCGGCCCTCATCATACTGGGTGACATACTGATCTGTAACTTGGTGTCATATTAATACATTTGGTGGAATCGCTTCATACAAGCAGCGTATGACTTGCTGTCAATCATTCCAAGAGCTGGAGAGGAACAGTAATAAGATGGAGGATTAGGGGAAAACCTTCAGAACTCCCAACAACATGAGTATCTGACCTTGAGTGACAATCACTTAATCACTTTGAACATTTAGCTTCCTACTAATATGTTAATCATCCCCCACCCCCACACAACCCCAGGTCCACAAAAATCTTACCATCATCACTGTAGTATTATGAACCAGGATGCTCAGGATGAATATAATGACTGAACGACTCTCCTGGGTAGATGGTTATATAATTGCATCAGATTGTACAAGGAAACATGAATATGAGGAATTTACATGGGAAGATCGGGAGCAAACTGAGAATGTTTGGGCAAACAATACTAAAGATCCTGAACCCTTAACCAGCCCTAATAGCAATTATACACTTGCAATAAATATCTATTGTTTGAACAGCCCTAGTGACAAGGGAAGCTATGGGTCACTGACCATGGACCTTCAAGCACTTCCTTAATGGTCAGTCTTATTCCTGAGATTATCAGTTACAGATGTAATCTATGGGGCCCTGGGAGTCCTATGGCTACATGCTGACGTTACGGATGACAAATGCAGATGACACCATGTCCACATACAGTGGCTAATGGCTGCATGATTGACCAGCAACATTGTGTAGACATCTGCAGCTGTAAGTGGGTGTGGTCTCATTCACATGTAGCTCCTCATTCACAGGAACCCTTTAAGTGACATCACAGGGAGAATCGGGGACCTAACAACCTGCAGCTGATCTTGGGAATTTTGCATGATTTTTTTAATTGCAACAATGCAACGTCAGCGTTCTTCATTCCCAGAATGCACTGTGCTTTGTGCTGGAACCCACAGAGTTGGGGGGACAGGCACTCCATTTACAGCTGTTCTAGGGAGCAGGAATATGCATCTCTCCATTAGAGACTAATGAGTGACATTACATTTAAGTGCTCACATTAGATTTGCTTCTTTGGATTTAATGATGGGGCAATGAGGCCTGTAATTAAATAATCAAAAATCTCTACTGGGAGAAACAAAACAAATTCATCCTTTCATTTTTAAAAAACATAAAATGGAATAATCGGAGCTTGGTGCGGATTATACACCTACAAGTGACATAGTGAAGCCATGGGCACAGCATGAAGCAGGATCGCCCCTTCCTTGTAACCTAGGACTCCCCTTCTCCCTGCTCTACCTGCATTTGATATCTTCAGATGTGTAAATGTATTGCTATTTAAGACAATATTGCCACTGTGCGGTGCCATGCATAGCGCCAGAGGTTTCACAAGAGGAGTCAGTGTTTAAAGGAAGGCGGTGAAGCACAAAATCCCTGAGAAGCCACCTAAATATAGATTGTTCTTATATTTATATGTACAAGAGTAATAACCAGATAAATCCTTCTCTGCTAAAAATGTGTTACTGTTATAGCTATAGCTGGCTCCAACAGGATGGCCGATAGCTGAGCTACCTGGTGGCAATAGGCTGACATAACAGCGCCACCTGCTGGGAGATAGTGTAACCATTGTGTGGATTAGGTGAATCCCAACTGCCTCTGCAGAGGTGCAAAAATGTGAGACGTATCTCACTGATCAAAAAGAGAAAAAAAAGGAAGGGCCACATTGCCCTCCCCCCAAGAATACAATAGATTGGGGTCCTAGATCACAGGTAGGGAGCCTTAGCTCTCCAACTGTTGCAAAACTACAACTCCCATTATGCCTGGACACCCAAAGCTAAAGTGATCGAGGCCAGGTGACTATGAAGCTTCTAGACCCCAGTACATCTGCACTTGAACCCAACTCCACCATCTATCCACACCTACTGTAACACCTGGAGTAGTGGATCCACTGGGCCGACACTAGCGATGGCACAAAACCGCACCAGGGAGCGGAGTCTAAGGGGCCGCCGGTTTTCACCAGAGCCCGCCGCAAGGCGGGATGGGCTTGCTGCGGCAGGCAACCCCCAGGTCGCTACCCCTGGTTTGGTTGCTAGTGACAGCAGGCGAGGCGAGGCAGGAGATGGTGCTGGCAGAGGTCTGTAGGCGTAGCCGCAGGTGACAGGCTGAACACAGGAGCGATAGTGTGACAGAGGAGCAGGAACCAGGAACAAGGACTGGGGACCAGGTAGTGGACAGGAATCAGGAACAAGGACTAGGGACCAGGTACCGGACAGGAATCAGGAATAACAGGGAGCTGGGCCAAACGCTATGGGAAGCATGTAGAGGCTCCAACACCTGGAAGGGGGCAGGGCTGGAACTTATAGGGGAGTGATTGACATTCAAGCCAATTAGGAGCGCACTGCCCCTTTAAATCTGAGACAGCCGGCGCGCGCCGGCCGGCACAGCGACGGGCAGGAGCGCAGTGAGGTGAGGCGCCCCACGGGGCCAAAGCAACAGCAGCGCCGAGTCCCTTCATATGGACACCGGCTGCTGCAGAAGTGGGAGAGGGTGCGGCGGCGGTCCGGAGCACGGGAAGCCGCCGTGGCCCTAACACCTACCATGCCAATAATAATAATAATCCTTTGTATTAATAAGTTGTAAAGGTCACTTGAGAACAAATCCATGCATAACCAATGTATGACTACATGCTGATTCAGGAAATCAGGAATCTTGAAAAGCTTAGTGATGTCTCCTGAGGGGGGGGGATACTATGCTGGCCATATGGGTAACCATCCAGATTTTTCAGAAATAGATGTAAGTAACTACTTACAGTATGTGAGTTCAAGTGTATATATTTACTGGAAATCTTTTATGGGGAGATGTTGCATTTTGGGTTGGATATTTATCCTGTGCAGAACTCCCACACTTAGAAGCTGCTCAGCTTGGTGTCGATAAAAGCCGCCTGCTGTTTATAAGTATTTTGTGTACCTGCTTATTACTTATTGGTGGTGTCACTGATTGTCAAAGTGGCATCTGTACATCAGTCCTGGCAGCCCTGGCGTCGTTCATTGTGGGTGACATTCGAGGCTCTTGTTAGTCACTTATGTTAAAGACATTGAAGATCTTCAGTGCATTCCGTACATGATAATTGTCTGCCGTCTCGTCTCCGTCTTTGTTCTGCTGGCACATTAATCAAGCGTCCCCAGGCAGGAGAGACGTGTCCCGCTGTAACTAATACAGACTTCGGAAATTGGTCACTTCATGGCTGCACATCAGGTGATGGCACAGACCCTGTCAGGTGAACGTGGCAGCTCTGGGTGTTGACTGGCCCCTTAAAAGTGGGGGGAAAAAAAAGACTTTTAGTTGTCTTTTGCTTCTTAGTTTTTGAGAAAACTGGAAAACTGGGTGATGGTAAATATGACCGGGCTTTTCTATATCTCTCAACAGCACGTTTGTCAAGATAACAAAACATACAGATGAGAAAATGTAAGGGTCGTATTACACGGGATGATTATTGTTAAAAAATTGTTAGAACGTTTGGATTTCAACGTTAATCGCTTCGTGTAAATGGTTGATCGTTGATAGAATCTGGACTTATTTTCATTGTTTATCAATCACAAATCGTTCGAACATCGTTCAGTATAATAACATGTTGTTTGGTCGTTCCCTGGTCTATCAGCCAGGAAAGGACGAGTGCAAAAACGACTGTAAGTAATGATCATTGTCTTAACAATTTAAGATCGTTCGTCATAGCGGTCGTTTGAGATTGTTTATAGTTAATCGCCGAAAAATCGTCCAGTGTAATACCACTCTAAGACTACACAGAGAAAAATACAGCAGCTGTCCATATGAGCTGACACCCAACTTTCCTACATCTCTGAATAGATGCTTTTTTGCCACAACTTGTATAATTGATTAACTGGGCAGATTAGTTGTTGAAGACTGTAGTAATGTTGTGAGATTATCCAATTCTTTGTTGCCCAGCTTTCCTAAACTCCTGAATTACACTATATTGTGGCAGATATAGGTGTGTAGGTGTGTGTGTGTGTGCATGTGTGTGTGTGTGGGGGGGGGGGGGGGGGGGGGGCAATGTATCAGCTGTGCAATGATTTTGAGCAGGTAGTACTTTTTAGGGGCTGCGCAAAATGTTATGGTGGTTGCACAAAGATTATCAGTAGGCTCAAGTGCCTTAATAGTTTTTAAGCATTTTTGTGTACAATTTATACCGAAAATAACTTGGCTATAAAAAAAACTATGCAGTGGAGTACTGATGCACAATTTTTTATTGTTTAGTATTCAGCTTTACCAGAAGCAGATATAGCTATAAAATGCATCTGAATGCAAAAGAATATCAGAAAATGATTTAAGGATAGGGGGGTTTTTATCGTCATTTTTTATTATTTAAAAGGACGTGCTCAAAATTTTACTTTATTCTTGCAGTCACCACATGACCTGTTTACGCAGGTGAAACTTAGTTGTGCGTATTACACACTCGGACATCCAAAATGACAGTCTTGACGTAACCTTCGTTATGTTTTTACCCCGATTTGCGCTTGCCTGGTGATCTTCCCAGATGTTCCATTTTCTCAAGGTGAACTCACGGCTTGAGCCGAGTGTAAAATAACATCAAAAAGCTTGTAAAGAACATGAAGAACCCCACATCCTGCCTTATAAATCTCATAAAGTGCACTGCAGGGAGGAGTGAGCGCAACGTGGCGAATACATAAATAATATATAACCACGCAGCACGTCTGCCCTGCTGAAGAGGACGTGAGTGAGAAAGCACAGAACAATAAGAAAAATCTAAAGGCAGCCATACACTTTACAATTGTCTTGTAGAAGCAGCTAATGAAGATTTGAATGTAACTGAGGTGAATTAGTTGATGAAGTGCAATAATGTAACAACACAGAAAATACACAGTGATGTCTCTATGTACAGATGATAATGTAGGCGTTATCTGCCTTTTATGTAGATACTTGTTCATCGGCTGATGGCAATGTTTTCGCAGGTCAAAAAGCATAATTAATAGATTGCGCATCACAAAATACTGTCCTCCTCCAGTATAACATAGTGAAACAGTAAAAGAAAATTATAAATGGCTCAGGCTGGCTGATCCCCTGCTGTTGCCCCTTTGGTGTCTGGTTCCCCACTGAGCAACACTTCCTGATGAAGGCACTGGCAGTCCAACCAATCCCTGGCTTAGGCGGTCACTGCTGGGGCCAGTAATTGGTTTAGCAGGTACGGTGGCCCAGGGGTTGCTAGATAAGTCATGCAGCTCAGACTGGTACTGGATATGCCCTCCATGAATCCCAACACATGCCCATTGAAGAACAGTGAGGGGCAGGTGTAGTGCAGAGGAACCAAAGAGTCCAGCAGTAACTTTTACTATAGCGTTTCTTAAAGGCACAGTAAATGGTAAATCGCAGTTTTTCTGCAATACGATAGCTTGAGAGTTGGTTGACTGAGATCCCTTTTATAATATTGTGGAAAACTTGTAATACTTTGAATCACTGTTGTAGTAGGTATTCTGAAATCATTTGACAATCCCTGCTGCGAGCAGGTACTGTATACTGAATTTCTCTTGGAATTTTTGAATAAAGTCTCTAGAATCGCTGCTCTAGCAGGTGCACTGGCTTGAATAAATTTGATGAACTTTACATTAAGGACAGTGGGCTACCTTAAGGGGGGACTTATCCAGACACTGGGTACTCAGCTGTAAAGGGCTCTAACCACCTTGTATCATTGGTGATATACTTGATAAAAAAGTACCTGTATTCATGGCTATGAAGATCCATCAATTGCTGGTTGAGGGCACCAAATGACCCGATTCTGGAACACATGCACCAATTTGTGGGTAAACTAGCCATCAGACATCTCCTCAGAACCTAGCGAGTGGCAGCAGAGTAAATCAGCTTCAGTAGCTCTTTTCAAACTGCTGACGTTCTGAGGTTCCTGTCTAAGTTATCAAAGCACTTGAGAAGAATACACACTTAGCATGGATAAATCTTTGATCCCTGTCTACGGTAGCCTCACTGCAGCTTTTCACTAGCCCAATATAGCTAGTTTGAATTAAGAATTTGCATGAACTCTCTGACAAGTGGGTCCTGGCCTCCAGGCCAGGCCCTGGGAAGTCTCTCAGTATGATACAAACTTTCTTCCTCTGGCTCTGACTAGAAACTCACTGTAAAGACCCAGACTAATGTACTCCACAACTATATAAAGGCTTCAGGGAGCTAGTTTATTGGAGAAGAGCACATGAGGAGACTGTGAATCTGGCTTGTGATAGGTTAGTGAAACCGAGGGTGGGACTAATTTGAGGTACCCTTGACAAGGATTGGTTCTCAGACAACTCTCAGCTGGTGGCAGAAAACATAGAAGACATGACTTTGGTCACACATACTATACATTTAACCATTATAGGAAAACCTTCAGCCATGCCTGACAATCAATAAACAAACTGTGTGACATCTAGTGGTAAGATTGGTGGGATTGTAAGACACCTTAACAACCCAGAATACATACTTGTTAGTACAGACCTACATAAGGGAACGGAACAGCAATGTCACACCTGTTCTAAGACATTGCACAGGCATGTATTGAATAGTGCACCAGAAAGTGCTGATCAGTGGACACCAGGCAGTGGTGAAGGAACAGGAAGGTGAGCCTTGCTTACTTTTTATTTAATTGTTTGTTCTTTTGCAGCACCTGATATCCCTTGGACTAGTGTTCTGTGTTTGCTACCCCGTGGCTTGGCTCTATGCTCCTGTTGTGGGTTGTGTATTATGTTAGGTGCATTTTATATGCTTGAAGCTGAAAGTGTAGTGACCAAAAGGACCCATAAGGGTACAGGGCAATTCCCATACTAAGCTGCGCCAAGTTGGGACAGACTATGGTTTCAGAAAAGGCTGTATCACTGCTTAATAAAGCTATTCGACTGGAACATCTATGTCATTGTGGGCAACCCCCCTCATACTAAACAATATCTGGTAGGATTCATAGGCCTGTTCATCTGAGGCTTCCTGGCCAGAAGTTCAGTAAACCCAAACAAGGGCAATGCAGGAGAAAAAGGGGGACATCATATTTCCGGACAGATTGATATGTCACTGGCCTGTTTATCCTAATTTCTTATGTTCATGATTACAATCAATGTCAAACTGAGTTATAAAAGGACCGAAGGATTCTCCAGCGGGCGCAGGCACCGACAGCTGGACACCTCCTGGGGGCATAATCATGGTCTCCAAGAAAGGGGGGCTGCCTTCGGATTCAGACACATATTCAAATACTATTCTCAACTGTACCTGCATCTCCAGGATTCAGGATAGATATTAATGGCTGTGTATTAACACTTTCATATCTATTCATTCCTATAAGTCTCCGGAAAGAGCCAAGTAAGCATGGGGGCCCGAGCCAAAGAAGCTAGGGGCCCGATATGAAGATTGGAGGGTCAGACCCCCAGCAATCTATTCCTTGTCCCCTATCCACACGATAAAAGTTGATTTTGCCTTGACAACCTTTTTAAATTAGACAGCAGGTACATGGGCCTTGGAGGCAAAATGTTCTCGTTTGACTTGATCATTACAGACTAAAAATTTTAGAAGAAACACCAGGAGGCTAAACATTTTGGTTCCTAACCCCCTCTCACCGCTGCACAGTTAATTAATGTTGGTGCAGCCTATGTCTGATTCTGTAGCAACATTAATAAGCTCACACAGGACGGCACAGGCACAGAATCAGTGGCAGTGTCATCTGCAGGGCCGGACTGGGACTGAAAATCAGCACACAGGCCCACTCGCCGTGCGGTGAAAAGTTATGAAACGATGTTGTGAGTGCAGCATGGCTACATGTTGTATCATCACGGTCAAGACTGGAATTACAGATAATAACACAGTAAATGGGGTCAGAAGCTTCTGTCTCTGTACTGTGTAGTGGTGCTGCAGTTACAGGTTGTCACCACTACACAGTGTACAGAGACAGACTGCTTACGGCCCCACTCACCGTGCTGAGTTTAACACTACCACTACATACTGACTTAGGGAGCCTTCACACGTACCGGATCTGCAGCGAATTTCACGCTGCGAGTTTGCAGCAAATCCGCTGCGGATCCATGTACTATGAAGGTCTATGGGGGTTACATATGTAAGCCGGCCCCTTTAACCCCCTGCAGCCTGCAGCCCGGCCCAAAAGCATACATTACCTGCTCGGCACCGCGGCAGTGTGCTGCGGCGGGGCAGCGCACTGATTGGCTGACTGTCGGGAGATGCTGGGAGGCCCCGAAGCAAGCAGGGGCCTGGAGTAGGTGATGTATGCTCTGGGCCGGGGCTGTGGGGGTTAAAGGGGCCGGGTTACATATCCGCAGTGGAATGAAAATTCTGCTGTGGATACGTAACCCATAGACCTTTACACTACATGGATCTGCAGTGGATCTGGTACGTGTGAAGGCACCCTAATACCACCACATACTGAGGAATCCTACCGAATACTGACCAATACCACCACATACTGACTAATACCACCGCATACTGACTAATACCACCAGATAATGACAAGTACCACCCTTTGGCCATGGCTTACATTGTGTATGCATGTATGTAGGCTGGCACACCCTCTCTGTCCCTCCTCCCCGCCCTCCTCATCATTAGAAATGCTCCAGGCAGATTGTCTCCTATTGATCAGCTGTGAGAGGATGGCACATGGGCTGGATCGTTAAGGCACCTGTGTAGTTTTCACTGCAGAGGAATAGAAAAAATAGTTAAGAGGAGGGACGGAGAGGTTGTGCTAGCCTAATGCATACACAAACTAAGCCACTGGCATTGGGCACAGGGCTGCCAGTTTAAAAGTTGTTTTTTTATGACAATAACTGCATCACCTGCCGAACGGACCTCATAAAATGAGACAGGTTAGATTTGAAAAATGAGCCCCAGTCCTCAAGATCATTTTTGGCCCAGTCCTGAAAGGGTTAAACTATCCCCTTATTTGCTTGTCTCTCTGTCTGTGGTACTAATGCTGCACACTAAATACTGTACAGGATACTGATAAAACTTTAACTAAATGCCAACTAGTCTGACTAGCAGGAGCTTCACTAGCAGACATGTGCTTTGGCTCTACATTGGTTTTAGACAAGCTCTTCATTGGTTTTAGGTCAATCGCTTACAGATTAAGGCTATGTTCACACTACGTAAAACTACGGCCGTAGTACTCGCCGCAGAACTACGGCCGTAATTTTGCGGAGTTGAACAATTCAGTGAATTCCGGCCGCAGAAAGCCCTGTCAGTGCACACAGTGAAGCGAGCGGCTCTGGCCACTCGCTTCACTGTGGGCTATGGGAAGCTCTGATGCGGGCGCACGATAAGTACCGGCCGCAATGATCCGGGCACAGACCGGCCGTTCCGCGACCCGGCCTGGGTCACGGAACAGCCGGTCTGTTACAACGTGTGAACATAGCCTAACAATTGACTAGGCTAGGTATTACTCCCATTGGTTGAGAGAACCATTTGACCAAAGAATCTTACATTCTTACAGAATTGTTACCCCTTGCACTGCAATATACCTTAGGCTATGTTCACACTAAGTATATATATTCGGTAAAACTATGGCCGTTGTTGCCGAGTGCAACAACGGCCGTGGTGATTACGAAAATATATGTAATATTGCCGCCTATGGGATCCCAGCCGGAGTATATACACGTAGGGGGACATTTATTAAGTCTTCTTAATCTTTGCGCCAGGCTTAAAAGTCCTGTACGCACCAGTGTGTGTGCCAGAATACCTACGCCAGCTCACCTACGCCAGCTCAGAGCTGGTGTAGGTTTCCTGACCATTTTTTAGCGAGGAAAAATGATGAATTAAGCATCTGGCCATTTTCCACACAAAAATACGCCTTTTTGGCTTGATAAATGTCACCCATAGTATACACTCCTGCCAGGATCTCTCACGGCGCCCTGAGAAACTGACATGTCAGTTTTGTGCGGACCCTATTTATAAAAACCCTGTCAGTGCACACTATGGAGCGTGTGGCTTTGGCTGCTCGCTCCATAGTATGCAGTGGGGAGTTCTGATGTGGGGGCGCACGGATACGCCCGCATCAGAACTCTGCGGCTGCAAAGGTCATCTGGCCGGTACTGCTGTCTCTTACGTAATGTGAACATAGCCTTAGTGTATACTTTTAGCAGTGTGACAATGACAGTACATACAAGAAATATACGATACTCAAACACTGTTTAAGTTGCTTAGTAAAATATTCCTTAGCCACATGACAACTTTAGGATGGAATACAAGTACCAGGACACTGTATTATCTCTAAAGGGAAACTATCAGCAGGTTTGAAGTATCCAACCTGCACGCTCCATTGTGTGCACTGACAGGTTCTCTGCGGCAGCTATTCAACGAATAGCCGCCGCACACTGCCTCTAGATAAATCCCGAGTGCATGGAGCCCATCCGAAAAATGATAAATCAGTCGACGCAAAGGCTGGGCCCCCTCTGCGTGCTGCTACATCCCCCCTATCGTCTCCTCTCTCTGTCCCACTGGGGAAGGTGGCGCAGATGGGCGCGATGCGAAAACAATATTCGCAAATGGATCATTTGCGAATATTTTTACGCCTATTGGGCCCATCTGCGCCTAAAAAAGGCATTTTCGCCTTTTAATAAATGTCCCCCTATGTGTATACATTTCAGCTGGGATTTTATAGATGGCATCACAATGTACATTTAATATTAATCACGGCCATTGTTGCAAATCGGGAACAATGGCCAGGATTAATATGAAACTTACGCAGTGTAAACATAGCCTTAAAAAGCCTCTGACCAACCAAGATACTCTGAGCTGTGTATTGAACATTAAGAGTACTGTTTCTGCATTGACTCAATGTGGGTCTGGCTGTCTCAAGTCTGCTAAATATTGTGGAGATATTGTGAGACACTCCCTAGCGCTGCCCTAAGTACTTGTCGCAGTGTCACTTAGAAACAGCAACAGTGTCAAGATTCATGAGGACTCTGCACCTCACTGATAAGAAGCTTGACTCCTGCAAATTGACTGCAGAGTGTGAGGCATTTCCCTCATTACGGCCGTGCGGTTTCAGCATAATTCCTATGAAATGCTCTCTGCTTCTCATTTATGATGCCGCTTCTCTCCGCTTTCATTTAACAGATTGCGAGGAATTGGTTTTATTTTGTATGGCAATCCCAGAGGGGGCGACCTGCAAATGTCTGACACTTCATGATCCCAGAAGACTGAGAGACTACTGGATATATTATAATTATATTTCCTGACTGACAGCTCCCTCAGTAAAATGCCAGTGAGTACCACACTGAATACAAGAACCAGGTGCAAACAGAAGATGCCCAGTTTGTATCAGCATATCACTATATACAAGAGGCGACATAACATATACTACATATATAATTATATGCTAGAAGATGCCCAAGTTATACCAGCACAATCCACAACACTATACACTGTATACAAGAGGAAGTATAACATATACTACCTTTACATATATAATTATGCACAGTACCAGAAGACGCCCAGGTTATACCAGCATGGTTCATATCACTATATGCAAGAGCAGGTATTACATATTCTACATATATACTTATATACCAGAAGATACCCAGGTTATATCAGCATGGTTCATATCACTATATACAAGAGCAGGTATTACATATTCTACATATATACTTATATACCAGAAGACGCCCAGGTTATACCAGCATGGTTCATATCACTATATACAAGAGCAGGTATTACATATTCTACATATATACTTATATACCAGAAGACGCCCAGGTTATACCAGCATGGTTCATATCACTATATACAAGAGCAGGTATTACATATTCTACATATATACTTATATACCAGAAGATACCCAGGTTATACCAGCATGGTTCATATCACTATATACAAGAGCAGGTATTACATATTCTACATATATACTTATATACCAGAAGATACCCAGGTTATACCAGCACAATCCACAACACTATATACAAGAGAGGTATAATATATACTACCCAGTGGCGGACATATTGTTTGTTCAGCTGCACAGGGGCCCAGGGCAACAGAGGGGCCCATGAGGCTAGGCCTCTGAGCTTTAGTCTGGCTGGCCCTTCCACTGCCCTGGCCCCCTGCCACCTGTGTCCCCCCTTCCGCTCACTGTACATGCTGCTCACCTCTCAGCTGTCCGTAGGGCCGATGCCCCTCCCCCACGTCTGTTCTGAGTGCCCTACAGTTATGTCCTGTGTGCCCAGGGCAGCTCTCTCCTCCCAGCCTGCAGGGGGCGGCATTTAGAGATGCTGTAGAGCAGACCTGGGCATTGCATGGCCAGCTAACCATCTCTGCCCAGCTGTCAGTGTGTCTGTGTTAGGGGGCCCAGCGGGAAATGCTGTGTATCCATGGCTGGTGAGCTGGGAGGAAGGACAGACTGCAGGAAGAGGGGGGCCCAGAGGATGAGGGGGGCCCAGAGGATGGCACTATGCAGGGCTCTGACAAAAAAACTGACCAACAGAGTGAGGTACCTGTGTCCCCTGCTCCACTACTGGCTGCAACATGGGGGCCCCACCAGGGGGGAAGTGACCAGGACCTGCACCTACAGAGCAAGTGCCTAGGGACTACTGCACCCAACGTCTCTTAGGTAACCTGCTGTATATACCATATCATGTACACTACTGCACCCAACATCAGGTAACCTGCTGTATATACCATATCATATACACTACTGCACCCAACGTCTCTTAGGTAACCTGCTGTATATACCATATCATATACACTACTGCACCCAACATCAGGTAACCTGCGGTATATAACATGTAACATATACTACTACCCCCAACATCTCAGTGGTAACCTGCTGTATATACCATATCATATACACTACTGCACCCAACATCTCAGTGGTAACCTGCAGTATATACCATATCATCAAGGCCGTTTTAATACATTGGTGGGCCCAGTGCACAGCCCTCAAGAGTGGGCCCCCCCTTCCCTTTTGGCACATTGTACATACCTCCCAACTTTTGCTGGAAGGAAAGAGGGACAGTCACGGCAATGGGCCACGCCCCCTATAGCCACGCCCCCATAGCCACACCTCCATAACCGCATCACCTATTACCATTATATAGGAAACAAATTTTACCACCAGATCTTCACCGCATAGTGATTTATCCCCCCCTTATACCATTACTACATAACATCCACTATACACAGAGCAGTACTCTCCCTCAGCAGTGACCATATAGCGGTGAGGCTGTACACCTGCTTACCTTATAGGTGATTATATTGCAGTTATTCAGTGACTCACAGGGGACGTCTTCTCTTGTTGATCACTTTTGTGGTTCTTCGCCATCATGCACGGCCATCTTGAAAACCTCTCCGGCCATCTGCGAGACAAACATTTTAGGCTCCTCTCTCCAGTATCATCCTCATCTGCTTCACAGTAACTCTCTGTGCCCCATATGGTACAGACCCCTCTGTGCCTCCATATCCCACTGTAGTAACCCCCATCTCCCCATAGGACACACTGTAGTAGCCCCCATCTCCCCCACACACTGTAGCAATCCCCCCTCTCCCTAGTAAATCCCCCGTAGTAATCCCCCATTTGTTAATCCCCCTGTAGTAATCCCCCCTCACTTTGTTAATCCCATTGTAGTAATCCCCCCCATCATAGGTCCCAGTGTAGTATCCCCCCCATCATAGGTCCCAGTGTAGTAATCCCCCCCATCATAGGTCCCAGTGTAGTATCCCCCCCCCCATCATAGGTCCCAGTGTAGTATCCCCCCCATCATAGGTCCCAGTGTAGTAATCCCCCCCATCATAGGTCCCAGTGTAGTATCCCCCCCCCCATCATAGGTCCCAGTGTAGTATCCCCCCCATCATAGGTCCCAGTGTAGTATCCCCCCATCATAGGTCCCAGTGTAGTAATCCCCCCCATCATAGGTCCCAGTGTAGTATACCCCCCATCATAGGTCCCAGTGTAGTATCCCCCCCATCATAGGTCCCAGTGTAGTATCCCCCCATCATAGGTCCCAGTGTAGTATCCCCCCATCATAGGTCCCAGTGTAGTATCCCCCCATCATAGGTCCCAGTGTAGTAATCCCCCCCATCATAGGTCCCAGTGTAGTATCCCCCCCCCATCATAGGTCCCAGTGTAGTATCCCCCCCATCATAGGTCCCAGTGTAGTATCCCCCCCCATCATAGGTCCCAGTGTAGTATCCCCCCCCATCATAGGTCCCAGTGTAGTATCCCCCCCATCATAGGTCCCAGTGTAGTATCCCCCCCCCATCATAGGTCCCAGTGTAGTATCCCCCCCATCATAGGTCCCATTGTAGTAATCCCCCCCATCATAGGTCCCAGTGTAGTATCCCCCCCATCATAGGTCCCAGTGTTGTATCCCCCCCCATCATAGGTCCCAGTGTAGTATCCCCCCCATCATAGGTCCCAGTGTAGTATCCCCCCCATCATAGGTCCCAGTGTAGTATCCCCCCATCATAGGTCCCAGTGTAGTATCCCCCCATCATAGGTCCCAGTGTAGTATCCCCCCATCATAGGTCCCAGTGTAGTATCCCCCCCATCATAGGTCCCAGTGTAGTATCCCCCCCATCATAGGTCCCAGTGTAGTATCCCCCCCATCATAGGTCCCAGTGTAGTATCCCCCCATTATAGGTCCCAGTGTAGTAATCCCCCCATCATAGGTCCCAGTGTAGTATCCCCCCATCATAGGTCCCAGTGTAGTAATCCCCCCATCATAGGTCCCAGTGTAGTATCCCCCCCATCATAGGTCCCAGTGTAGTATCCCCCCCCCATCATAGGTCCCAGTGTAGTATCCCCCCCATCATAGGTCCCAGTGTAGTAATCCCCCCATCATAGGTCCCAGTGTAGTATCCCCCCCATCATAGGTCCCAGTGTAGTATCCCCCCCCATCATAGGTCCCAGTGTAGTATCCCCCCCATCATAGGTCCCAGTTTAGTATCCCCCCATCATAGGTCCCAGTGTAGTAATCCCCCCCATCATAGGTCCCAGTGTAGTATCCCCCCCCCCCATCATAGGTCCCAGTGTAGTATCCCCCCCCCCATCATAGGTCCCAGTGTAGTAATCCCCCCCATCATAGGTCCCACTGTAGTATCCCCCCCATCATAGGTCCCAGTTTAGTATCCACCCCCCTCTTCCAGGCAGACCCATCCCTAATAGAAAATAATAAAAAAATATATACTCACCTAGTCAGGAATCAGTCACTGAGCTGTCTGTCTTCTCCCAGCTGCTGCTGTGGTCACAGGTAGTCAGGAACAGAGCAGGAGAGAGGCAGCCTGACACACAGCTCCCTGCCCCCGCAGCTCACAGCTCCAGCCCCGCGGCTCCTGCTTTCTTCTTCTCTCTGACCTTTCACTGACCTGTGACGTCACCAGCAGCCGCGGCAGCACACAGGAGATAAGAGGAGAGAAGAGGAAAGCAGGTACTGTGCGGGGCTGGAGCAGAGAGCTTCCGGGGCAGTAGCTGACCTGTGTGTGAGGCTGTGTGCTCCAGAAGTTCTCTGCATGTGACTGTCTGCTCCCTGAAGCCATCCGACACTGTCAGCAGCCGCAGGGGCCGCCGACACTGTCAGATGGCTTCAGTGACGCCATGAGGGGGGGCGGCGGGACACAGGGGGGCCGTTCCGGGACAGCGTGACATCACCCGAAAATCGGGACTGTCCCGCTTGATCCGGGACGGTTGGGAGGTATGCATTGTATAATGTACTGAATTTGCCCCCACACTGTATCAAGAGCCCCAATACATACAGTAGTTACCTTATAACACTATTTCCACCATACAGTGATTACATATTACATAAAAACCACTAAACAAAACAGAAAGCTATCATCAATGATACCATTACATAATACTGCCCTAACACTACAACCCTATAACAGAGTGCAGTTACATCCAGTGACTCACCGGGGCGTCTTCTCCGATCAGAGTCTGTCACCTTTTCTTTTTCTCTCCATCCAGCCTGGGCCACCTTGAAGTCTTCTCCTGGCTGTGAATCTTCTCTCCAGAATCTGCCAGAAAAATATTTTAGGCTCCAACACATACAATAGTTTGGTCCCTTGTACCCCTATACAGTAGTTACACCCCTCTGTACCCCTACATAGTTACACCCCTCTGTGCCTCCATAGTTTTAAGGTGTCCCTGTAGTATATAGACCCTCATGTGCTCCTCCAATTATATTCAGACCTCCTGTGCGCTCCCCCATTAGTATATAGCCCCCCTGTGCACTCTCCCCAGTAGTATATAGACCCCCTGTGCTCTCCCACAATAGTATATAGCCCCCCTGTGCTCTCCCCAATAGTATATAGCCCCCCTGTGCTCTCCCACAATAGTATATAGCCCCCTGTGCTCTCCCCCCAATAGTATATAGCCCCCCTGTGCTCTCCCCAATAGTATATAGCCCCCCTGTGCTCTCCCCAATATATAGCCCCCTGTGCTCTCCCCCATAGTATATAGACCCCTGTGCTCCCCAATAGTATATAGCCCCCCTGTGCTCCCCCATAGTTTATAGCCCCCCTGTGCTCCCCCATAGTATATAGCTCCCTGTGCTCCCCCATAGTGTATAGCTCCCCTGTGCTCCCCCATAGTATATAGCCCCCTGTGCTCCCCCATAGTATATAGCCCCCTGTGCTCCCCCATAGTACATAGCCCCCTGTGCTCCCCCATAGTATATAGCCCCCTGTGCTCCCCCATAGTATATAGCTCCCCTGTGCTCCCCCATAGTATATAGCTCCCCTGTGCGCCCCAGTAGTATATCGCTCCCCTGTGCTCCCCCATAGTATATAGCTCCCCTGTGCTCCTCAATAGTATATGTGCTCCCCCTCCCATATAACATTGAAAAAAACACTGTTACTCACCTAGGTCCACGCGTTCCTCTTCTCTTCCCTCTTGTGGCCGCACTTCCTGCAGTCACAAGAGGCTGCACTCCCCTTACCCTCGCGCCGACGCTCCAGTCCCGCATTACCTGTAACCACCCCAGATTACCTGTAACCACCCCGCATTACCTGTAACCACCCCAGATTACCTGTAACCACCCCGCATTACCTGTAACCACCCCAGATTGCCTGTAACCACCCCAGATTACCTATAACCACCCCGCATTACCTGTAACCACCCCAGATTGCCTGTAACCACCCCGCATTACCTGTAACCACTCCGCATTACCTGTAACCACCCCAGATTACCTGTAACCACCCCGCATTACCTGTAACCACCCCAGATTACCTGTAACCACCCCGGATTACCTGTAACCACCCCAGATTACCTTTAACCACCCCGGATTACCTGTAACCACCCCAGATTACCTGTAACCACCCCAGATTATTCATAACCATTCCAGTTTACCTGTAACTGCTCAGATTACCCGTAACCACCCCAGATTGCCACAGACTGCCCGTAACTCTGCCCCCCACCGATTGTCCACCACCACCCCAGATATCCAGTAAACACCCCCACATTGTCTGTAACCACCCCAGATAGCCATTAAACACCCCCAGATTGCCTGTAACCACCCCAGATTGCCACAGGCTGCCCATAACCACTACAGATTGCCCGTAATCACCCCAGATTGCCTGTAACCACCCCCGATTGCCTGTCACTCCTCCCCCAGGTTGCCCATCACCACCCCAGATTGCCTGTGACCCTCCCCAGATTGCCAGTCACCACCCCAAATAGCCAGTAAACACCCCCATATTGTCCGTTACCACACCAGATAGCCAGTAAACACCCCCATATTGTCCGTTACCACACCAGATAGCCAGTAAACACCCCCATATTGTCCGTTACCACCCTATATAGCCAGTGAACACCCCCAGATTGCCCGTCACCACCCCAGATAGCCAGTCAACACCCCCAGATTGCCCATAAACACCCCATATTTCCACAGACTGCTCGTACCACCCCAAATTGCCCGTCACCACCCCAGATAGCAAGTAAACACTCCCAGGTTGCCCGTCACCACCCCAGATTACCTGTAATCTCATTTAAAAAAAAATTTTTTAGCAACTGCGCTATTCTAATAACCGATACTAGCTGCGGTTTTGCTCCAGCAAAATGACACTCCTTTTCTTCTGAGCCCTGCTGTGTGCCCATACAGTGGTTAATGCCCACATATGGGGTACCTTTCTACTCGGTAGAACCTGCGTTACAGATTTTGGGGTGCCTTTTCTCCCCTGTTCCTCGTGAAATTGAGAAATTTAAACTAAACAAACACATATTGGAAAAATTCTAGTTTTTCATTTTTACTGTCTAATTTTGAATACTTTTCTCTAATACCTGTGGGGTCAAAATGCTCACCGCACACCACGATGTATTCTTTGAGGGGTGCACTTTCCGAATTGGGATGACTTATGGGGGGGGGGGGTTTCACTCCGCTGACACTACAGGGGCTCTGCAAACGCACCTGGCGCTCAGAAACTTCTACAACAAAATCTGCACTGAAAATGCTAATTGGCGCTCCTTCCCTTCTGAGGCCTGCTGTGTGCCCATACTGTGGTGTATGCCCACATATGGGGTACCTTTCTACTCGAGAGAACCTGTGTTACCAATTTTGGGGTGCCTTTTTTCTCCTGTTTCTTGTGAAATTGAGAAATTTCAAACTAAACAAACATATTATTGGAAAAATTCTAGTTTTTCATTTTTACTGTCTGAATACTTTCCTCTAATACCTGTGGGGTCAAAATGCTCACCGCACACCAAGATGTATTCTTTGAGGGGTTAACTTTCCAAAATGGGGTGACTTTTGGGGGGGGGGGGTATCACTTCACTGGCACTACAGGGGCACTGAAAATGCACCTGGCGCCTGAAAACTTGTACAGCAAAATCTGCACTGAAAATGCTAATTGGCGCTCCTTCCCTTCTGAGCCCGGTTGTGTGCCCACACAGTGGTTTACGCCCCCATATGGGGTACCATTGTACTCAGAAGAACCTGCGTTACAAATTTGGGGGTGCTTTTTCTCTCTTGTTTCTTGTGAAAATTAGATACTTTAATCTGAACAATCATATTATTTAAAAATTTCTATTTTCCATTTTTTCCGGCCTAATTGTGAATACTTTCCTCCATCCCCTGTAGTGTTAAAATGCTCATTATACCCCTAGATTAATTCCTTAGGGTGTGTAGTTTCCAAAATGGGGTCACTTGTGGGGGTTTCCAGTATAGAAGCCTCCTAAATCCTAAAAAAAGAACTGGTCCCTAAAAAAAATCAGTTTTGGAAATTTCATGAAAACTTGATAATTTGCTGATACATTTCTAAGCCCCGTAACACCCAAGAAAAGTAAAATATGTTTACGAAAAGAAGCAAGAATAAAGAGGACATATTGGTAATGTGACCTAGAAACTAATTTATGTGATACAACTTTCTTTTTTAAAAACAGAGAATTTCAAAGTTTGTAAAGTGCAAATTTTTTTATTTTTTCATGATATTTTTATGTTTTTCACAAAAAAACACACAAGATAGTGACCAAATTTTGCCACTAACACAAAGTGCCATATGTGACAAGAAAAACTGTCTCAGAATTGCTAGCATACGTTAAAGCATCACTGAGCTATAAGCGCATAAAGTGAGACAGGTCAGATTTTGAAAAAGGAGCCTGATCATTAAGGCCCAAATAGTCTTGGTCCCTAAGGGGTTAAATGTGAATGCAATAAGCCTTTTAAGATCAATTTGGTACTGGCAAATTTGGTACTGGCCCTTTAAAAGTGACATTGATTCTGGTACCAGCCCTTCAAAAGCGATTTTCATTCTGGCCACAGCAGATGTAAAAGTAAAGAAAATTGCTTAGTTATCATCACAATTTTGTGGTAATCTGTATTTATGTCAGTAAGGCAAAATCATAAGGCCCTGCCGCCTTCTATTGCCCAATAGGGGACATTTCACTGTGTGGATATTGTCAGGTGAAAGACCTGGTTCCTATTGGGTGATAACATTTCAGCTATTTGAATGTGTGCTGTGATTGGCTGCTTAGCGCTGAACATTTTGCCATTCATCTCTATTGGGGAAATTTGGGTCTTTAAATATAAATTTCTTACGACACCTGTCACTGCCAAGCCAGTTTGACAGAGCCTTGGATTACGAGCATAATTTGTACGGGGGCGGTTCTTGTAATCCAAATCCATTTTTAAACCAAAGCAAACTTTCCCAAAAGAAATCATCGAAACTCAGACAGTTGGTTCCCCACCCCAAAAATAATTATTTTTTTTTATTCTGAATAACATGTATAGCAGATGAAACAAACAATGACAAACAGCTGAATACGTCATATTATCAGTTACTGTACAGTATAGCAATCAGCATGTGGAGTACAATGTATAGTAAGTGCACAAACCTGAGAAACAGCAGCAGTTTGTAGATACAGGATGAAACTGCAGATCCCCATAATGCAGTCAGAGGTCTGTGTGGTCACATGAGAGCAGTGGGGAAGGGGCGTGTGTTCAGCATGAACCAACCAATCAGGTTCATGCACAGAGCCGTACAGGAGGACAGTGACAGAAACTTCTCTATTAAGCAGTGTGAATGGCTGAGTGTGATTGCAGGAACATTATAGCAGCAGTGCGTATAGCCGAGTGTAAGTGCAGGCACATTATAGCAGGAATGGAGAGGATAGGAATGTCTGACAAGGTCTGACAGAGGCTGCAGGGAGCATAAAGGAATGAACAGGGCAGATGTGGACACATACATGCAGTGCTCTCTGTCCGAGGAGAGAGGGGTTACAGCTATGCAGAGATTACCTCCACAGCCCTGTCCCCTGATACAAGCCCCAGCCAGAAGTGGATCTGCTTTGATTTGAAAGGTGAGGGAGGCTTCCTGGGTCAGAGTACAGTGCTGTAGACCCCACTATGCAGACCATGCCCCTCCCTCACAGTACAGGGAGCTCTTAAACCAAAGCAATGCTCTTAAACCAAGTCACAATTTTGAAAAACTGTGAGCTCTTCTTGCAAAACCCTCTTAATCCAAGTTTCTCGTAAATCAAGGTACCACTGTACAGGGCTTTTTCAAGTACAATAATTATATACCAGAAGGTGCCCAGATTATACCAACATTGTCCATATCACTATATACAAGAGAAGGTATAGCATTTACTACCCACATAATTATATACCAGAATATGCCCAGGTTATACCAACAGTGTCCATATCACTATATACAAGGGGAGATATAACATATACTACCCATATAATTATATACCAGAAGATGCCCAGGTTCTAGCCGCATGGTCCATACTCCTTTTTTGGGGCGCTGTAAACATTCCTGTCTAGTTTAGTAATGAACATTTCATAGAAACATTGAGCTGTAACAATATCGCTGTCGTTATGAAGATCTCTCTGTCATATTGCTATTGTCACATTATTATAACACTCTCAGAGATAACATTATCACATGTCACCTGTTCTCCGGAGCACTGATGGTGTGATTTTGTTTTTTTCTTCATATAAACATTTCTGGGAATAAAACTAATCTGTTTGCTTCTGAACGTCTCAGGTAGCAGCGTCTAATTTGCTACTATGATCAAAATTCTTAGAATCCCTGAGAAGAAACCTTACACAATGAGGCAATATAACAACACTGAATGATAACAATGTAATAAGAGAGGGGTTACAGAAGCTGCAGCTTCTATTATACTACAGAGCTGCGCTCTCTATTGTTTTAGCAGAGTACCTGTAAACATCTCTAACCTATGGGGCTGTTTACATCATGTTTGACTGTAACCACAGGGTTCATTGACCAAATGTAATTTACTTTTAGCTATGTTTGGTCTATTTATGCCATTATACATTTTTTGCTGGGGCACATGAGCTATATCCCATATTATACTCTAAAGCCCCTATTGCACGGGGTGATCTCCGGGAGCAAGTGATCGCCGACCTGTTAGGTCAGCGCTTGCTTGCTCCTTGTTCCCCACTCACTGCTGCTGCTATTAAACGCGCCTACAGCTGGGGGGTAAGTGCAGGGGTTCCCCCAGATGATTTTTAGATCATCCAGGCAGCGCTTAGAAGATAGAGGTGGTCTGCTGTCGCTGCTTCTGTTACATGGAGCGACAGCAGCAGACCGTTGCTATCCAGGACATTAGGCTGTTAAAAGACAACGATCAGCCGACATTATGCATGTCGGCTGATCATTGTCTTTCATTACATAAAGCGATTATCAGCCGTAAGTTTGACACCTGTGGTGTATATACATTCCATTCAATATCTTGTACTCATTCTGAGTTACAGCTGTATTATACTCCAAAGCTGCCACTCTCTATTCTGATTATGGATAGAGTATGTAGAGTACATTACATTGCATATCTTAAAGTTAATGTACCATGAGGTATATTCGCTTTAAGTGTTGCACATGAATAGAATGGCACTGGCCTAGGGAAGCCAGTGCCTCTGTTTTGTTTTTTTTTTTTAAACCACGGCCCGATTCCCACACACGGCACTGGTCTATTACTGAGCACTGGCCTGCGGTCAAGCACTGGATGCGGGGTGGCCCTCCCCAGTGGGAAGTGACCCCCTCCCCTCTGCAATGTGGCTCCATAAGAATCAATTTAGCCACATCATAGAGGGGCGGGGGTTTTCTCCCACTGGGGCTGGCTGGTCTGCTTCCACTGCTTCAGCTGAAGCCACTGCTCAGTAATAGACCAGCGCCATGCAAGGGAACCAGGCAGCAGTTCAAAAAAAGGACAGCGGCTCAAGCTTCCCTGTGCTATCGACGTTCTATTCATTTGGAACACTTAAAGTAAATGTACCTGATGTTTCATTCAAGCTTCATCCTATATTTACTCCAGAGCCGCACTCACAATTCTGATGGGCAAGTCATTGCCATTACATTTACTGTACTGATTCTGAGGTTAAGACTGGCATTCTGTTGTTTTTCCCGAATGCAAGAAGCAACTTTCTAAATAATCTTTTTATGTCATTTATCTGCAACTCAGAGTAAGATATGATAACTCTACCAGACTGTCTTTTCTCTTAGTGTTAGAAATATCAGCAAGCAGAGGGAATTCACACAGGGTATAGGTAGGGAGGAAAACACACAAAAGGCAGTTTAATAGAGTGTGGGCTGTGTACAAGTATAGAGGGAAATGAGAGATTAGACAGCAAACTGAAGAGGCTGTAAAAGCAAAATTCTGCAACATTTTTAATAAAGCCCAATGGAAGAGTAGGATAGAAGTATGTAACCTGCTGATACCTGATCCTGTAACGCAAGGGTCACTGAGGATGAAGATACGTTTCTTTCGTTCATCCACTGCACCATTTCTGCGATGTTAAGAGTTTAATCCATATGCAATTATGCCATTTTGGTGCACTGGGAGCCCCAGTGCACAGATCCACCCCGGCTAGCCTGCCCCTGCTAATGAAAACTTAAAATGTACCTATCACAGGATACGCAGCAAAAATCCTGCTGGTGGGCTGTGTGTTCTTCCGACACGGGCTTTGACTGCATACACTTACAATGCAGTGAAAGGCTGAGCCAGAACAAATCCGTCTCATGCCCAAACGGATAGCCCACCAACAGGAATTTCGCTGCATAACCTGTTGCCTGCTCCAAATGATAGGTACCCTTTAACTGATTGTGAATCAATCATTTGGTACAAATACGAGTGACAACAGGTGCACTGGAAAGACAACTACCTAAAGATAATGGTGTTGCAAGTATTGGCCACAGACAATTATTCTCTCATGATGCTTACTGACTGATTCTTCTTTAGTTATGCATTTTCTATTGTCCTTGCCTCTAAAGGTAATAGGAGGCAATACCTGCAGCCTTTTAGTCCAGCTCCTCTAGGATGGCACATCCATATGTAGTGTTGCATGCGGCAGATGCCAGAACACAGGCCAATATGCCAGGAGAGTTGGGCAGAGATGTAGCAGGGCATCACCCCAGCAGCAGGACTGGCATCTGCCTTTGTGTGGGGAAGAACAGTAGCAGCACTGCCAGAACACAATAAAATGACCTCCAGCGGATAACAGATGAGCACCTGCCTGACCAAACTATCAGGAAAAGACTCCACAAGGACCTGCTGTCCTTTAGATCAGGGGTGTCAGACTCAGGCCCTCCAACTGTTGCAAAACTACAATCCTTATGATGCCTGGACAGCCAAAAGTTTAGTTCAGGTTTGATGTTAAAGGAGAAGTCTGGCAAAATTTTTTATTAAAGTATTGTATGCCCCCCCCACACACACACAAACACACACACACACAAAAAGTTATATAAATCACCAGCCAATCTGTTATTTTTAAATTCTAGGGCACCGGCTTCCCCGCTTCACTTTATTAATATGATCATTTTATTTTCAAACTTTAAACATTTGCTACCTAGTGCGTGCACTCACTGCTCCTCATGAACTGTTACTGTTATTGCAGCATAGAGCAGTGCAGCGCTCCTACCAAATAAAGTTCTACTGAATACAAAAATCATCATACAGGGACTCACAGGTGACGTCTTCTTTGATGTATAAGGCCGGGTTCACACTACGTAAAAAACACGGCCGTATTTCATAACGGTCGTTGTTTGCGCAAATACGCCGCAATAATGTTATGTAATGTTATGTAATAATGTTATGTAAGGCCGTGTTTTTTACGTAGTGTGAACATAGCCTAAATAAGTATCCAGAAAATAAGGACGACAAATTATTAGAATTTGGGAATTTCTGCTAAAAAAGTCCAAAAGGTTAACAAACGTAAATCATATAGACCATTTGACCCTGTCCCTTTAAAACCCTCTCTCCTGTCTCTATGTTCCACATCCCAATCCCCCTGCCCCCCTTTCCCACCGAAGCAGTCCAATGTAAACAGGCACTGTATGGAAAGCAGACTTTTTGTATTGATTTAGCAGAAATCGGTTTGCAGCGCAGAGTGCGGCTCTCACCTCATCAGTGTGAATTATTTAGCTCTTATCTCAGCCTCCTGAGCTGCGAGCGCCGTGGAAGCACCTTTGAGCAATTTTATTTCAGAGCCGCTGACCTTGTGTCACATTGCAATGTTATAAAATCATTAAACTTCATCTGGATTGCACCCAAATTACAGCTTATCTAAGGCAGCCATAGAACCAGGAGCAGCCAGCACTGAGCCCGTCACACAGAACATTCCGCACAGCCAGTGAGACCTGGAACATTCTGCGCGGCATGTGTGCACAGTATGGGACCTGGCACTCAGCATGTTGTATGTGGGCTCAGTGCAGGGAATGACATGCAGTGGGGGGGGGGGGGGGGCACATATAACGTGCCACACTCATCACATACATCTACATGGAAATGTACATCATAAATTGATTTACAGACAAATGCCATAGATAGATAGATAGATAGATAGATAAAAAGATGATAGATAGATAGATAGATAGATAGATAGATAGATAGATAGATAGATATGAGTAGATATATGATAGATAAATAAATAGATAGATTGATTAATAGGCATTGACAGAATGATTATGGCAGAATGAGTTGACTCAAAGACATATTTACTGGGAATACTTTTTATTTCAGGGGTAACCTTGTCGATGACCCGTGTCAGCACTATAAATCCAGCTTGTATCTGCAATTAGCAGGAAAGCTCATTACGCTTGGCGCTGTGGATAATTCCATGTCCTGTAAGTGATGCCTGTTGTTCGGATCTGGCCGTGTAACCTTGTTCTGTTCGCCTAACAATGACAATGAGGGATTTGCTGCGAGTTGCACCTAAATCTGCACATACATGAGGCGCTGAAGCATCCTGATTCATGCCCCCCGCACTCTTCTCTCTGGCTTTATGCTGTGTGCCATGTGATTTATATCACCATCTTTACAGGAATATAACCGGCTAATGTGATTCAGCACCGGGGTCTGAGTGCCACGTACACAACATGCGCACCCAGACCGTGTTTAATGTGTGGTGCACGAGAAGAGCGAGATTTATACCGCAATAAGTAAATCATCTCATAGAGCGCAGACTTTATGAGTCTGATGTATCAAACTGTCTCTGCCGGGTCCTGCTGGATCTGTCAATGCAACAATGCGAACATGACACTGATACTGTGGGGGTGTGGGCTGCCATCATTAAAGGGGAAGTCCATGCTAATGTAAATAAAACCTAATCATAGTAGAATAAGATGTTATGCAACTTTGTACCAGATTTGTTTACAAATTTGTATATACATTTCTCCCAGTTTTATAATCTCTGCTGACATTAAATAGGAACACTGTTGTTTGAGTCAGAGGCATAGCTAAAGGCTTATGGGCCTTGCTACAGAGATTTAGCTTGGGCTTCCACAAAATACAAATCTTTGCTGTGTATGTATACAGCTCACAAGTAAGGCCTTATTCACAAGGGGGTAGTAGACATGAATAATTTAGCCACATTCTGTACATATAAATAAGAGTGCTATATAATGCACACAAGTAATCCAAATATATACTTTACACAGGACCCTATTTACAGCTTTTGCTGCCCCCAGACTGAATATACCCCATTAGGGCGATCTCACACAGTGGATTTAATCCTTATATATGGAAAGTGGTGAAATCAGTCACAAACCACTATATGCTGGGAATGCCGTGCCTGCACATTTGCAGGTACATTTTGCAGCAGGATTCAACTAAAATAGAATCTTTTCTCCAGGCCCCATCATGGCGACAGCAGATCTATCACAAGTAGAGATGAGCGAAGCGAATCTGGCAAATCAAGATTAGCTGTAAATAGCACTGTCAATTCACTTTGTTCTGTGAATCAAATTTCCACCAATTTGTTAAGGAAATTAGCAAAAAAAACAAAATGGCGGCCACACATGCTGTCTGGAGAATCACTGGGAGGGAGAAAGGGATTAACCACAATCCCTAGCGCCTATCCAATCAGCTGCAGGCCCTCTGTGATGTCAGCACCTCACCCTCTATGTACCCGGTTCGGTAACGGAGATGACCAGTCGGCTGTGTGTGGAGAAGAGAGCAGGATGGCAGCAGGCAGTTAGAGCAGAGAAGGGAGAGACTAACAGAGAGATACAGGGACGGAGAGGAATGGCGAAAATTGGATGATTGACTGGCTGATTTACTTTTTTTTTCTAATCGTGATTTTCTGATTTTTGACACTTTCACAACAACATGCTTTAACAAATTTGTCCTTCTGTAATAGTCCCAGTATTGTAGCTACTTTAGCTTTGGCTGTTTTGCAAATATTAACGAATTTCTGGATGCTTCGCTCATCTCTAATTACTCATCACTCATCTCTGAATTATCCACTAGAGATGAGCAAACCTCAAGCATGCTCAAGTCGATCCGATTCCGAACTTTCGGCATTTGATTAGCGGTGGCTGCTAAACTTGGATAAAGCCCTAAGGCTATGTGGAAATCATGGATATAGTCATTGGCTGTATCCATGTTTTCCAGACAACCTTAGAGCTTTATCCAAGTTCTGCAGCCCCGGCTAATCAAATACCGAACGTTCGGGTTCGGATCGCTCATCTCTGGTGGCCATACATGCAGAGACCCCTTTCCCTAATTTAAAGAGAATGTACCATCAGGTACACTCTCTTTAAAATCACACATGAATCGAAATGCGCTGGCACAGGAAGCTGGTGCTGTGGGGGTTTTGTTGAACCGCGGTCTTGTTCCTGCGCACGGTGCATTCTATTCATGGTTACCGGGCCGGGGGTGAAGCACTGGAGGTGGGCCTGCCCGCCCCCAGTGGGAGGAAACCCCCGCCCCTTCATGATGCGGCTCCATTAGAATCGCCTCCAGTGCTTTCCCCCTGGCCGTATGCGGGTACCGGCCGTTCGATTTATGTGTGATTTTAAAGAGAGTGTACCTGATGGTACATTCTCTTTATTGTGTTATAATAATGAGTGATCTATCAGAATTGAGGGTCTCTGGGGGACAGTACTGTGGGTGCACTTTGGCTGACCCTTCTGTTGTGCTGCTATAACCTCTCTTGCTCTTTACTATAACTGTGGTTCATGGGCTACAAGCTTTTATGCTGGTCATCCCCTTTTCTACACGCACCACCCTCCTCCTTTCTCTTACTTGCAGCCATGTCTTCTGCATATGGCTCAGTGACCGTAGAGTCCAATAAGGAAAAAAATTCCTGTTGGCAAAGCCTTTTGGTGTGGTGCTGCAGCTTAGGATATGGCATCAGCTACACTCCGTGCACAGATCATAGAGATCAGTACAAGGAGATCTAAATTCTGCACTACTTTGTCTATGCTTTGGTGGCAAAGCAACTAAGGAGCGCTCTCCCAGATCAGTCTCATTTTGTGTGTGTGTGGGGGGGGGGGGGGGTCTGACACCTACAAACATAGGGCCCAGTCAAAGTTTCGACTGCTGCAACTCATATTGCTGAGTCACTGTCCAGACTCTAAGCTAACCTGTGCATAAAGTTGCACAAAGAGTGGAGCTCTTTCTGCTGACAAGAAATAGTGTGAGCAGGACAAGGTCAGTCTCAGGAATAGATTAGAGGAGAATGCCAGCATCTAGACATAAACAGGGTTGTTTTTATTCACTGTCGACAAGGAAATAATGAATGAGTGAAACTAAAAGTACAGGAGTTACTGCCTAGGCTTTCTCCATAACTCATACTTCTTTAGTTCTTTATTAGAGAGGACTATGTACATCAACAGTCACCTCTTCTATATGTGGCTATCCAGAAGGGGAGTACAGCAAAATGAATTTTTGGGGGGTGGGGGCAGCTTTCCTACAAACTGATTCACTGTTGAGCTGCAGTTTCCTGTATGCAGGTCTGTAAAGCAGTTTCATCATCAGGAATTTTGGGGCACATAAAGCTGGAGTGTCTGCCCCCACCCCATATACACACTTACTAGTTTGTATACTGCACTGTATCACATATCTGAAGCTTGCTACAACAGGATAGACTCTTTTGACAGGGCCCTACACCAATTTTAAAATCATTAAAGGAGAATTCTGGCCAAATCTAAAAATCCCAGGTGGGCAGGGGGAACATAACATCAGTAACTATGTCCTTGCAGCCCTTGTTTAACGATAATCAGGGCCGTGGAATAGGCCCAGTAAACGAGCGCCAATCCAGCAGATCGGCACTCGTTTGTCGGGCCCCATCGGCCCGTGGAATACCACCCTAAGAAGCTATGCTTACCACACTACAGCATCACCAGCTCTCTGTCGGCCCTGGTCTTCAGTTTCTTCCAGCATTGTCAGGACTTGAACCCATAACCTCCAGTATCCCAGGCAGCAGCTCTCCTCACTGAGCTACTAGTAATTCTGGACAGCTCCTTTCCTGAATCTGTTGGACAGTTTCTTATTCCTTGAGAACCTTGCCTTGATTGCCTAATTAGCTTCATCCTTGGACTTCCTATTTAAGTCAAGCCTTGCCCCTTCCTCCTTGCCAGATTATTGTGCTTCCCAGCCTATAGTCCAGCATTTTCTCCTGAGCTCCTTTCTGTGTACTGAACTTGGACTGTTATTTGACTACGCCTCTGCCTTAACCTACAACTTCTGCTATTCTCCTGTGTACCGAACCTGGACTGTTATTTGACTACGCCTTTGCCTTAACCTACAACTTTTGCTATTCTCCTGTGTACCGAACTTGGACTGTTTGACCACGCTTGCTGCTGTAACCACAGTCATCTGGATTGTCAGCCACTGGACTCCCACCTTGCCTTCCAGACTTTGATGATTCCACTATACCAGGTGAGCTATCATATTAATATCATTACAGAATAATCTGGCCCAAAATGGAGTCCGCTGTCAAAACCTTGAGAGAACATGTTTCTGAACTTCAGGAATTTGGCGCCACCTATCAAGAAAAATTTACACAGTTACAAAATCTGGTGCACAATCAACAAGAAAAGATTATAGAATTGCAAAGACAAATTTTAGAGGTACGTGGCTCAGCTGGAGATCCACATATGCCATTGCCATCAAAGTTTAGTGGTGATCGTCGTCATTTTCGAGGTTTTCTTAATCAATGTCGTATTTATTTTCAAATGCAACCTGCTCCGTTTATTAGTGAAAAGAAAAAAGTGTTATTTATCATCAATCTTCTGACAGATGAAGCTCTTGCATGGGCCGCCCCATATGTGGAAAAAGATAGTGAACTTTTGAACCAACTGGATGATTTTATTGCTGCTATGAGTCAAGTCTTTGATGACCCCAATTGTTGTTCCACAGCTGAAGCCAAACTGCATAATCTACGGCAAGGAAAACGTTCAGTTGCTGAATATACTGCAGAATTTCGCCGCTGGGTTGCTGATACAACCTGGAATTCAGCAGCTCAAAAAAGCCAATTTCGGCAAGGACTTTCTGAACAAGTGAAAGATGAACTTGCCAGGGTGGAAACCCCAGCTGATTTAGAGAACTTTGTTCATTTGTGTATTCGGATTGATCAGAGACTGACAGAAAGAAGAAGGGAAAGACTGTGGGGTTTGGAAAATAGACCTGCATATTCTTTCAGTTCAACAACCCAGCAAAGTACTGAATCTATACCTGAACCTATGCAGATTGATGCCATTCGGAAACCCCTTACTACAACAGAAAAGGAGAGGCGATTCACAGAAAGTCTTTGCCTATATTGTGGGCAACCAGGACATTATGCTATAAAATGCCCAAACAAGATCCACAGAACAATTGCAGTCACTGACATTAAAGAACAGATCAAACCAGAGAATTTTGATCAATCTAACTCCAGAATAAATTCTATTTCTCCTTTAGCGCTAGGTGAAGACAAGATATTAGTGCCACAGTCTCATTTTATTGTGCCAATCCACATATGCACGGAAATGCATGAGTTTTCATGTTCTGCCATGATAGACTCTGGGGCTGGTGGAAATTTCATGGATGTAACCTTTGCTCATGATAATAACATTGCACTGTTAACAAAGTCTGCACCTATAGACATGCAAACAGTTGATGGATCACCACTCTCATCTGGACCAGTCACTCATGAGACTGTGAAGCTTCAAGTCCTTATCAAGCCAAATCATCATGAAACCATTCATTTTTCAGTAATTGCTTCCCCAAAATTTCCAGTGATTTTGGGTATTCCTTGGCTGTCTACTCACAATCCATCTATAGACTGGGAAACCCACACTATACAGTTTCATTCAGAATTTTGTCAGCTAAATTGTTTTCCTAAACCTGTTTCTTCATTGTCTGTCAACCCATCAATCTCTGAACCTTCTACCAAGGACTTGCTACCCCCACAATACAGAGAATTTCAAGATGTTTGTGATAAAAAGAATGCCGATAAGCTACCTCCCCATCGTCCATACGATTGTCCAATAGAACTGTTACCTGGTGCTAAAATACCCTTTGGTCGTATCTACTCCCTTTCTGAACCAGAACTGAAGGCCTTAAAGGAATATCTTGACGAAAATTTAGAAAAAGGCTTTATCCGGCCATCTACATCTCCAGCTGGGGCACCCTTGTTTTTTGTGGAAAAAAAAGATTCTACCTTACGTCCTTGCATTGATTATAGGGAACTAAACAATGTCACAGTTAAAAACAGATATCCTCTCCCTTTAATCCCAGAATTACTTGAAAGACTTCGTACAGCTAAGATTTTTACAAAACTTGACCTAAGAGGAGCATATAACCTGGTTCGAATTCGTCCAGGAGATGAATGGAAGACTGCCTTCAGGACACGATATGGACACTTTGAATATCTTGTAATGTCTTTTGGACTCTGTAATGCCCCAGCCACTTTCCAACACTTTATCAATGATGTTTTTAGAGATTTTCTGGATCAATTTGTTATTGCCTATTTGGATGATATCCTAATTTTTTCAGAAAACCTGGAGCAGCATCGCAAACATGTCTGCACTGTTCTACAACGACTTCAAGAACACTGCTTATATATTAAGCTTGAAAAATGTGAATTTGAGCAGACAACCATTCAATTTCTGGGATACATCATCTCACCAGAAGGCCTAACTATGGATCCAGGTAAAATCAAGGCTGTTGTTGATTGGCCAATTCCAAAAAATGAGAAGGAAATTCAGAGATTTATTGGATTTGCTAACTTCCATAGAAAATTCATCAAAAATTTTTCTAAGATTATTGCACCAATTACTCAGCTCACAAAGAAATCCATGCAGTTTGTTTGGACACAAGAGACCCAGGATGCTTTCACAAAATTAAAGGCTATGTTTACATCTGCACCTATATTAATTCATCCAAATCCAGATTTGCCATTTACTGTTGAAGTTGATGCATCTGATTCAGCTGTAGGGGCTGTCCTGTCTCAGAGATGCGGAGATAAGATGTTGCTGCACCCTTGTGCATTTTTTTCTTGTCAGATGTCTTCATCTGAAAGAAATTACGATATTGGAAATAAAGAACTACTAGCAATTAAATGTGCATTTTCTGAGTGGAGACATCTTTTGGAGGGAACTGCTAATCCTGTAACTGTGCTTACTGATCATAGAAATCTGGAGTATATCCGTGGATCCAAAAGACTATCTTCAAGGCAAGCGAGATGGAGCTTATTCTTTTCTCGATTTAACTTTGTAATCACTTATCGACCTGGATCAAAAAATGGTAAAGCTGATGCTTTGTCCAGGATGTTTTCAGAGCCTACACTGAGAGAAATGTGAAAACACAATCTTGTCTGAAAAAAACTTTGTAGGGGCTACACATTCAAAAGATTTCCTCAGTCTACTAAAGGATGGCTAATGACCCTTTACTTGGTCATCCTCCAAGGAATATTAATCTCTGCTTCAAAGATGGATTTTGGACAAAACATCATCAACTGTATGTACCAGAGACAGCACGACTTACTGCTTTAAAATTAGTTCATGATTCCAAGATGGCTGGACATTTAGGGATGAAAAAGACCCATGAACTTTTATCCCGTTTGTTTTGGTGGCCAAGCTTCAAGAAAGATGTCCAGAAGTATGTTTCTTCATGTGTAGTTTGTGCTCAAAATAAAACTCCACGCTCTTCTCCTTTAGGTTTGCTTCAGCCACTTCCCATTCCCTCTAGACCGTGGGGCTCAATTTCTATGGATTTTGTGGTTGATTTACCACCTTCCAAAGGAATGACCACCATCCTAGTTGTTGTTGACCGTCTTACAAAGATGGCGCATTTCATCCCAACTAAGGGAATACCCACGGCAGAACAAACGGCCAAGCTCATGATTCAGGAAGTATTCAGATTGCATGGAATCCCTGACAATGTGGTTTCTGATCGAGGCGTACAATTTACATCTAAATTTTGGAAAAGTTTTTGCTCTGGACTAGGGATAGGAGTGAACTTGTCATCTGCCTTTCATCCCCAATCAAATGGGCAAACAGAAAGAACTAATCAAACTCTTGAACAGTACCTTCGATGCATCATAAGTTACCTTCAGGATGATTGGACTGATTATCTACCCACAGCTGAGTTTGCATACAATAACTCTGAACATAGCTCAACATTGCAAAGTCCATTTTATGCTAATACGGGCCTTCATCCAGTCTTTATTCCAGACTTACCAATTTTAACCACTCTTCCAGCAGTGACCGAGCGTTTGACAGAACTACAGAGGGTTCAAGAAAAGATTGTTGAGAATTTACACGATGCCCAAAAACAATTCAAACAAGCTGCTGACAAACATCGAAGAGCTGCACCTGTTTTTCATGTGGGAGATAAAGTATGGCTCTCTACAAAGAATCTTAAGTTGCAAGTACCTTCTCCTAAGCTGGGTCAGAAATATATTAGGCCATTTCAAATTTCTGCCCAAATTAATGAAGTCACCTTTCAATTAAAACTTCCTCAGTCTATGAAGGTCCACCCTGTTTTTCATTGTTCTCTTTTGAAACCATATAATGAAAATACCTTTCCAGGCCGCAATTTGCCCCCTCTACCACCAGTAAATGTACAGGGTGAAGATGAATATGTTGTAGAGAAGGTCTTGGACTCCAGAATTCATCGCAGCAAGCTTCAATACTTAATCAAGTGGAAGGGATATGGCTCTGAGGAAAATTCTTTGGAACCAGAAGAACATGCCCCTAGACTTACCAAGGAATTTCATCAGCGATACCCTAACAAGCCAAACTCTGGGATGCCCAGAGGTCATCCTGGAAGAAGGGGAGTACTGTCAGGACTTGAACCCATAACCTCCAGTATCCCAGGCAGCAGCTCTCCTCACTGAGCTACTAGTAATTCTGGACAGCTCCTTTCCTGAACCTTGCCTTGATTGCCTAATTAGCTTCATCCTTGGACTTCCTATTTAAGTCAAGCCTTGCCCCTTCCTCCTTGCCAGATTATTGTGCTTCCCAGCCTATAGTCCAGCATTTTCTCCTGAGCTCCTTTCTGTGTACTGAACTTGGACTGTAAATTTGACTACGCCTCTGCCTTAACCTACAACTTCTGCTATTCTCCTGTGTACCGAACCTGGACTGTTATTTGACTACGCCTTTGCCTTAACCTACAACTTTTGCTATTCTCCTGTGTACCGAACTTGGACTGTTTGACCACGCTTGCTGCTGTAACCACAGTCATCTGGATTGTCAGCCACTGGACTCCCACCTTGCCTTCCAGACTTTGATGATTCCACTATACCAGGTGAGCTATCATATTAATATCATTACAAGCGTCCTGCATAGTCACGTCCCAGTGGGAGGTACCCACTCATCCAGTCAGTAACAGAAGTGTCCCACCCCAGTCTTAGACAGGCTGACATTTCTGAGCCAGGACCTCACTGGACCAGGAGCTGCAGGAGACCAGCGGTGGTCAGTGAGCTGGTGACACTGCACTGTGGGGGCACAGGAACAGGTAAGCATAGCTTCTTTATTATGTTCCCCCACCCCCTGCCCACCTGGGATCTTCAGATTTAGCCTGGAGTTCTCCTTTAATAACTCTAGAAGTAGATGGGCAACTTCTGTCTAGCAGATTAGGTATTATGGTCACTAGAAGCCATGGTATCTGAGGGGTTTAAAAGCCAAACAGCCAGGATCAGAGTTATCTCTGACCTAGGCTTTTGTATTTTGGCAGCTATTTACTTCTATACTTGATGATATCCGTCATGGTTACTTAAAGTGACTCTTGCAACAGTTTATACAAACTGAAACTGCAGCTAGATTCAAATAAGGCAGGGGATGGGAAGGGCAGCTGTGCCTATATAGATAGGTGTATTTAAAAAGGTGGCTTCCCTTTTATTTATAATACTTCCTTTTTCTTATGAGGTTCAGGTTGCATTTTTGCTGTCCGTTCAAAATATCCATTTAAATTAGGAACAAAAAAAAAAGATACAAAAATGGATAGTAAGATGTATGCCATCATGTAGCATCAGTTGTCCATTGGCTTATATTATTTAAGAAACAACTGATGCAAATAGATTTCTTATTTATTTATTTATTATTTTTAGTACCATTATGAATAATTATATGGAAGTGTGCTGCTGGTGTCAGCAGGTGCAGTGGGGCACTGAAGGCTACAGGACCACTGTGATTGCACTAACCTTATAAATTTACATGTCAGTTTTATCAAAGTGTATAAATAAAACATCAGAAAATTTTAAAACTGACTTTTTCCCCCATTTTTTGTGTGTAGTACATTTTATGGTAAAATGAAGGCTGTCATTACAAAGTACAAGGCACAGTAATAAAACAAGTCTCATGCAACTCTGTAGATGAAAAAAAGTGGTATAAGTATTTTTAATAAAATTAAAAATAAAAATTTGGGGGGGTCATTAAGGGGTTAATTTCTCAGTTCTTGAGGCATAATTAAAAGAGTGCTGAAACCCATACAATGCTTCCATGTTAAAGAATATGGGATTTGTTTTGTTTTTATTTTATTTTTATTTTTTTATTTTTTCACTTTTTATATGAACTGACCTGGAGGACATGATCCGCCAGATCCCAAAACACTGTGCAGAGCGATCTGCTATTAAACCTAGTGCTGTACATATGCCCTGGCTGCACAGGGCATCAGTGGATATGGCATATATCTACACTAAGAAAGAGAAATATGTTTAAAAAACTTTTTTATCAACTGCACCATACCTTGTGAAACTGCAGCAGAACACCATCCTCCTCGTATTAGTGGTGCAGCAGACACTGCGCTACATCTTGTGCTTGACCTTGGACCAGAGATTTATCTGACAGATTTTTTAAGCCAAAGCCAGGAATGGATTTGAAAAGAGGAGAAATAGATAAATCTATCTGTGTTAACGTACCCTAAGATTTCTTAAGAACTAGCTATGATGAGTTAAGCTAGATTAATTATCTGTTCAGACTCATGACTGACTCCCATGTACACAGCTTGGTGTCTACATTTGCACTGTCTAACTGGTCTTAACCAGATCCTTCCCTCTGAATAGGAGCAAACTAGAGAATTCCACATGTAAGTGGATGGGGCTATAATTTATATGGGGCCCTGCCTCACATGCACCTACAGAAATCTGACACTAGATGTCAGCAAAGCAGTACATTCACAATACTTACAGCATTCACATCAATATACTGTACATGAAGACTCAGTAAAGGATTTATACTATGTCTTATTGTGACAACCCTTAAATAAGACCACAGCCAGTACAGTTTGGGCAGCAGAAGCTATATTGGGATACCACAGAAACTGTAGGACAACAGGACTGGGGACAACAGGGTCACTGTTGGGTGCTATCTGGTGTCTATTTAATAGTGACATTTTCATCTACTTACTTAGGAAAGACAAGATACTTTCCACCTGGCTTAATTTGAAATGATAAGAGCCCTTTAAGCAGTAAATGTACCCATATTCTCTCAAGACAGCAGCAATATAACATTATATGTTCTTCTATCTCAATTTCGAGGTGCAATGTGCTCACTGTATATACTGTCAGCAGGTTTTATATGATGCCATAAAGTTTCTGCCCCCTCCTGTCAGTGCCTTTACTTCTTATTACCCATCATATCTCTTGGCCTGTATAATTGACATCATGGTAAGCACTATTTACTGAGCAGATAGCTAATTCTAATTAACCACCACTAATTCTGCAGCTTTCCCCAGTAAAATATACGGTGCATCGTATTCCAGAGCCGCATTAAATCCCTCGTCCTGCGGAGTTACAGGATAAAATGGCTGCTAACATAAGCACATTGATACAATATTACAGCTTTCATTGTTACGACTCGAGAACAATTGCGGGATTCATTTCTATTCAGACCGCTGTTTTAGAGGCTGCCTGTGCTGTGGATAATAATTAAATTAACTTGTAACCACCGAGCTTAATTATTATACTTATCACTCCTGTTAATAAATTAGCTCATTGTTTAACTTTCTGTGTTTGCTAAAGCACAAGATGCTACGCTGTGTATTCCTCCATCGTCAGGGTGAGGAGACGGTCGCGGCCACATTATCGTTATCAGCCGGTTGTGGTTGACCAGCTGACACGTAGCAATTTTGTTAATCCCTACATCAATTACAGACTCGGTCATGTTATATAATGTCAGCGGTAATCACAGCTCTTTCCCCACTAAGAGATAATTATTCTAACATCCCGGCTATATTACCATTCACCCGCTGGCATAAGATGTACAGTAATCATAATATTGCTGCTGATTGGGGGAATCAGGATGAAGATGAATGAAATTATGGCAGGTCATGGCGCCATAAGAACATATTCATTACTGGGCCTAGGGCAGGCAGTGGCAGCTTGATCCTATGTGGGACAACAAGTTCTGTTATGGTACCCATGGAGATGTTGAGCGTTTTAGCACAGCCTAGCTGGGAGTAGTGTAGAGCTATGTCACGTAGCTAATAATGATGAGCAAACATCCCGAAGTTTGGTTCAGATCCCGAACACGAACATAAAAAAATTATCACTATCGGTTCATGTTTGTGTTTGCTGAACATTCGTGAAGAAATAACGAACAGTTAAAATGTAAATTACGCAGTTGCGTACGCATTTGCGTTCATTTGTGTACACATTGTGTACAGATTGCATACGTTTCGGTCTAGAGTTACGCATATGGGTACATATTATCAGCTGCAAAGCGTATATTACTAGTGGCGTAAGTTCATAAGTTCGAATATGTTCGAAAATGATTGTTATAACCATTCCGATCATCGGACAAATTGTTCGTAAACGGCAAACACAAACAATTAGCGTCATGTTCGTATGAACATACGGACATTTACGAACATGTTCACTCATCACTAACAGCTAAGGCCTCGTGCACACATCAATTTTTATTGCAGTCCTTTGAATCATAGGATGCGTTGTTTGCATGATTTCCACAAATTAGTGGATGCACAAAATCAGAAGGTGCCAGGAAAAAAAGAAAACCCATCCTGAAATATGGATGGCATATAGATGGCATTCTGTATGTTCTCCATATTCCTCACAGACCTATTGACTTCTACTGCCACCTCTGTTCCCCAAATATGGACCATATAATTTGGATCTGTTCTTCAATAGGGGGTCTGCATCAGGGGTGATTCTAGCCTCTCTGCTGCCCGAGGCGAACTATAGAATGACGCCCCCCCCCCCCCCCCGTCAATCCGCCCACATTATAATCCACTACTGCCCCCCCCCCCACTGCTGTCCCCAATAAACATAATGTTTGGTCCCTTGCTGCACAGAGGATGTCAGGAGAGGAGGAGGCTAATCCTATAGGAGAGGTCCCAGCAGCACAGAGGATGTCAGGAGATGAGGGTGCTAATCCTATAGGAGAGGTCCCAGCAGCACAGAGGATGTCAGGAGAGGAGGGTGCTAATCCTATAGGAGAAGTCCCAGCAGCACAGAGGATGTCAGGAGAGGAGGGTGCTGATCTTTTAGGAGATGGTCCCCCTCTTCCCCCCTTATAGATGGTCCCCCTCTTCCCCCCTTATAGATGGTCCCCCTCTTCCCCCCCTTATAGATGGTCCCCTCTCCCTTATAGATGGTCCCCCTCTCCCCCCCTTATAGATGGTCCCCCTCTCCCCCCTCCCTTATAGATGGTCCCCCTCTTTCCCCTCCCTTATAGATGGTCCCCCTCTTCCCCCCTTATAGATGGTCCCCCTCTTCCCCCCCCCTTATAGTTGGTCCCCCTCTTCCCTCTTTCCCCCCCTTATAGATGGTCCCCCTCTCCCCCCCCCCTTATAGATGGTCCCCCTCTCCCCCCCCCCTTATAGATGGTCCCCCTCTTCCCTCTCTCCCCCTCCCTTATAGATGGTCCCCTTTCCCTTATAGATGGTCCCCCTCCCCCCCTTATACATGGTCCCCCTCTCCCCCCCTCCCTTATAGATGCCCCCTTATAGATGGTCCCCCTCTTTCCCCCTCCCTTATAGATGGTCCCCCTCTCCCCCTTATACATGGTCCCCCTCTTCCCCCCCCTTATAGACGGTCCCCCTCCCGCCCCTCCCTTATAGATGGTCCCCCCCTTATAGATGGTCCCCCTCTTTCCCCCCTCCCTTATAGATGGCCCCCCCCTTATAGATGGTCCCCCTCTTTCCCCCCTCCCTTATAGATGGTCCCCCTCTTCCCTCTCCCCCTCCCTTATAGATGGCCCCCCCCTTATAGATCGTCCCCCTCTTTCCCCCCTCCCTTATAGATGGCCCCCTTCCCCCCCCTACCTTATAGATGGTCCCCCTCTCCCCCCCCCCCCCCCTGCACAGCAGATAAAACAAAAACAAAAAACAGCACACAACTCACCTGCCCTCCGTTCCCCCGTCGAGCCTCTCTGGTCTGGTCCCGGCTGATGTGCGGCTGCCCGGGGTGTCCCGTCCTGTCCCCGGCAGCGCGCGCATCACAGAGCTCCCCGTGCGCCTGTGGCTGTGACTTCCGGCGCACGGGGAGCTCTCTGATGCGCGTGCTGCCGGGGACAGGACGGGACACCCCGGGCAGCCGCACATCAGCCGGGGGACTAAGGCTGCATTCCCACGTTCCGTGATCCTGACGGATCACGGACGTGGAATGCATGTACTGGAGCCCCCCCGCCCCCGGGAAGTATCTGTAATGAGATGCTGGGAGCGGGGGAGACTGTATTTATAAGCGCCGCGCTGTAGTATCAGCACCGCGCGGCTGATTTAGTACAGCGCGGCGCTTATGAATACAGTCTCCCCCGCTCACAGCATCTCATTACAGATACTGCCCGGGGGCGGGGGGGCTCCAGTACATGGTACAGTCAGGGCCGTTTTAATACATTGGTGGGCCCAGTGCACAGCCCTCAAGAGTGGGCCCCCCTTACCTTTCTGCACATTGTATAATGTACTGAATTTGCCCCCACACTGTATCAAGAGCCCCAATACATACAGTAGTTACCTTATAACACTATTTCCACCATACAGTGATTACATATTACATAAAAACTGCACTAAACAAAACAGAAAGATATCACCATTGATACCATTACATAATACCGCCATACCATGACCCCTATCAGTACAAGCCTATAACAGAGTGAAGTTACATCCAGTGACTCACCGGAGGCGTCTTCTCCGATCAGAGTCTGTCACCTTTTCTTTTTCTCTCCATCCAGCCTGGGCCACCTTGAAGTCTTCTGCTGGCTGTGAATCTTCTCTCCAGAATCTGCCAGACAAATATTTTAGGCTCCAACACATACAGTAGTTAGGTCCCTTGTACCCCTATACAGTAGTTACACCCCTCTGTACCCCTACATAGTTACACCCCTCTGTGCCTCCATAGTTTTAAGGTGTCCCTGTAGTATATAGACCCTCATGTGCTCCTCCAGTTATATACAGCCCTCCTGTGCGCTCCCCCATTAGTATATAGCCCCCCTGTGCACTCTCCCCAGTAGTATATAGCCCCCTGTGCTCACCCACAATAGTATATAGCCCCCCTGTGCTCTCCCCCAATAGTATATAGCCCCCCTGTGCTCTCCCACAATAGTATATAGCCCCCCTGTGCTCTCCCACAATAGTATATAGCCCCCTGTGCTCTCCCCCAATAGTATATAGCCCCCCTGTGCTCTCCCACAATAGTATATAGCCCCCCTGTGCTCTCCCCCAATAGTATATAGCCCCCCTGTGCTCCCCCTCAATAGTATATAGCCCCCCTGTGCTCTCCATAATATATAGCCCCCTGTGCTCTCCCCCATAGTATATAGACCCCTGTGCTCCCCAATAGTATATAGCTCCCCTGTGCTCCCCAATAGTATATAGCCCCTGTGCTCCCCAATAGTATATAGCTAACCTGTGCTCCCCAATAGTATATAACCCCCTGTGCTCCCCCATAGTATATAGCCCCCTGTGCTCCCCCATAGTATATAGCCCCCTGTGCTCCCCAGTAGTATATAGCCCCCTGTGCTCCCCATAGTATATAGCTCCCCTGTGCTCCCCCATAGTATATAGCTCCCCTGTGCTCCCCCATAGTATATAGCCCCCTGTGCTCCCCCAAAGTATATAGCTCCCCTGTGCTCCCCCATAGTATATAGCTCCCCTGTGCTCCCCAATAGTATATAGCCCCCTGTGCTTCCCAATAGTATATAGCTCCCCTGTGCTCCCCAATAGTATATAGCTCCCCTGTGCTCCGCCATAGTGTATAGCCCCCTGTGCTCCCCCATAGTATATAGCTCCCCTGTGCTCCCCCATAGTATATAGCCCCCTGTGCTCCCCCATAGTATATAGCCCCCTGTGCTCCCCAATAGTATATAGCCCCCGTTCTCCCCCATAGTGTATAGCCCCCTGTGCTCCCCCATAGTATATAGCTCCCCTGTGCTCCCCCATAGTATATAGCTCCCCTGTGCTCCCCCATAGTATATAGCCCCCTGTGCTCCCCCATAGTATATAGCCCCCCTGTGCTCCCCAATAGTATATAGCCCCCCTGTGCTCCCCCATAGTATATAGCTCCCCTGTGCTCCCCCATAGTATATAGCTCCCCTGTGCTCCCCCATAGTATATAGCCCCCCTGTGCTCCCCCATAGTATATAGCCCCCCTGTGCTCCCCCATAGTATATAGCTCCCCTGTGCTCCCCCATAGTATATAGCTCCCCTGTGCTCCCCCATAGTATATAGCCCCCTGTGCTCCCCCAAAGTATATAGCTCCCCTGTGCTCCCCCATAGTATATAGCTCCCCTGTGCTCCCCAATAGTATATAGCCCCCTGTGCTTCCCAATAGTATATAGCTCCCCTGTGCTCCCCAATAGTATATAGCTCCCCTGTGCTCCCCCATAGTGTATAGCCCCCTGTGCTCCCCCATAGTATATAGCTCCCCTGTGCTCCCCCATAGTATATAGCCCCCTGTGCTCCCCCATAGTATATAGCCCCCTGTGCTCCCCAATAGTATATAGCCCCCGTTCTCCCCCATAGTGTATAGCCCCCTGTGCTCCCCCATAGTATATAGCTCCCCTGTGCTCCCCCATAGTATATAGCCCCCTGTGCTCCCCCATAGTATATAGCCCCCTGTGCTCCCCCATAGTATATAGCCCCCTGTGCTCCCCCATAGTATATAGCTCCCCTGTGCTCCCCAATAGTATATAGCCCCCTGTGCTCCCCAATAGTATATAGCTCCCCTGTGCTCCCCAATAGTATATAGCTCCCCTGTGCTCCCCAATAGTATATAGCCCCCCTGTGCTCCCCCATAGTGTATAGCCCCCTGTGCTCCCCCATAGTATATAGCTCCCCTGTGCTCCCCCATAGTATATAGCTCCCCTGTGCTCCCCCATAGTATATAGCCCCCTGTGCTCCCCAATAGTATATAGCCCCCATTCTCCCCCATAGTATATAGCTCCCCTGTGCTCCCCCATAGTATATAGCCCCCCTGTGCTCCCCAATAGTATATAGCCCCCGTTCTCCCCCATAGTATATAGCCCCCCTGTGCTCCCCAATAGTATATAGCCCCCGTTCTCCCCCATAGTATATAGCCCCCTGTTCTCCCCCATAGTATATAGCCCCCTGTGCCCCCCCATAGTATATAGCTCCCCTGTGCTCCCCCATAGTATATAGCCCCCTGTGCCCCCCCATAGTATATAGCCCCCCTGCTATATAACATTGAAAAAAACAAACACTGTTACTCACCCGGGTCCTCGCGTTCCTCTTCTCTTCCCTCCTGTGGCCGCACTTCCTGCGGTCACAAGAGGCTGCACTCCCCTTACCCTCGCGCCGACGCTCCAGTGACGTCGGGCGCTAGAGGGAGAGTGCGGCCTCTTGTGACCGCAGGAAGTGCGGCCACAAGAGGGACTGACAGGGAGGGAGCCAATGGCTCTCTCTCTGTCAGTGTCGCTGCTGCTGCAGCGCTGAAGCGCCGCAGCAGCACCGGACGGGGGCAGCGGCGGACGGGGGGGCCCTGCAGGGGGCGCCATGGAGGGGTAAGTAGATTACCCATCCATGGCGCTCCCCCCTGACAGGCTGGTGGCCGGAGCCCTGTGCGACCGCATTGGTCGCACATAGCAACGGCTGGCCTGCTCGGGGGGGGCCCCTTTAACCAGTGGGCCCGGTGCACGTGCACCATGTGCCCTCTGGTTAAAGCGGCCCTGGGTACAGTCAGTGGCGGATTATAATGTGGGCGGCCGCCCGAACCGCTCATATTATAATCTGCCACTGAATGCCGCCCCCATGAAGATAGCTAGTGGCGCCGCCTGAGGCAGACGATTCAGGTCGCCTCATGATTGCGGCGCCCCTGGTCTGCATGCAGTGGTCTTTAACCCCTATCTGCTTCTTTATACCAATGCCCTGGCTGATGGTATGTGGGTGCCCCTGATGGTGCAAAGGAGTGAAGGAGTTCAAAGGTGTGCTTGACTCCAGAGAAACACAAAGGAGCCAAGGACAACAACTTGGTGAGGAGGTTCATCCTATTGATGATATTTCTGAAGCAACATCAGTCAAGGCAAGGATACAGTTGGGGTAGATGATGTGCCAGGTCCTCAGGGAAAAATCTGAGGTTTCAAAGGACCCAGAAAACTAAAGGGAGTCGATACAGTTTTTCCCTAACACTTGAGAAGAAGCAACACCAGCAACAATATAGGAGACATTGACCTTCAAGGAAACAAAAACACATAAAAAAGCAAGACTTGAGCTGAAAAACGGTTTGAACTGCAGAAGTTGGCCAGTCTCAGGTATTTTTCTGTGTTATAGCTGTGATTTGAGAGTTGTTCTAGATAAACTGACAGTAATATTTTGAAGAAAAAAATTAGAAATCTTTGAAGAGCGTTGAAACTTTTGGGTTGCAGCCATTTTAGAACTGCTGAGACTTGTTGCGGATTCATGTTCAGAGGAGATTATGTAAGCCAGAAAAGGAAGCTCTTGTTTCTCAAAGAAACACTTGTCAAGCTTGGCGTACATGGAGTTCTCTCACAACCACAGCAAAACACAGCAGATGTGCTGAATATTGTCCAAATAGACTAGGACATATTGATAGAAGACAAACATGAAAATTTTATTCGCAAACTGTTAAAAGATGGCAGGGGTGCTGCAGAGACTATATATCCCCACAAGTTACTCACTGCTACCATCACAAGTGTTTCACGCTGTCGTGCATTTATCTCATTCCTTGATGCTTATGAAATGGCAACCAACAGCATAGCTCTGAAATCGATGCGTGGGTACCTATTTTTCATGGTAATCTTATTTAGTCCATGGTAGGTGATATAGCGTCCTTCTTCTTCTTGGTAAAAAGTCTGGTCTGGCAAACATGGTAAGATACCCAGATGATTTTTTTTTTTTTTTTTTTAGCAGACAGAGATACAGTATGCCCTACACCCAGTAGGTATATTATGGTAGTGAACTAGTCTGGTTTTTAACTTAGACCCTTCAAGGAAGTGTGAAGGTGGATTCCCAGGCAGCAGTTCCTTGCGTAGTCACAGATTGGCAGCATTGGCAATGTAGAACAACATATAGTTAAGAATGGCAATGTTCACCAGGAGAACAGCATACATATCAAGTGTATTCTTTACCGATAAAGAATAGAATCCAAGTCTACATAGAAAGGCAGGATTCAGTGCGTGACTTGAAATTAACAGAGCCAACTGAGGATTTCAGTGCACATCTCTTTTTGAGACATTTCCTGAAAATGAGGATCTAGCCTTGTTTCTAAGATTAGGTCATCAAGAACTGTGTCAAGATGATGACCAGTCAACTCATCCATGTTGTGGCCTTACAATCCTTCATAGAAAGCCCCGTCTAACACTTTTTTGTTCTACAGCAATGCTAAAGCCAAGGAACATGAACCATCACTGGAAGTTCCTTGTTGTAGACACAGTAATGTAAAGCTGTGCTTCTCAAACTGTGAGGCGCCCCCTAGTTCCTGGTGAGCTACAGATCAGGAGGCATTTTTACTAAAAGTGACTATAAGCTGCCCAGTCCTGTCCCTGGCTGTAACAATTTCTGATTTAGGAACATTATTGACTAATTGTGTACTGATTTTAATGTTATACAGAGTTTAGGATACAAATGCCACCACGGATGGTGAGGCCCCAGCATCCTCTTGGTCAGTCTGGTGAAACTTAGGCATCATTTTGCTCTGTTGGGTGAAGCTCCAGTAGAAAAAGTTTGAAAAGTGCTGATGTAAAGGAACATGAAGTATACCTGATTCCAGGAGTAAATTAACTTTACCATAGGCCCCAGGCTGTTCACCAAGCCTGGGCCCCCCACCCCACTGTAACTATGGCAGCACTAGCATGGTGTTCATACTACAGAATAGATAATGTCATAATGCCCTGATTTGTGCAAAATTGTGGTAAAAAAGCTGCGATTTTTTTGAAAATCATTGCAGAACTGTAGCCAGGATACAATACACTACTGAAAGTCTTTTGGGGTTGCCATGGGCCCCCCAGGAGCTCAGGGCCTCGGGCTACCGCCCAAACGGACCTATTATAATCCGCTATTGCCTGATTCCTCTATTGCCTGATTCCTCAAAGACCCTCTGAAGCCAAAAAGCTCAGAGATAACACAACAGGACGGTTCCTCTCTTTACGCTCACAATTGTTATACCCAGGCAACAGACTCCCCTAACAAGGAGATTACAATGGTTACCTGAGGGTTGCTGGGCACACAGTTTTTTTTTTTGATAAACCCTCATCACACTTTAGGATCCATGTCATATCATAAAGGAACTAGAAGATGGGATATAAGCAGGCAAGGTAAAAACTGGTTCATGGAGCTACAGAAGAAAAAGAAGAAGCAGTTGACTAGAATATTCAGAGGTCTGCAGTTTTCTAAAGAGCCTTTAATACATCTTTCTAGTAGAAGCTTTGCTCTGTTGCTCGGCCACTTGAGCAAGTTCACAAACATCCACAGAATGGAAATGGCTATATCTCTGATATTTGCATCCGTGGCCTGTTGGCTAAACCGCAGAACAAAGTCTAAGGGATCACTTTGTCTTCACTCTAAACTCCACAAGGAGATATTGACTTTGCTACAGGAAAATCCATGGTAATGCAGTAGTACCATAGTACAGAAAAGATATTATAGGGCAGACAAGAGGAGAGATAAGTCAGAAATGAATGGAGTTAATGGAGCCAAGGGTAAGGGCACATGCCTAGGCAAGACAGGATGATTTCTCTTGGGCGAACAGCCAACGCAGGAGAATTTTACCCCAAGAGGCAGGAGCCAGATCTAAAAGCGAGTGAGAAAATAATAATAATATAATAGTATAGAGATAGACCCTTTATGGCAGTGTTTGTCAGCCTTTTCAGGCCAAATACCCCCTGGGTTATAAGATGTTCCAACCAAGTACTCCCAAGGAAGGGATCATTTATAACTGTTGATTTTATAAGGTAAAGCTCATACCGCACATTACAATATAAATGCCCCTTGTAACCAGAAAAAGGCCCCTTGTAACCAGTAAAATGCCCCTTGTTGTCAGTAATATTTTTCTTGTAGCCAGTAATAATACCTCGTATTTTTATACACTTAGGGAGACATTTATGAAGACCGGCGTTTTTTACGCTGGGCTTACAAATGTCCCCGCAGCTCCAGAGCCCAGTGCATTTATGTAGAGGCGCATTGCCTCTACATAAATCCTGTGCGCACTGAGCCGCCCGTGTGAATACTTTGTAACCTACGCCAGCTCAGAGCTGGCGTAGGTTTCAGTATCATTTTTCCACCGGAAAAAAAATGATAAATGTGGCGCACCCAGAGGCCGCGCCCCCTCTGTGTCCTGCCACACCCCCTGTAACGTCCCCTCACCGCCCCACTGGCGAAGGTGGTGCAAATCAGCCCGATGCAAACTAAATATTAGCAAATAGACCATTTGCAAATATTTTTACGCTGATCGGTCCCATCTGCGCCTAAAAAAGGCCTTTTCGCCTTTTAATAAATGTCCCCCTTACTGTATAAAGTCACAGCAGCCTAGAAGAGGTCTTGAGCCACACTGACAATAGATTACCCATCTCTGTGATGGCATTGTGATGAGCCAATCTAGCCACTGCACCTCCAATGACATTTGGTAAGATCATTTAAGTATAACTACTGCTTGGGGGCACAAAAGAAGCCTAATTGAGATGTGGGGTCAAAAAAATTCAGAACTATTTAAAGTTTAAGGGCCCCCTGCCCCCTCCAGTATGGTTTAACACAGTAAGTGGTTAGTATGCAAGCCTACTTTTTATTCCCAATCACTATGATTTTGCGTACTCAGCGCAGCGCTGCAAGCTATGCTGTTCACAGACGCACTGATTTACATAAACAGCGTAGTTCGCAGTGCTGTACTGTGTACACACCTCATAAACTCTATGGCAATTTCATACATTTTGCAAACCAGTTGTTGACTTGCCCAGCACTTCTGGTGGCTGCAAACTGGCTGGAGAGGTTTGGTGGGGCCATTAGTCTTATACTGTAGGTGTTGGTCTCACAGATGGGACTAGCATCTATCAGAAGTTTATGCAATAAATGTCCCAGGTGGTTACCTTGCTGCACTTGGGCCTTGAGTTCAAATCCTGCCAAGCATAACTAGCATAACTTCTAGGAGCTTGTATGTTGTATGTGTGGGTTTTGTCTAGGAACTGAAATTCCCTCCCGCACACTAAATTCTACTGGGGTTCATTTGGAATTTAGATTGTGAATCTTAATAGGGACAGAAACAAATGTGAGTGATGGCAATTTCTGTGCAGTGCTATGTAACATGTTAGCGCTATAAAAAGGGATTGTTATTAAAGAGCTGTCAAAATATCTTGTTTTATATTTTTTCATTGATCTCTTGCATGGAATTTATTTGATCATTTTTGGGTTTTTGCTCTGTTTTGTTATTCTAATCTGATTAGCCATCAGTGACTTCATCATACACCATCCGTGTATAATAAAGTCACTGTAATACGATGTGCACAATAGAAGTACGCAGTGAGATTCATAGATCAGTCATAACGAGGAACCCGGCAACTTAATGTGAGGCTCTGATACCGTAACTAAAATTACATTTGCACATTGCAGCGGTTAGTGCGTGTGTAGCTAGCAAATGATTCCTTCACAGCTCATTGGGCCGGTGATGTAGATGATAAATCTAACCTGGAGGCTTATTGATTAGTATTATTACAATGACAGCAAATTTCACCGGCAAAACAGAGAAGACGCAATTACAGCGAGGGGAAAAAGAGGCCAAGAACTGGAGATTTACTCATTAATAATTGAAAATGATCTGTAGGAGACCAAGAACATGGAAGATGTCAGCTCCGGACAACAACACAAAGAGAGGACAAAATGCAGAGAATCAGGACAGAGTAGGGAACATATAGTAATTGCAACTGGTTTGGTTGCACAGGGAGCCAGGGAGGGAGAGGGCCTCACTCTGCCAGCTGAACTGACCCACCACAGGAATGTACAGCAGGCCCTGTGGTGTGGGGGGATGCAGGGTACTATGGCAAGCATAGCTTTAAATTATGTGTGCATCTTCAAGACTTACACATGATTGAAAGAAAGATATGGAGCAGAGGCTGTCAGAGACTTACAGCAGTTGCACTGGAAGCTAAAAGGGGACAGCTGCTGAATGAAGATTGTCAGCAGAAAAAGACTGCTTGGTCCATCAAGTCTGCCCTTTAGTATTTCCTTTCTTATTATCTTAGGATAGATATATGTTTATCCTAGGCAAGTTTAAATTCAGGCATTGTAGATTTACCAACCTGCTGGAAGTTTGTTCCAAGCATCTACTACTCTTTCAGTAAAGCAATATATTCTTGTGTTGTTTCTGATTGTCCCCCAAATAACCTCAGATTGTTTCCCCTTGTTCTTGTGTTCAGTTTTTTTTTTTTTAATTAAAAACACTCCGCTCCTGAATTTTATTTAGTCCTTGAACATATTTAAAGGTTTCAATCATGTCCCCACTTTCCTTTTTTCCCTTAAGACTATACAGATTCAGGTTGTTATCTTTCCTGATATGGTTTATGCCTCACACCCTCCACCATTTTTGTAGCCCATCTTTGGACCTGTTCTATTTTATCAATGTCCTTTTTAAGGTGAGGTCTCCAGAACTGGACACAGTATTCCAGATGTGGCCTCCTTAGGACTCTATACAGCAGGATCACAATCTCCCACTTTCTACTTGTTATACCCCTAGCTACACACCCCAGCATAAGATTAGCTTTTCCTACTGCCAGGTTGCACTGGTGAGGCTAGGTTCACACTGCGTTTTCAGCATCCGTTTAACGGATCCGTTTTTTTCAACGTCCAGAAAAATAGGGTCAGCAACGTTTTTTTGTCCGTTTTGGTCCGTCAAAAAAAACGGATCCGTTTTTTTTTATAATGGAAGTCAATGGAAAAACGGATGCACACAAATGAATCCGTTTTTTGCAATCCGTTTTTCATGCGTTTTTTGCAAAAAACGGATGCGTTAAACGGATGCTGAAAACGCAGTGTGAACCTAGCCTGACTCATTTTTACCCAACTGTGAGAAGATACACCAACAACAACCCTCTAATACTATATCTATCAGCCAATCATAAATCCATTGATTATGTCCAATTTTCACTAACTTCTCTATCAGCTCTTTATGGGGAGCTGTATCATAGATAGGTGATATCCACAGCACCACCTTCTTCCAGCACTTTTGTATACTCAAAGAAATCGATGAGACTAGGCTGACATTTGACCCCAGTAAAGCCATACTGGTTTTGATCCATCAAATTGTTGATTTTTAGGTTAACCATTATCTCCTCTCTCTCTCTCTCTCTCTCTCTCTCTCTCTCTCTCTCTCTCTCTCTCTCTCTCTCTCTCTCTCTCTCTCTCTCTCTCTCTCTCTCTCTCTCTCTTTTTTTTTCTCTTTTTTCGATCATTTTAGAAGTGTTTTTACCTGGTTGTACTGGGACAAAAGCCGGGGGAAGGGGGAGGAGGACAGGGGCAGAGTGGCAGTTGTGTTTTTTTTTTAATTCATGGGGTCATTTCAGAGCACAAAGAAAACACATAACTACTATATGGGGCAGAGGGGCTTAATACTATATGGGAACATAAAGGGGCCTAACACTGTATGGGTCATAGAGGGGAGAGGGGGCTTGATAAACAATATATACATAAAGCATTTCCACAGCCTTAAAGCTTGTTGAGAGGCTGGTATATTATTGTACACATAGTATAGTACTTTACTATGCGCCTACTGCACTCTCCCTCCCTGCTATTGTGAAGTTAAATGAAATAAATGGACTCCATATGCAGCGAAATTGGGTGAGCAGCGAAATTGGGTGAGTACTCCTCCATTATTGCTACTATACTTTATGTATCTACTGACATTGAGTTGAGCACACCTAAGCTGTTAGTCCAGTAGCTTAAATTTCCCTATTCAGGAATGGAGCCCCGGGATTGTGCTCAGGACCATCTTCTATTAACTATTCTATTTACTATTACTATACTAGTTATATATTTTGTTATATAGGGGCAGTATTATAATATTATATTCTTGAACATAAGGAACTGTATTGTAAGAGTAATACTTTTGCACATACAGGGCAGTATTATCGCAGTTATATTCTTGTACACACAGTAGGGAAAATTATTATAGTAGTTATATTCTAGTACACAGGGACAATATTACAGTCGTTTTATTCCTGTACTGTGCGCAGGGGACAGTATTATATTATTTATATTCCAGTATGTAGGGGAAATATCATAATATCTACTTTTCTGTTTATAGGGCCAATAATGTAGTAGTTATTATAGTTGTATGTAAGAGACAGTATTAAAGTGATATTCTTGTTAATAGGAGGCATAATTAACCTAATTATTGTCCATTGGAGGTGATGGGTTATAATAGCTATAATCTTACTTAGCTACCATAATCTTTTTTTTTTTTTTTTGCTATTTGCAGAATATTTCTATTTAAACCTATTCCAGTTGTACAAAGACCATGAGGTCCAAACAGGGTTTGGGAATTCTACATTTTGTAGAAGCCTTCATAATTTCAGGTGTCAACCTTCTAAGAACCATAACATTTTTCTATTGACAAAGATGCCACATAGATTATTTTTTGTATGATATATTTTTTTAAAGAACATTTTTTATTTTACCATATAAAAGGAATTGTAAAACAAACTGTGATAAAAAATGACATATTCTGGGTTCACTAACATTACAGTGATACCATAGCTATAAAGCTTTGGTGCAGCCTCATCTGGAGTATTCTGTTCAGTTTTGGGTCCTGATTCATCCTCGAAAGAATGTCAGGGAGCTGGGAAATATACAAAGGCAGCAACTAAACTAATAATAGGCATGGAGCATCTTAGTTATAAGGAAAGGTTAAAAGAATTACATTTGTTTAGCCTTGAGAAGAAACATTTAAGGGGAGATATGATCGACTTATTTAAAGCGTAACTATAATTTCAGTAGCCAAAAAAATGAAATTTCTCAAATAAAAAGCCCTCGTGTTACCCTTTAAAAAGAGCCCTAAACTGTGTTGATAGTGTGTGCGCTCGCTGAGATATCCCCAGTTGTTTGGCTCAGAAGAATAAATGAATTTTTCTCCTGGCTGAGAGAAAGTGGGCGTGGCCTATCCCTCATCACCCTGGCTGGGTCCCTCCATTCACTGAGCAACACTTTAGCAGGTGTATCACACACAGAGGGATCAGATACAGCCCCAGCATACAGTATCACAATGTAAGATTAGATACAAAGCACCAGCCAATAGTATCACACACAGTGGGATTAGATACAGTCATCTGCTCTCATTACACTGTAGGATAATGTCAGCCATGGAGGTGGGGTCACCTGCTGCAGACATCTGATAGTGAATGTTATATGTACTATGGAAGGACTACAGCTGTGTTGTGCTGGGACTTGTAGTCCTCCTCTCAGTGACTCACCCACTCTCCCTCATGCAGCACATTGGAGTCATGGCTGGGATGTCCCTCCTTGTTAAAGCACTAAGTACTTGTCCCTCCATCCATCTCCTCCCCTGCGCTGCTCCTCACACACAACACCCTCAGCTCTGCTATGTGACCTCTGTGAGCGGAGGGGGGAGAAGGTGCTGCTAGGAGAGGGGGAGGGGGGAGGAGGGTTTGTTTATGTGTGTGTCAGGGCTGTTATCTGATGCTGCTGTCAGAGTCTGTACACTAAGTACGGATCTGCAGGGAGGGGGCGTGTCCAGCAGGAATGCAGAAATAAGTCAGAGCCAGACAGAGCTGTAAAGGCATAATCAGCCTTATGTATTTAAAAAACTGTTCATTTTAGATTATTAATGTATATAGCCCTAAGCTAACTAAAACTGAAAGGTCAAAATATTTTATAGTTACGCTTTATATATGTAAATGGCCCGTGTAATATACCAGAATTTTTTTCTTAGGGCTGGGCCCAGGGTGGAGCATGTTTGCTGATTTATTGCTGTTTAACTAATGTCATAAAATGAGTAAAGAAAATATTAGTGTAATATGTGATCTATGTTTCCTCAAATACTGGGGTGTCTTAAGATGGGTCATATGTCACACACACCTACACCCAGTAGTTAGGCGGTAGTGCCACCAACTGTCTCCTGGGTGTATTACATAGTTACATAGTTAATACGGTTGAAAAAAGACACATGTCCATCAAGTTCAACCAAGGAGGGGATGGATACAGGGAAGAACTTGTCTAGGCCGGTTTTGAAGCCCTCTACTGTTGTTGCTGTGACCAGATCCTGTGGTAGACTGTTCCACAGATTCACAGTTCTCATTGTAAAGAAGGCTTGTCGCCTCCGGAGATTGAACCTTTACATGAGTAAGAGTAGAAAGATCAAGAAGGGGGTGGGGTTATGCTAATGAGATCCTCTTAAAAAAGGCAAGAAACCTGTGAGTACAAGGAGAGCTGTGACAGGAACAACATCAGAGAGGATCACAGGTAGAGTAGTGTGTGTGGAGAATATATGAAAGTAGCCCAAGGACATTGGTTCAGAGGAAAACAGTGAATTGGACTGGGTGACCAACAATGAGAAGAAAGTAGCAGTCAGGAGTAGAACTCAGAAGTAAAGATTCTAGTGGAGGGTTACCTGGTCTCTTTTCCAAGGTACTCACAAGCCGAGGGGTCATTTCTGAGATACTCTTGGTAATTTCTAGGATCTGGTTAGTAGTGGCTTTAGGCCCGGCCTAGATAAACAGTAAAGGACTCTTATCCCACTGGTTAGTGGATTATTCCTAGTAAGAAGGGCATCTCCATACTCTACAACATACTCAAGGGTGTCCCACCAGACACAGGCAGCAGTATCGGAGAGTCAGCCCAGGGGAAATCGTAAAATCCCCAAAAAAGACAAGGGGGCATTTCCTCCGCCCTGAGATCTCTGAATTTCTGGAACACCTCAGGAGCTGGTCACAGTAAACAGTGGAGGGCTTCAGAACAGGCTTTGCACAACAGCATAACAATAATGCATATGTAAAAATATAGAATTTATCCATCCATCCCCTCCCTTGATGAACGTGTGTCTTTTCAGTCTTGCTGTGTAACTATGTATATTTATCTGTTATTGCTGTAATAACAGTTATGGCACACATTTACTAAGATTGTCTGGTTTTCAGAAACAGTTCCTCATCCTGCTGGATTTATTACCTGTCTCATTGCCAATTAGTGCTTTTGGCAGTTTTTTTCTCATGAGACTTTGTGCGTTTACTTGTGCCAATGTGCACCACTTTGGGCCAAACTGTGCTAATCACATCAATAATGTGAAAACAGACCAATTCCAAGTTAGTCAGAAACGTATGAACACCATACAACAGAATCTGTAGGGAAACTTATAATAAACATATCAACAATGCAGAAAATACAGGGGCCACTCCACCTTTTCAGGCCATACATCCATTGGGAGAGGTGTGAACATGCTTAAAACTCAACATAAAACTGTTGCTATATACATCAGTAAATCAGGGACTATGTTAATTTTTAAAAGGGTTGGCCACTAGTAAAATAGTTTAGTGTACAGTATTAGTAAGTGTACCCACAGCACTTACTGACAGTAGCTTTCTGTGTGCCTCATAGAGCTTAAAGCCAATGTATCATCAGTATATTCGCTTTAAGTCTTGCACATGGATAGAATGGAGCCGGCGTGGGGAACCGGTGCCGCTGTCATTTCTTTAAACCGTGGCCCAGTTCCCGCATATGGCGCTGTTCTTTTCCCCGCCACTGGCCAGTACTGGAGGCGGGCTCGCTCACCCCCAGGTAGAGGAAACCCCTTGATCTTCATTGATGTGGCTCCATTAGAATCAATGGAGCCGCATCATAGAGAGGCGGGGCTATGCTCCCACTGGGGGTGGTCTGGTCCGCCTCCAGTGCTTCACCCCCGGCCAGTGCCTGGGAATAAAACAGCACCAAATGCAGGCATGGGGCCATGGTTTAAAGAAAGGACAGCCACACCGGTTTCCTGCGCCGCCTCCGTTCTATCCATATGCAAAATTTAAAGCGAATGTACTGATGTACATTAGCTTTAATACGGCAAACAGATCACTGATTTCAGGGAGACTAGCTAAAGAAGGCACTTTCAGCTGCTGGTGCATTGCCCCCTGGGAAACATCGATATGCAAAAAGGTCCATTGAGCCTCAGTTATGAGTCACAAGACACAGGACTGGACAGAAATCCCTCCAGGGAAGGGCCTAGCAAAGGGATGATTCCTGTACAGAGACCACCAAAACCAGCATAATAAGTGGCCCCTTCAGTCAATATCCAACTCAAACTACCAGATCCAGCTAAGTACTGGAATAAATTCCCCTTACGGCAATCACATATAAATCAAAAATAACCTATTAAGGATATACTGGGGAAAACACCAATAAAACATCAATTTTAATAATACGATTAAAATAGAAAACCCCACAAACAATTAATACCACACACGTGGCGAACACAAGGTACAGACAGAATTCTACAAAACCACGCACCAATCACGTGGCACTCCTGGACCTTAATCCACACCAATATTAATGAATGCGGTAATGAAAGATAAAGATACGATCTCACCCATTCAGTTGTCCAATTCATTCATGGTGTGTCACTCCATGGTCCAGTGTAATGCAGGAGTATACACTTGCACTTAGTAGGCCTCCTATTCTCTCCCTATATGCCCCTAAGTACGTGTATATATGTGTGTTTATATCCCTACTCGCACAGGGTCCGTCGGGGCACTCGCCCTAACAAGGGCGACCCCTGCCCCGATCTACCCCTTGGAATACACTCCCTATAGAAACCCTATATCTGCCTCCCAACGTGGCCTGTTGCTATTGGATTTACCAATTATCATCAGGGGAATGGCAAACAAAAAGGAGTAACTTTGTCTGGGTATTAAAGTGCGTAAATAACGGAGTACCTAATTAGGGTCACAGTGGTGACTCCACAAAAGTGTTTTGTGCAGGTAAACAAATCCCCAAATGCTAAAGTGCTAAGTGCTGTAAACCATACCAGTGGGTAAGTAGTAAACCTATGCACTGTATTTGCTTAGGGGCGTGCCGAGGCGCAGTCTGGTGCAGTGGCTACCTGTAGACTGAACTAGTGATCAGTTTTACTAATGTCACTAGTTTAATCTACAGGTAGCCACTGCACCAGACTGCGCCTCGGCAGGCCCCTAAGCTATTATTAAAATTGATGTTTTATTGGTGTTTTCCCCAGTATATCCTTAATAGGGTTTTTTTGATTTATACAATATCCAACTCAATTACAAATCTGATGATATGACCAGGGAATTACCAATGCCAGGTATCCATCCACAGACAGCTGTTTCGGGGTGTTGCCACTCATCAGTGTGGAGCAGGATTCTGGCTAGGTGGAAGCAATGCCTAAAGCTCAAATCAGACTCCCTTCCACCAGGCTGTGCTGTCCTGCTCTGTGGTCATTCTATCCATAACATGGCAGAGCATGGAGGACCATGTGACCATGCCCCGCCCTCTTTACCCACCATGGGCAAATACAGTGGTGGACACAGGGGCTGGTGCACAGTCACATGCTCCTCCATGTTGGCCATCTTATGGACAGAATCCTCACAAAGCAGGACAGTTGGTACACAGGTTGCTGTTTTCAGTAAGTGCAGTAATTATGCTAATACTTTACTCTGAGCATTTTTTACTGTAAAGTGTCCAACTCCTTAATTTGTTTTGTTAATTTTTTGTTAATGCTTTTTAATTATGTTAGTGTTTGCGATTTTCAAGTAAAGAGATATTTGTATACACATATACATATATATTCCCGTGTTTTGAGACTCGTAACTGAGGCTCCACGGACCCCTTTTTTGCATATTCATATACATATATAAATGTGTCCTTTCTTTGCTTTCACAGCTATCTCTTCAGACAGTCGTCAAAAAGACGGTTAATGTTCATGATCATTATTTGTGGCCATCGTTATCTAAAGACGGCTGTTAAACCCTGTAGTAGGAACATAACCTTAAAGGGGTTTTCCGGGATATTTTAATAAACTAGCATTGCATTGACCTCTGTGGGTGTTGCATATTCTACATACACTTCTATTTTTTATTTAGAGCGCTTACTGTGTTCTCAGGCTCAGTCACATGACCACTCTGCCTGTGTTTTCTTTACTTCCTGTGATGTCACATTCCCTTTCTGTTTCCTGTTCCTGCCAGTGAGGGAACAGTGAGTCATCAGGTGGGTGGGGTTATACAGCCACATTTCTTTAGCCACACCCCTAACATCTAACTAACATCTGAGCCCAGAAGAAACTGCAGCAGTATGGAGAGCATGACAGACTACAATCTCTGTACAACACTGCAGCATAGGTTGGAGCTATAAACAGTAAAAAAAAGGAACTATGGGATGATTTATCAAAAGTTGTGCAGAGGAACAGGGAAGCAGTTGCCCATAGCAACCAGTCAGATTCTAGGTTTCATTTTTCAAGCCTTTTTAAAAATGAAAGAAGCGATCTGATTGGTTGCTATAGGTAACTGTATTGTAGTGTAAAGATATACAGGCAGTGCTGCTGCTGTGTGTAATATAAACAGGGGAGATGCTACTTCATCTCATGTCAGTCACCATTCTATTTCTTGCTGAGGTAAACCTGCAGCAGAATGCTGCCTCATAGGACCCCCCACTTGTAGAATGGCTACTGTAGTGTATCTATAATCCAGGACTACAACTCCTAACATGTACATGTGTGCTGGGGTTTGTAGTGCTACAACAGATAAAAGAGTGAAAAAACAAGTTGGCAGAACTGGCAGACACTGAGCCACCATACTGCTCAAAAGACACTTGTAGTAATACAGACATTTCCCTGCCTATGGGTAGGGTGGGTGGAGCTATATTCAGAGAGGAGGGGGTGGAGCTATAGGCCTGCAGAGCTATGATGTCACTGCTGACCCCGGTGACCTGGATGTTCTTTATGTAAACAAACACAAATGCAAAATGCAGCAACAGAGTAGGATGCAGGGGCACAGAGGCGAAAAAACGTCAGAGGAAACCACTAAGGGAAAGGGACAGATTACAAATTATTCACATTTCCAATAAGAAAAAAATGTTGGACAACCTCTTTAACCCCTTAAGGACGCAAAGCGTACCGGTATGTCATGCGTCCGCAAGAGGTGTTCAGAGCGGGGCCGCGCAGCGACCCCGCTCTGAACCGCTGCAATCTCGGGTGCCGTGTGTAGCCTGGGACCGCGGCTATTAGCGGGCACGGTCCGATCGCCGTGCCCGCTAATTCAGTAATCGGATGCAGCTGACAAAGTCGACAGCTGAATCCGATTACTGTATGCAGCACTTCCCTGGTGTCTAGTGGGGCTCTAGTGTCGGCTCCTCCAGGACAACCCGATCCACACATGATCTCATTGATCATTGATTGTATAGTATACAGTATACAGCAAAGATACAGCAAAGTATACAGCAAAGATCTCAATGAGAGATCAAAGTGTATATACTAGAAGTCCCCCAGGGGGGCTTCTAGTATAAGTGTTAAAAAAAAAAAAAAAAAAAAAAAGCATTGTTATTAGTAAAAAGTCCCCTCCCCTAATAAAAGTCTGAATCACCCCCCTTTTCCCATGTTTTAAATAAAAAGTAAATAAATAAACATGTTTGGTATCGCTGCGTGCGTAATCGCCCGAACTATTAATTAATCACATTCCTGATCTCGCACGGTAAACGGCGTAAGCGCAAAAAAATCCCAAAGTGCAAAATTGCGCATTTTTGGTCGCATCAAATCCAGAAAAAATGTAATAAAAATCGATCAAAAAGTCACATATGCACAATCAATGTATGGATAGAAAGAAAACATCATAGCGCAAAAAGTGACACCTCACACAGCCCCATAGACCAAAGGATAAAAACGTTTTAAGCCTGGGAAGGGAGCGATTTTAAGGAACATATATTTGTTAACAATGGTTTGAATTTTTTACAAGTCATCAGATAAAAGTTATTCATGTTATATATCGTTGTAATCGTAACGATCTGAGGAACATGCATAACAAGTCAGTTTTACCCCAGGGCAAATGGCATAAAATTACAAAGTACAATTAGTGAAGCAAAAAATAAGGGCTCATGTGGGTCTCTAGGTGGAAAAATGCAAGTGCTATGGTCTTTTAAGCACAAAGACGAAACCGCAAAAACTAAAATTGGCTCCGTCCTTAAGAGGTTAAATTCTCTTTATTACCTCAATGTATTTTTATATAGTGCAAGCTAAGAGAGAAGACACATTGATGTATGCTGGATGTCCTGCAGGAAGTGATGTTTTCTTTCCAGTCTTACATGGTGCTCTCTGCTGCCACCTCTGTCCATGTCAGGAACTCTCCAGAGTTGGGTAGCTTTTCTGTGAAGAATTGCTACTTCTCCGGACAGTTTCTGTCTCCCCCAAGCTTTCTGTTCCATTATTGAGATGATTAAGCATAGCTGGTAGCATAACTGGTGATTTAACTAATGAACAATGAAAGTGAAGAATCAAACAAGATTGGAAGACAGAGAATTCTAAAAAGGTTCTACAGAATTGGGAGGAAGATTTTGCAACACTTCCACCAAGTAGACTGTCAATGTACTGTAGACGTGACACATTTGACAGAAGTAGATCTATTTGTTATGCACCAAAAAGTGGTTGTCCTGTGATTGCTACAACTGATAAAAATGGAATCTCAGTGGCACTTACTCAAAGCTTTAAAACATCTAAAAAGAGAGCTTCTAAAGAGTTGGACAGTTTCAATGTAACGCTCTAATGCAATGCGTAGGGCTGAAAATGTATCAGCTAAGATTAATCCATGGATTATTAAAGGATGATACACAAGGAGATCGCATTATTGATAAAAGAACTTGGCCTCATGAAGCCAACTTCAAACTTTCAGGTGATTTAAACTCTTATACCAACTTATGAAAAAAAGATTAAATAAAAAGAAAATAAATACAAAAATTATATATATATATATCATAATGTTTACTCTTTGTATATTCACTGCTTTTACTGATAAAATGGAACTTCATTAAATAAGTGGAGTTTTGCAGGCAGGTTCCGCTATATCTATATGATTATGCCTGCACAGTTTTGCGAATGCGGACTTCCAACATTTGTCATGTTATCATATTTAATATGCGGGATTAGCTATGAATGGGGGTGAACTCAATCTACTAGACAGAGTCTATTATCCTATATCCAGCTGATTTGCTGCAAATATATTGTATGGTGATAAATCAGTGATGGCAATTATAGAGGTAAAGATGGATCTGGAGAGGATATACTGACAGCTGTCACAGCGGAGCTAAGTCATAATTGCTTGTTTACACTGTAATGCAAGAATAGGAAGAATAAGAGTGGATTTACACATGGCAGATTTGATGATTGGTGGGGGTCTCAGTGCCTGGATGCTCACCATATCCCATGGATATAAAATTATTTTCTGGACCAGTCAGTATGGGGTTGACTGCAGGATCAGGTGGGTTATTCTCTAAAGCAGGAATTGTAAAATAATCTGATTGGTGGGGGTCTCAGTGCCTGGATGCTCACCATATCCCATGGATATAAAATTATTTTCTGGACCAGTCAGTATGGGGTTGGCTGCAGGATCAGGTGGGTTATTCTCTAAAGCAGGAATTGTAAAATAATCTGTTCCAGTTGGGGGAAATTTAGCCCAGGGACCTTATTCTTGCCTTAGAACGTCTAAGCAATATATGCAATATAACCGATCTGCAACACTTAATATTCTTAGGAAGAAGTCACATTGTAAGTCTGACATTGTCTTCAACATGGGGCTTTATGTAAATTCCGAGTGTAAATCCAATGGTCATTTGTGCTTTTCTTCCTAGATTGTATTTAATCTGGAATCCAAAGGTTAAAAAAAATGGAGGCCTTTATTTTACCTGTGCCTCTTTCTCCATCTTCTTCAACCTAGTATGTATAAAAAAAATTGGGTTTAATATCTGGTGCAGCACAACATTGTTCTTTTCAGTAAAACCAACGTAGAATATGCTCAGAATTCAACAATCCAACAACCACTGGTGTAACTTAAAGATGACCTGTGGCCAACCCCCCAAAAAAGGAAATTCAGTAGCTTATAATGCCCTGATCACACATTGTTTTACAGTTTCATGATATGCCCTCTCGTTCCCAAGATATGTGGGTTTATAGTTTGCTTGGCAATTCAGGAAATGGTCATGAATGGTTGTGGACATCAACTTAATTTTAATAAAGGGATTGAATATCAGGTAATGGGCATTATTATACAGTCAGGGGTTTTGAATATTAAATTATATTAAATATAATGAACATGTTTACTTAACCCCTGCAGCAGCCGCACTCAGTCACCATTTTTTCTTTTATCTCCTGGTGATGTCATGGTCCCACAAAAACTGCCTGCAGCTATTCAGTGGCTGCAGTGATGTCTGCTTTAGCAACTGATTGACTTAGTGGGCAATTATTTTGCAATCATGATGTTACAGGATTCAAGAGGTGGCATGGGACCAGGAGCAGCAGTGGGACAGATGCAGGAGACTGGGATGGGTAAGTATAACTTTATTATATTTATTATCCATTCACAACCTCCTGCCCATTTTTCTTGTCCAGACTACCCCTTTAAGCCTCACCACTTCTGAAACACCATCCAAAACATTAACAAATCCAAGGTTTTGTATCTTTGTAGTGGCCCCTATGAATGTAATAGTAATTAATTTCACATTCATTTCTAGTATTAGGCTTCCTTTAAATGACTGTGTAAATAACAGATCATTCAGATGTTCTTCCTTCATTATATACAGTGAAGACTAGTTGATAACTTACTGGCAAATGAACAACATTCTGTTCTACCATGGTTATTCGTCAAATAATTAAGAAACAAATCATTAAAATCTGACATTTTTGAGACTTTTCTCTGTCACTTAGGCTAATCAGCCCTATGTTATACATACAGAGTCACTGTCACAAGCGACGTGTCTAATAAATCACAGGGTGTGAATGGCTTACTGAATGCTGTCACTTGCAGTGATTTTAAGTGTTATTATTAGGCAGAGTTCACACTTAAGCTAATAAAGCTGTGTGTATACTTGTCCATGATTGCATTTTTCCTGCAGTTATTTTGTCTGTCTCTGTCTTATCCTGTTTGGCCTCTGTTGGACTCTACTGGATTCCATTTGCTGGCAGAGTGCTTCCCTGCGTCCTAAGTCCTCAGCTGCGGACCACCCTTCCCGCAATCTCTCTGTGTTATACTGCCAAGTCTAATTAAATCCTCCTAATTAAATCTGTGTGAGAGGAGGAGAAATTAATGACTTCATTTTCTGCTGTTTGTTTCTCTCATTTTGAAGGACCCTGGAAATAATTATTAGAGAAATCACCCACAACACTTGGAATTTCCTCTTTTCACTGTTGGGAATAGTGAGACTGAAGCCTATTTTCAGTGTGTGCTCTTCTTCCAGTTCATAATTTATGAAGCAGTGGTACATATGTAAACATATAGGGGCAGGCTAACTAAAACTGTCTAATTCTCAGATGGACATTCTTCAGATGCACCAGTTATTAGGCTGTGTTTCCACATCCACAGTTTTACTGCATTTTATGTTTACATAATTAGTGTCTCGTTGTTTATCTGCACTGATCTGCATCCAAGCCTTGTCATGTAATTGGCATTACCAGGCTTTATTGCACATGTTTTACTTGCCATAAACAATCTGATGAAGCCTGGAAATTCTGATCACATGGCAAAACCCAGACAGTCACATTGTATTTTCTGCACAGGTTTGAAACCACACTACTTTGCGTTCTGCCTTCTCTATTGGAGATGATTGGCGTGATTTCAAACACATGGAAATACAGTCTTCGATATAACTGAATTATCAGTTGGACTCTAATTATGTAAACCAAGAAACACAACAAAACAGTGTATATGGGAACTCAGATTATAGATGCAGTGATAATATCGTGCAGCTATTGAGAGTGTTAAACAATTGTAACCACCACTTGGGTGCCATTTGAGACTCCCAAAAAATTGCCTGGACTTCATGCTGCATGAATCAGTAACTCCAGATGCAAGGTACAATGATTTACACGTGTTACAGCTGCACACCATTACCGCCATATCTATGAGTGTCCTCACAGTAGCTTATGCTAATTGATTAATCTGGCATATTTGTAGACTGTCTAGTCTAAGTTTGCACTTTTGTTTTGAACCAATTTATCCCCCCCCCCTCCCCCCGCACACTCTGCTCGGAATTCCACCTGCTATCTGTTTCAATGGGATGCCTTGCTTACCTTCCCTCTCCATGCCTCTCTCGTCAAAGAATTGACATGTCAGCTCAGCTTGTCCACTATTAACAAAATTAACTGGACATCCTCTTTAGGGTGCGTTCACACCTACAGGATCTGCAGCAGATCTGCAGCAGATTTGATGCTGTGTTCAGTTATTTAAAGGAAATCTGCTGCAGAAAATCAGCTGCAGATCCTGTAGGTGTGAACGCACCATTAAGGTCATTCTCACACAATAGGGGAAGCCTATTCTCACAGATCAGAGCGGAGAACTGGATGACTAAGGCAAAGACAAATGCAAAGAACACAGAAAAACCTGGAGTGGAATATTAATGTAATCTCTGGTGCAGAGGTCAGAACTTCATCCTAGAGCATGGCCCTGATGCCTTATCAGGCACGGACATGACACTAACCCAATCAGATAAAACATCATATTGTCCCATTCTGATTAGCTATGTTGAATAATAATAGCCGTCTTATTGACCTGTGTGAGTATGGTTTGTTATATACTATGGAGCCAGTAAGTGAATGATCTCATTTAACTGAACCAATCTCACATTTGTATGGTCCTTTTACATGGACTGATTATCAGCAGACAGGAACTCTTACTGACGATGATAGCCCCACACAAAAGCCAGTGATCAGCCAATAAACCAGAAATCTCTTATTTGTTGTCTAATCGTATCTTTTGTGTGGGCATTAAAATCATAGTAGTTGTCTGCACATCTTCTCATGTAAATGGCGACTATCTTGAAGTTGATAGACAATGAACGATTCATTGATCAGTTGTGCAGCCTGATTGAGTCCTGTAAGGGCTGTGCAAATAAGCACTGATCTTACTGATCGGCACTCGCTTGCCGGGTTGCGACGACCCATGTAAAAGAGAATTGGTTCTGCACCTTTCTCACTCTTTTACCCCTTATGATATTTACTAGTTGTTAAATCTAAAGTTTGGTTGTGTTGGATTATTATCAATAATTAGCGGGCAATGTGTCCATATAATCGGCCTCCCCAAGACTGCAGGGAGCCACCAACCACCCACCAAAGTGGACCCACATATGTAAGCAGTCACTATAATAAATAGAAGAAACAGTAGTTTTCTTTGTTGGGCGGAGGTTTGCAACAGCTTTATTATTTTAGATATAAAAAATTCCTTATTATAAAGAGAACTGTAAACATAACCAAACAGGAGGTGTACCAACAATAGGTATACCAGCCACCGGCCTCCAGCCGGCACGTACGACTTCATTCCTCCACTTCAAAATATTACATCGACCACCAGCTGTGACTTTATTTGCAGAATCTACAACGAGACATATGTCAGGTAATCTTAAAAAAATACATGTAAAATACAACCTGTATAGACAGGCTGGAGGGTGGGAATCTGGCTTAGGTACACAGGGAAAAAGGGCGAAAACGGCCAGTAGCCGCTTTATAGACTGCAACAGTCTGGCCCAGATAGGCTGCTAGTAATCATGTGGCAAGAACAGCCACCTGACCCGGGGCACCAATAAGCATAAGGGCAGGCACCAGGACCTATGTTGGGCAGTTAACCCCTTATTCCTCCTCACTGGCCCCTGCAGTCCTGTATGCCTTCCTTACACTTCTGACATAGTAAAAACACTGTGTGTGAACATAGCCTCTTCCTATAAAGAGTGAATTGATTTGCCCATGTCTAGTCAGAAGCTTCTAGACCACAGGTTATATAAACCGTAAATTACACAATACTAAGTGAATATTTAATAAAGGATGATTACATTATTTTCCAAATTTGCAGATAAGGGTAATGATAATGAAACTGGTTTGTTGCTGACAGGGTTCCCACATAAGCAAAATGCTGCTCTGTTAAAATGAATTCACAATGTCTGCTGGAGTCTTTTATTATATCTTAATTATATTTATTAAATATGCCTTGGAGAGAAGGATTCAGCTGTTAAAAGATGCTGTATATATGGCCGGAACATACCACCACAGATGGAATCCGCCCTACTGCCCGACATCTGTACTATCATAATGGGAGTAAACCTGAACTACTAAGGTAGCAAAATTTACAGGATATCAGTAATCTAAAGGGTTATGTTCTAAACCATCAGCTCAGCACTTTTCTGGCCCCTTTAGGTTCAGTTCCTGCTTTTGGAAGGGTTGATCGATGAGGCTTCTACGTGCCGAGCCTAGGGACACAAAAACAATAAGAACTACAGGTAATGAGAATGGGTTTTCTCACAGTGTAGGTTCGGCGTCAATTAGAGCAGAACGCCAGGCCGCACGCTTGTGTTCATTCCTGCGCAGTGACACAATATACCGGTCTAACATGACGATAAGGAGCACCGATTTATCAGATTCATGTAGGACTAATTTCTAATAACGAGTATTTCAAGTGCAAATATCAAATCTGCTGTTCTCTTTGATGACTCAATTCCCATAGGGAATATGTCCTCTCACTAGCTCCACCTGCACAATATATGAAAGACCTCATGCACACAGCGGGGATGTGTACAAGGGTCTGGACAGCATAACATGGAACTTATACACCTCTGTGATAAGAAGCCCTATAGCCTCTCTGTTTCATTAGGCCAAGTTGGTAACACAGGGGACTGGGACTTGTGATACATGTGGCCACCAGTGTTAGTATCAAGGGAGCAGTAGTGGGACCTCTGGCTCTGGGACTCCTATTTCTCACAAGAGTGATAAAGAAGGGGGCACTGATGTCAAGAGCTTCTGTCCCCTTTAATTTCATGATCTGCCGGGAAAGGCTTTGGTCTAGCTAGAGTGAAGAGAGGCATAATGCACCATGCTCCTCTACACTCTGACTGAGTGGTCTAAATAATTTTTTTTCCCCTCAAAGATGGGGCATGCAACCGTCTGCCTGTAGTGTGTTTTTTGCTGCATTTTTTTATAGCCTGCAGATTACCTGCAGACGGACAGTCTCAGGACTGCTGTGGATTCCTTATTGGTGGATTAACACGTAATGTATTGCAGTGGACTTCATGCTGCGAATTTCGCAGCAAAATCAGATACTGCACTACTTGGTACTGTTATGGCCTGTGGCTCTGCATTCTCACACCAGATTATGATTCCTCTGCCAGAATGTAGCCACTGCCTACTTAACTAATTAGCTGCTGGGCCTTGAACAGAATAATGCTTTACCTGCCCGTGCTCACTTCTGCTTCACTGATGGCCCAATCAGAGGCTGCAACAGGACAGTGTATTGATTGGCTGAGCACCTGGAGATGCTGGGAGTCCCCAAAGCAAGCCGGAGGGGTTAAGGCAGCTGACTTTTACATACTCGCAGCGGGACAAGTATGGAATCTCATTAAAAATGACAGTTAAGGATCCGCAGCAGATTTCACTGTAGATTTGCAGTGTGAACACCTGGGTAATATTGACCACAATATAGTGACTTTTATCTTAACCCCTTAACGACATCGGGCGTAAGTATACGCCCCCGCAGGGTGGGCTTTAACGCAAACGGGCGTATACTTACGCCCGATGTTTCCCCGATCGCTGTGTGTTCACACACAGCGGTCGGGGAAGATGGCCTGCTATAATGTATAGCAGGCCATCTCTGCTCATCGGCACGGGGGGTGATTAACCCCTCCCGTGCCGACGATCGCTGCTATATGCTGATCAATACAGATCAGCATATAGCAGCCAAAAACAGCTTTCCGGGTCATCGGTGACCCGGAAAGCAATGGCAATTGGTGCTGTCCGAGATAGCACCAATCGCCATTAGTGTCCCCAAGAAAGATGGCGCCGATGCCACCCCCACTATCGCCGTGATAGGCCGGCCAGTACCGGCCGGCCCATCATGGCGATCAAACTGTAAAAAAACAGTTTTGTCGGATTCTGCACCCCTCAGCTAGGTAGCTGAGGGGTGCAGAACAGGTGTGTGTGGTGCAGGTGTACCATACTCACCTGATCTGGTTTGTCCGGAGCGAAGATCTGCGGTCCGCGCCGTCCTCGCGTCTTCTTCGCTTCACTTCCGGGTTTGGTCGTCCAGCGTCGGAAATCTTCTAAAACGCTCGGGTCCTCGGCTTCGGCGGGTCTTGGCAATTTCCGGCAGCGTCGCTCTACTGCCCCCTAGCGGCTGATTAGTGAATATCATTCACTGATCAGTTGCTTTGTGTTAAAAAGATTATTATTTTTTTTTCCCCCAATTATTTTTTTTTCTTTTTTTTGCGCCCTAACGCCGCTGAGTGCTGATCAGCATCGCACGTAAGTGCGCCGCTGATCAGCAACTCCTCCTTTTTGGCGTAGGGGCGTTTTTCCCCCCTATATCCTACCGCCACTGTCTGCTGATAAGAGCGGCATTTATCAGCAGCTCCTTTCTTGGCGTAGGGATATTTTTTCTTACTGTCAAAAAAACACGTAAAAAACACTACACCACACCACAGTACATGGAATAAAGTTTTACACTACACTACACCACTACACATTTACATACCCCATATACTAATCCCCGTATAAAGATGGCCCCCAGGGTGTTTTCGCGTCGGACGCATACGTTATTATTGCCTCCGACACCGAACAGCCAGTGAGGATGAATGGGGGGATCCTTCTTTCCTCCATTCATCCTCATCATCCTCATCATCCAGTGACGTGTCTGGGGGTAGCGTAGCGTACGCTGCCCCCCAGACACATCTTTTGCGCCAGTACCGTCCCAATAAGAGATCACGGCGGTATGGCGTGAAATTCTACAAACTCTTTGAGCGTACCTCAGGGTACACTTACAGATCCAGGGTACGTGCACACTGCGGAATGGCGAAGGATAACCCTTTGTGCATTCCGCAGCTGGCACCCGCCGGCGGACTGATGGAGGCGCGCGTCTCCACCCGTGTTAAAGACTCCATTCTATGCACGGGCAGATTCCGTCGTCCGTCCAAAGAATGAACAAGTTCATTCTTTGGACAGAGGGCAGAATCCGCCCGTGCATATAATGGAGTGTGACACGAGCGGAGACACGCGCCTCCATCAGTCCGCCGGCGGGTGCCAGCTGCGGAATGCACAAAGGGTTATCCTTCGCCATTCCGCAGTGTGCAGGTACCATTACAGTGTATGAAGGAAGGGACACCCAAATCCAGCCCCCAGGTGCCCCCCCCCCCCATCCTCCGAGTTAGTGGGGAGATCGTTCGGGAACTGATCTTCCCACTGCTGGATAAAGGCTACCACCTGTACGGGGATAACTTTTATACCAGCATCCCCTCTTCCGGTCCCTCACTGCCCGAGCTACTGTAGCTTGCGGCACGATCTGAAAATATCAGAAGCAATAATAGAGCCCTAATATTTAGCAGCCATGGAGCGGACCCAGCGCTTCTGGATATGAAGGACCCCGTATCGCACCAGGGCAACATTTTCCAGGTGACGTCCCCCACACTGGAGAAAGGGAGACCCCAGAAGAAGTGTAGAGTGTGGCGTAACAGGGGGATCAGGAAGGACACCATTTTCCAGTGTGACACCTGTCCTGATCCCCCCGGCCTCTGCATACTGGATCGCTTCAAGGCATACTACACGTCATCGGAGTTCTACATTATCTAAATTCTGTCCCTTATTCCTATTTCAGGGGTCACGTTGGTCCAGGGATTATTCTAATTGCCATTATGGAGTCAGGAAGGAATTTTTCCCCTGTGATGAGGCTACTGTCGTCTGCCTCACGAGGGTTTTTTGCCTTCCTCTGGATCAACACAGGTTGAATTTGATGGACGCCTGTCATTTTCAACCTTATAAACTAATAATTGGCCTAATACCCCCAAATAAATTAATAATTGTCCCTTTTCCCCAGCTTAATAGGTATGGCCGCCATTCCCATTATAGGATACCATAATGCAATTACAAAGCCTCTGTGCGGCCAGGACAGTAGAAACCCCCCACAAGTGACCCCATTCTTGAAACTACACCCCATAAGGAATCTAACGAGGGGGGCAGTGGGGATATGGCCCCCTGGTGACGGCCACATTTGGGCCGTGAAAATGAAAAAAATGTATTTTTTATTTTCATGGCACATGTTCCACTTATGTGCCCGTCACCAGTGGGGTCCATATGCTCACTGTACCCCCTTGTTGGATTCCTTATGGGGTGTAGTTTCCATAATGGGGTCAATTGTGGGGGGTTTCTACTGTCCTGGCAGCACAGGAGCTTTTTAATTGCGACATGGCCTCCATCCTCCTTCCAGCCTCTAAATGGCGCTCTGTCCCTTTGGTGGCTTGCCCTGTGCCCATATGGCACATTATGCCCACATGTGGGGTATTTTCGTACTCAGGGGAAATTACCCTACACGTTTTGTGTTCACTTTCTTTTTTAACCCCTTGTGGAAAAGGAAAAAATCAAGGCTAGGCCAACATTTAGTGTAAAAAATGTTTAATTTTTACACTAAATCATTGATCTTGTCTTGATTTTTTCATTTTTACAAGGGGTTAAAAGATAAAAAAAACACTAATTGTGTAGAGCAATTTCCCCTGATTATGGAAATACCCCACATGTGGACATAAAGCGCCATGCGGGTGCATGGTAAGCCTCCGAAGGGAAGGAGCGCCATTTGGCTTTTTGAGGCTGGATTTGGCTGGAATGGATTTCGAGGGGCCATGTTGCATTTAAAAGGCCCCTGTGTTGCCAAGACAGTTGAACCCCCCCCACAAGTGACCCCATTATGGAAACTACACCCCTCAGGGAATGTAACAAGGGGTGTAGTGAGCATATGGACCCCACTGGTGACGGGCACAAATGTGGAACAATATGGCGTGAAAATGAAATATTACATTTTTTACACTATAATGTTGGTTTAGCCTTAAATTTTTCATTTTCACAAGGGGTTAAAAGAGAAAAAAACACACAAAATGTGTAGAGCAATTCCCTCTGAGTCCGTAAATACCCCACATGTGGACATAAAGCGCCATGTGGGCACAGGGCAAGCCTCCGAAGGAAAGAGCGCCATTTGGATTTTGCAGGCTGGATGTGGCCAGAATGGATGATGAACGCCATGTCGCATTTACAGAGCCCTCGTGCTGCCAAAACACTGGAAACCCCCCACAAGTGAACCCATTCTGGAAACTGCACCCCTCAGGGAATCTAACAAGGGGTGCAGTGAGGATATGGACCCCTTGATGACGGCCAGATTTGTGCCCGGAAAGTGAAAAAATGAAATTTTTCCCTTTCACGTCACATTGTTCCACATTTGTGCCCGTCACCAGTGGGGTCCATATGCTCACTGCACCCCTTGTTAGATTCCTTGAGGGGTGTAGTTTCCAGAATGGGGTCACTTGTGGGGGGTTTCCAGTATTTTGGCAGCACGAGGGCTCTGTAAATGCGACATGGCCCTTGAAATCCATTCCAGTAAAATCCAGCTTGCAAAGGCCAATTGGCGCTCCTTCCCTTTGGAGGCCTGCGCTACATGTTTGGTGTTTTTTCTTTTTCTTTTATCCCCTTGTAAAAATGAAAAATGAAGGCTAGAACAACATTTTAGTGAAAAAAATAGAATTTTTCCTTTTTTACACCACATTGTTCTGAAAATCTGCGAAGCACCTGTGGGGTCCAAATGCTCACCGCACCCCTTGTTACATTCCTTGAGGGGTGCAGTTTTCTAAATGGTGTCACTTTAGGGGTGTTTTTTAGGTTTTGGCACCCCAGAGCCTCTGCCAACCTAAAGTGGTACGGTCAAAAATGACCAAATATAACGGAGGCGTTGAAATTCACTAGGCGCTCCCTTATATTTGAGGCTTGTGGTTGCGTCAAATAGCACAATAGGGCCACATATGGGGTGTTTCTATAAACTGCAGAAACGGGGCAATAAATATTGGGGTGCATTTCTCTGGTAATAGGTTTATCATTATGAAAGATATTGGATTACAATAAAATCTCTGCACAGAAAATAAAAATTTTCACATTTCTTACACACTTTGCTTTTATTTCTGTGACTCCCCTAAAGGGTTAAAAACTTTCTGGATGTGCATTTGCAGAGTTTGGGGGGTGCAGTTTCTGAAATGGGGTGCTTTGTGAGGCTTTCTAACATACAGGCCCCTCAAATACACTTTGAACCTGAACAGGTCCCTAAAAATATCTGATTTTGAAATTTTACAGAAAATTTGGAAAATTGCTGCTAATGTTTTAAGCTTCCTATTGTCTAAAAAAATTAAATATAGTTTAATAAATGCCGCCAACATAAAGTAGACATGTTGCTAATGCTATTTAATATATAATTTATGTGGCATAACCGTTTTCTGTATAAGCAGAAAGGTTTCAAAGTTGGAAAAATGCATTTTTTCACAATTTTTCACGTTATTTTGGTGTTTTTCATAAAGATTCGTTATGAGTATCGACTCCATTTTACCAGAAATGTAAAGTACAATATGTCACGAGAAAACAATCTCAGAATCAGCCAGATAGGTAAAAGCATCCCGAAGTTATTAATGAATAAAGTGACACTGGTCATATTCATAAAATTTGTCTCTGTCCTTAAGGCCATTTCAGGCTCTGTCCTTAAGGGGTTAAAGTGTAGAAAAGAAAGACATGTTGGGAGGGCAAAAACGTTTTATTTTAAAAGGGACAATTTTCCTGGGTTAAGGGCTGAACTTCAGGGCATAGACTGAAAGCGGCTGCTGGCACATACTGATACAGCTAATAAATGGGAAATCTTCAAATCCACATTAAATAACTGTACTGCCAAATATATTTCTATGGATAACAAATATAAATGGTTAAAATCAAATCCCACATGGCTTACAACCGATGTTAGAAGGGCTATAAATGACAAAAAAGGGGCATTCAAAAAATATAAGTCAGAAGGGTCAGCTGTAGCCTTTAACCCCTAGACGACCCTGGGCGTACAGCTACGTCCAGGATCTTCTACGGGTGTTTGAACCGCCGCGGTCCCGGGTGCCGCATGTAGTCCGGGTCGCTGCTATTAGTGGGCACGGTCCAATCGCTGTGCCCACTAATCAAGTAATCAGATGCAGCTGTCAAAGTTGACAGCTGCATCTGATTGCTTGCTGTCAGCCAGTCTAGTGGGGTAGATCATCCCCGGGTCGTTGTCCCAGAGGAGCGATTCACACATGCGGCACTGGCCGGGGTCTGCGCCATAATGGCGCTGATCTCGGCACTTGACCGAAAGCAATCCAGTGCCTATCTCATTGATCTATGCAGTATATCTATACTGCATAGATATCAATGAGAGATCAGTGTACTTATACACCCCAGGGGGGGCTTCTAGTATAAGTGTAAAAAAAAAAGTGTTATTAATAAAAAGCCCCCTCCCCTAAAAAAAGTTTGAATCACCCCCCTTTTCAAATGTTATAAATAAAAATAAATAAATAAACATATTTGGTATCGCCGTGTGCGTAATCCCCGGAACTATTAATTGATTTCATTCCCGATCTCGCAAGGTAAACGGCGCAAGCGCAAAAAAAATCACAAAGTGCAAAATTGTGCATTTTTGGTCGCATCAAATGCAGAAAAATTGTAATAAAAAGCGATTAAAAAGTCGTATATGCACAATCAAGGTACCGATAGAAAGAACACACCATGGCGCAAAAAAAATGACACCTCAAACAGCCCCATAGACTAAAGGATAAAAGCGCTATAAGCCTGGGAATAGAGCGATTTTAAGGAACATATATTTGTTAACAATGGTTTAAATATTTTACAAGCCACAGTTATACATGTTACATATCGTTGTAATCATAACGACTTTAGGAACATATATACCAAGTCAGTTTTACCCCAGGGCAAACGGCGTAAAAGCAAATACCCCCCAAATAAATGAAATGCTTTTTTTTTTTTTTTTCAATTTCACCGCACATTAATTTTTTTCTGGTTTCCCAGTGTACATTATGAACAAATTCAGCACACAATGTCAGTCAGCTGCTTCTAAGGACAGCAGGATATTGTCATTCATTAAAACAGGCATGGACTCTCATGATAGGGATATAATATTACCGCTTTATAAAGCTTTGGTGCGGCCTCATCTGGAGTAGGCTGTCCAGTTCTGGAATCGGATTCATAAAAAGGATGTTCTAGAGCTGGACAAAGACGGGCAAATAAACTAATAAGGGGAATGGAGCATCTTAGTTATGAGGAGAGATTAAAAGAATTAAATTTGTTTAGTCGGGAGAAGAGACGTTTAAGGGGAGATATGATTAACTTATTTAAATATATAAATGGCCCCTACAAGAATCCCTACAGGATCTGGTCACAGCAAAAACAGTAGAGGGCTTCAAAACAGGCTTAGACAAGTTCTTCGCCGAAAAATAATATTAATTCATATGTATAGAACCTATCATCATCTGTCCCCTTCCCTGTATCCATCCCCTCCTTGTATACTCTCCTTCCCTTTATCAATCCCCTCCTTGGTTGAACTTGATGGACATGTATCTTTCTTCAACCGTTTTACTGTGGAGCTGTGAAATGCGCTGCAGATTCGTTATGCGGGAACCCACCCAAAAAGTGTTTACCTGACTGAAAGTATGTATGTGTGTGTGTGTGTGTGTGTGCGTGGGTGATAGAAAGTTGTGAGAGGGCAGGTCTTATCACCTATCAGCCAAGTGAGTCAAAAGTCTCAGGGCACCCTTTTGTTTCAGAAACAAAGGGGAAAAATGACAAAGTGATCAAGGGCAAGTGTGTAGCTTATCAAATAAGACCAGAATTGTCTCTGAAATTAATTGCCATAATAAGATTTGCAATATCACTTGTGGTTCAGTATTTTTCAACACAGAAATTCTTATGCAGGTTCATAATGATTGGATCTAGCGCCATCAGCTACAGTATGTGTTCAGCACCATGGACAGCACATTAAATAGCTGTTCATCAAAGCGAAAGTTCCTGGTTGTTTCAAAACTAGAGATGAGCGAACCTGGAGCATGCTCGAGTCGATCCGAACCCGAACTTTCGGCATTTGATTAGCGGTGGCTGCTGAAGTTGGATAAAGCCCTAAGGCTATGTGGAAATCATGGATATAGTCATTGGCTGTATCCATGTTTTCCAGACAACCTTAGAGCTTTATCCAAGTTCAGCAGCCCCAGCTAATCAAATACCGAATTTTCGGGTTCGGATCGACTCGAACCCGAACCCGGTTCGCTCATCTCTATTCAAAACCTCTTCATTACAATACTTCCATATGTACTCCACCAGACCTCCCTGAGACCTTTACCAGACCTCCAGAAATATGACGAGAGAAATACGACTTTTGCTTTAAAAATTGTTACACAGCAGATTACCCTGCAGAAAGAGAACACTGCCTCCACTTGTCTACTTCTCATAGTGCATTCTGGTGCCATCTCTTCCCCAGGTGACACATAGTTGACGCATTCTTCAAACCAGACTGACATCTTCTATTCCTCCATGGTCCAGCCATGATCTCTAGATTTTGTTGATATCATATTAGTGTAAGAGAAAAATTTTGATGTGTTTTTTTTCTTTTTTCGTTTAAGCCGTTTACCATGCGGGAACCATATAGTTATACTTTAACAGATTGGACAATTCCACACTTTATGATATGTAATATGTTTATTTATTCATTTATTTGACATATTTTTGTTTTTTATAATGGGCACGGAGGTATATTAAACTTTTATTTGGGGGGGTTATATGGGGTATTTAAATACTTAAAAAAATCATGCAATCATTAGATTGCATATACTGATCTATTCTATGCCATAGAATAGCATAGATCAGTGTTATCGGCGATCTATGCAAAGAGCCTGCCTGAGAGCAGACTCTAACCACAGACAGATCTGACAGGATGGAGGTAAGTGACGTACACCTGCCCGTTGGTACAAGCGATCGGAACCAGATCGGGTCCCGATCAGTCAGTGACAGGTGCTTGTTTTGTTACTGACTACCTTAAATGCCTCGATCGCTATAGATTGCGGCATTTAAGCAGTTATCGACAGGTGGCTGCCTGTCATTATCTCTGGCCCGGACACATTACTGTGTGCAGGACCACTCTCACTGCAGCGGTCCTGCAAACATCTACAGCCCCTTCCCTTCCTGGAACGGGGCATGTGCAGTAGGAATGTTATTATATGTATTGTGGACGTGTAGGAGTTTTAAAATAAAAAAGTAAACAAAGAAAAATAAATATATTTGATATCACTACATGCAAAATAGTTTGAACTATTAACCCCTTAGCGACCCATGACGTATCTGGTACCTCATGGTGCCGCGCGGGGTGTTCAGAGCGGGGTCCAGCCGGGACCCCGCTCTGAACGGCGCTGCTCCCGGCTGATATGTGCAGCCGGGGAGTGCCTCTATTAGCCGGCGTGGGTCCCGTTACCACGTTGGCTAATTAAGCACTTCAATGCAGCTGTCAAACCTGACAGCTGCATTAAAGGGCTTTAAACTTCATATCCCTGGTGTCTAGTGGGAGTGACGGATCTCCCCCCCGCGATGCGATTGCGGGGGGGAGATCCGTTCCTCTGTCCGTGCCGGGCCTCAGCATCGCAATGACTGTGATCCAGGCTCCGCAATAGATTGCTGTGGCCTGCAGCAGGCCATAGCAATCTATGACCGATCTAATCGATCTTTGCTGTGTATATACACAGCATTGATCTCTATGAGAGATCAGTGCTGTGTATATACAAGTCCCCCAGGGAGACTTCTAGTTCATGTAAAAAAAAAAAAGTAAAAAAGTGTTTTTATTAATGAAAAATCCCCTCCCCTAATAAAAGTCCAAATCACCCCCCCTTTTCCCATTTTATAAATATAAATTAATAAATAAACAAATAAATAAACATATTTGGTATCGCCGCGCACGTAATCGCCCAAACTATTAAATTATGACATTCCTAATCTCGCACGGTAAATGGCGTCAGCGCAATAAAATTCCAAAGTGCAATTATAAAGTGATCATAAAGTCGTATATGCACAATCAAGGTACCGATAGAAAGAACACATCATAGCGCAAAAAATGACACCTGGGAATGGAGCGATTTTAAGGAACATATATTTGTTAACAATGGTTTGAATTTTGTAAAAGCCATCTCGTAATACAAAAGTTATACATGTTACATATCGTTGTAATCATGACGAGTTGAGGAACATATATAACAAGTCAGTTTAACCCCAGGGCATACAGCGTAAAGGCAAAACTCCCCGAAATCAAAACAAATTCCTTTTTTTTTTTCAATTTGACAGTGCAAATGATTTTTTTTTGGTTTCGCAGCATATTTTATGGAAAAATAATGCCGGTCATTGCAAAGTACAATTGGTTTTGCAAAAAATAAGTGCTCATATAAGTCTCTAGGTGAAAATATGTAAGCGCTATGAACTTTTAAACATAAAATGGAAAAAGCAAAAGCGCAAAAACGAGAATTGGCTTTGACCTTAAGGGGTTAATGGTGAATAGTGAATAGTGTACAGTATAAAAATAAACAGTATACAGTAAAAAATAAGCAAATGCTAATACACCATAAAAATAAATTACACAAATAAAAAACGCCTGCATTGCATTGCATTTTATTTGTGATTGCTCCATCAAGTGCAATTGGTCCCACAAAAAACAAGCCACCACATGGCTCAGTAGATTTAAAGAGGTACACCTGGCTATGTGTATGGCCGGGGAGGGGTTGGATATAGACACCGCCGCCTACTTACCTCCCCGGTTTCAACGCTGGGTCCCGGATCGCGACGCCCCGTTCTCCTGTCCTGCACCCGCTTCCTGGTCTGAGCTGCAGCTTAGGACATGACGTTTCAAGGCTGCTCAGCAATTCAGCGGCCGAGGTGGGACTCTGCTACGACTGCTGAATCACTGAGCTGCCTTGAGACGTCACGTCTCAAGCCGCAACTCAGACCAGGAAGCGGCTGCGGGGCGGGAGAACAGGGTGGCGCAATCTGGGACCCGGCGCTGGAACCATGGAGGTAAGTGGACGGCGGCGTCTATACCACCCCTCCCCAGCCATACACCGAAAATACACATAGCCTGGAGTACCCCTTCAAAAAAATTTATAAAATTATGGCTTTATGAAGGCAAGGGTGGAAAAAAAGAAAAACCCCAAAAAAGTTAAATTTGCATAATGTATAAGTTAAATATTTCTGTGTGGATTCCATGTAAATCCAAAATGGAAACCAGATTAGGTTACCAGGAGCTAGATTAGCCTCAGTGCATAAGGTTAATCCATGTCTAAAACCATGACAAGATGTGTTCATTCAGAGGAAAAATCCATGTCTAACAGATGAATTATGGATTCTTTCTGGTAGAAAAATATGTAATCTGCAAGGGGCCTAAGAGATAAGCAATGCTATATCTGTAGCTGGAATTTGCAAAGTAGCTCTAGGACCTGTTGCAAATAGGTACTGGATTCAATGTTAAATGAATTCAGGTTTCGGCAGCACCATTTACTCACACCTTTTATATTAAGTACAGGTCAAGCAAATCATGGTGCCCATAAGACATTCCTTCTCATTGCCAATTTGTGACCTCTAATTTTCTCCCCTCTGCTTCCTGGCTGTACCTCGGTTATCATAAAGCCTCCACGTTGCCTCATCACAGCTCTGCTCCTTCATTTTCTCTGTCATTTTAATTGTCTTGTATACATCTTTTGAAGAATGTAACATTGAGATGTAATTTATATCACATTTCCCAGCGACTCTGGCGGAGATTCCTCCTGTTCAGTCTCTGTGATGAAGTATTAACTTGTGTCTTCATTTAATCTCTATTATACCACCCCTTGTGCATACTAATTAATGGAAACCTTCTTCCGAGAGTGATGTGTCAAATCTATGGAAATGTAAACGTTTGTAATGATATGTGAATTAGTTACTGTCAGCGCTCGCTAGATATGTGTAGCCAAGCACGATCATCACATCTCCAACCGACTCCAAATGACTGGACCAGAATTTCAGAGCAGGAGGATGTGTTTGTGTGTATGTTTTTATGTATTGGGTGTGGGGGGGGGGGGGGGAGATTGTTGCCAGAACAGTGCTGAGTAGGGTAAACTGTGAATCCAGCACTGGAATAAGATCTACTACTTAATATAGACTCTTGTGTAGTCTCTTTGCAGTCTCTCTGTTTGCATCTCGTCCCTCAATTCTCTCTCCTGCTACCCCCGCCTTCTTTCTTTCCCAATCCAATCGCAATCCATTCGAATGGCCAGCATGTGACCTGGTCCATCAGTGAGCTGCTAGTCTGAATTGACAAGGAAGAGTAGGCTAATAAAAAACCAGCAATTTTCACTGGTAAAATATATTACAAAGTTTCTTGCATTCGCTTTCACTATTGATCTATGGAATGTGACATTAAGTCATTCATCGATAGAAGATTGCAGAACCTCCTGAAAGTCCAATATATTGTAAGTAAGGACTCCTTTAAATTATGAGATCTAATTTCCCTAATGAAGATGGCCTTAACCAAATGCCTTCCAACAGCAGTATTATCAGGTGGCCTTTAAACCCCCTAAAATTATGTCCCTTAAACATCTGAACTATAAGTCAAAGTTACCATGTGAGAATTTTTGATCCTCCAGACCAAGGCTGTGACACAATAATGTACCCCTAATATAAGGCCCAAAAGGTCTAGCAGAAGGAAACCCCTTTCAATTGACCTTAAAACCAGTCTCTAGATCTCCTATTAATCCCTTTAATGTAGATTCACAAAAAAGTAGGATGGGCCCTCAGAATAATCTCTTCTGGCGTGCCTAAAGAATTTTAGTTTGACACTGCTTTAGAGTGGCTGCAAAGACTTATTGTCCTTTACAAGATCCTCATCCTGACTAAAAGGCTTCAGATGTTAAGAGTCAAGTCCTGATGTCATTAACTTAACTGCACCAATCTTGCGATGTGCACACTACGGAATTTCCGCGGAGACTTCCAGTGGATTCCACCAGGCAGCCTCCGCTTGAGGGTCTATAGACTCAATGATATTTGCCAGTGGATTCAGCCGTTCCGCCTAAAGAATAGAAATATCGCTGAGTCTATGGAACGAGCAGAACTTCAAGCAGAGGCCACCTGGCATAATCCGCTTGATGTCTCAGTGGAAATTTTGAGGTGTGCACATACCCTGAGGCACCATCCAGAGTCTTGCTCCATTGCTTAGACAATCAGCCCAAGTAATATTAGGGCAGGAGGCCAAGTAGACCTTCCAATGACAAAGTTGTGATGCTGGGACAGTGAGGTTTTGTTCCGGCATCCCATTCTTTTGCCTGGTGAACTATTTAAACAGTCATCTGCTGGTCACAGATCCCTGGGATTGGTGTTCAAGCTGCAAGGACACAGCTTGTTTTTGACCACTCTTACACTACATCATATATTCATTTAAAGGGGCCTGTTCTAATGACTGAAACCATCAAACAACTTAATATGTCTAGAATGCCAGAGACGTGTCTCTGATCGGGAAGTGAGGAGTTGTGTGCTTGTTGCATAATGGGGTCTATTCATAGATGTTCATAAAGTTCTTTATATGTAATGGGACTCTGTCACCTCCAAAACACCCGCTAATGTATCAGTTGAATTTTCATCAGTACAGTATATAACTGATCCTATATCTGCAATTTTTATCTTTGTATGTTCTGGTATTCCTTTGCTATAAGCCACAAATGAAGGAGTCTAAGTAGTCCTCTCCATTATATTCCTGAGCTAAGTAGTCCTCTCTATGCATCAACATGCCCAGTTTGTAGGCTCAAAATGGTGAAATACAAAGGAGTAGAAAGCTTCTGATTTGGAATCGGCATCATTTATCGTACTTACAGATGAGTTTAGATTATTGTTTTGAGGAGGATGGGCTGGAGGTGACAGAGTCCCTTTAAGTCAACACATGAGTGTCTATAGTCTGAGTGTCTATATTCGCAGCTGCTTTGTCTGTGTTTTCTGTGACATTACTGGTTCCTGAGAGTTTACCTGTTATTGTTAAGCAAATCTTTACATTTTGTTAGAATTGTAATAGATATGTTAACCACCAAAATGGAAAGGACAATGTAAGAGAGACATGGTATTAGTCGTCCAGCCTTGTACACTACAAAAGATTACTGTGAGCAGCAGACATCCTTTAACAGCCGCTATAGGAGGACAGCTCTGAATAGAATATTACACAATAATGTGTGAGATAGACAATATTCACAGTTATATGTGTGAAGGCCAGAAGAGCACCAGATCTGAGACAGCTGGGAAAACCACAAGCAAGCATGGAGCAGCAAAGCCATAAGATCACAAGTGTCTTGGTACAGTAATTATAAGTCCTTCCATTGTCTTCTCTTATATAGCAGGGGTGCAGAGGTAGATTGCTGGCCTGAGTGTGGCCTGTTAGCAGTACCATTCTAGGACTGCAGCACCTTTCTTGAGTCCTGAAAACAACTTTATAGCGAATGTACCATCAGTGCAGGGATGCTGGTGCCGCTGCACTCTTTTTTAACCACGACCTGGTTCCTGCGCACGATGCCGGTCTATTCCATGTGCAGGAACCGGGCCGTGGTTCAAATGTACCTGATGGTACATTTGCTTTAAAGTTGTTTCTGGGACTCGGCTGCATTTTTCAAACAGTAACACAACCGTCAATAGACTGTGTCTGGTGAATGGTTCAAGTAAATGGCAGCAAAGCTACAGTTAAAGGTCTCCACCATTAAGCGGTGAATAGAGACAACAGCTTCCGGACCCATTCACTGATCAGTGACTGATGAGCCATCCTGTGAATTGCCTATCATTCTATTTTGCCTAGAAAACCCCTTTAAGTAATGCTTCTGAGTAATGTATTCACAGTATAACTGCGAACTAGTTAGTCAAGGAAAGATGTGTGACAACCAATATGGCTGGCATTGGTGGGAGAGATAACGGTAGCCATATTGGTTGTTACCCATCTTTTTCCAGGATTAATAACAACTGTGTCTGCTGTGGGAGCTCAGAATCTATTTGTGTCGGTGACTACTTTTCCCTTTAGCATAATCTGCACATTTCTTTGCTGTGCCCCTTCCTGCAGCCCCCTTGATATCATGATCTCCATTGATCCTTCACAATGATCTTCAGATGCCTCTGCTTCCAATTAGATTGTTCATTCTCCTGCAGGCCTTGGCGCAGAGATGCAGATCATCTCCCACAAACCACAAAAGCATCGAATCTCTGACTAATGGTGCTGTAAATCAGTGGTGAAGCCAGGAACTGTAAAAAAAAAAAAAAAAGTCTTGCAATATGTAGCAGAGGCGCTTGGGCGGCACTTGTTCTGCTTGATGTATTGTCACTTTTAATTATTTCTGTGTTAATATAATTTACATGATGTAATTAGAATATTTTCAACATCCAGTAATCTCTGAATATTGCATGTTGAGAAGTTTTCGTCTTGGATTAAGAAGGCAGTTGCCTCCATACTCTTGGATCCCTTATGAGCAAGTTGGCCATTTTCCATTAACTACTCAACTCTAAAAGACACATAGGCAAAGTAGTGTATACATTCATCAACTCAATGTATGTTTTCTATGCAGGGAATCAAAAATAGTGTTGGGAATGGGATACTCACCAGTCATCATGGCCTTCCATTTGGGGTAAACCATTTTTGCCATTTCTTATATATCAGATTCAAAATATGATATAATGTTTTGTAACTAGTTAAGAGGTGGAGCATGACACAGGGATTTGAAGAACACCAAGAACTTATTAACACATGGAAAATTTCTTGTAAAAGTTTGTGTGACTGAAAAAACTGTTCTATTCATCTGAAAGTGGGAGACAGCGAATACATGGGTTTCTGCAAGTTCTATTCAGGTGAATGAAACAGTTACAGAAAAATCTGCAACAAGTATATGAATATACCCCAAAGAGAGGAAACCTATGGCATGCTCCACCCTTTCAGGCCTTGCACTATTATATATTATTAGTTATTATTTGTTTTGCCTGGAGAGTTCCTTTAAAATATATAATAGTAATATTTACATAGGTAAGGGCCCATTCATCCACTACTGAATCTGCGCTGAAATTCCGCTCTGAACCCCGCCCGCAGACTCCGCACCGAATTCCACCTGCTATCTTTTTTAATGGGAGGCCTTGCAGGCCTTCGCTCTCCGCACCTCTCTGCTCAAAGAAATGACATATCAATTCTTTGAGTGGAGAAACGCCGAGAGGTGTGGAGGCGCGTGTGGCCTTCCATTGAAAGAGATAGCAGGTGGGATATGGTGTGGAGTCTGCGGGCAGGGGTTCTGAGTGGAATTTCAGTGCCGATTCCATAGTGTGAAAGGGGCCCTTAAAACGTACTGGGCTGAAATTCCGCTCTGAACCCCCGCCCGCAGATTCTGCACCGAATTCCACCTGCTATCTTTTTTAATGGGAGGCCTTGCAGGCCTCCGCTCTCCGCGCCTCTCTGCTTAAAGAAATGACATATCAATTCTTTGAGTGGAGAAACGCCGAGAGGTGTGAAGGCGCGTGTGGCCTTCCATTGAAAGAGATAGCAGGTGGGATATGGTGTGGAGTCTGCGGGCAGGGGTTCTGAGTGGAATTTAAGTGCCGATTCCATAGTGTGACAGGGGCCCTTGAAACGTACTCATCTCCTCCTTTTTGGCAAAGGAACTTTTTGGGTTTCATTAATGTAATCACAACCTCTGTCCCAATAGTTGGGATCTTTTCTTATAACAGCCATAGAGAAAGCTGCAGCTCTTCCAAGAAAAGCTTTACTGTGTTAAGTATAATCCAATTCAGCGGCCGTGTGATGCTTCTAATAAACAATTCCTGCCGTAGGGAAAGTTGCAATTTATATTTTCTTTTCGACCCTGCACGATCCGTGGGGATTATCATACAAAAGCTCCAATAAAAGATCCTCATATGCCCCAACGGTGAATATGGCTCCTTTTATCTCAGGGCATCACCTCTCGTTTCCGTTTACACCTGGCACATCTTGGCAGCTCTTCCTCCCATGGCAGGAGCAAGATATTCCGCAGTGTTTGACATTGGATTAAATGCTTTAAAGATTTTTTTTTTAACTAAGAGGCTGACTAGGGGGGACACAGGAGGGGGGGAAGGGGCAGAGAACACTTAAAGTCTTATTGGCCATCTGCCATCCACTGAGTGCTCGTCAATAGCGATCTGTCATGCAATTAACTGCTAATAAATAACCACAACAGGGCCGTCTCGCTTGGCAGGAGCTGGGCACGGAATAAGAACAGCCGAGTGCTAAATAACCGACAGAAATGGGGGTCATGAAATCCTGTGTTAGGACAATGTCATATTATCACCATCGTTTCTTGGCGCCATGTTCAAGGTTCTCGAAGAACCAACAAGATTTACTGTATCTGGAATCTAATCAATAAGTAACTATAAAATATGGTTTCTCTAGAGTCTATAACAACTTGTCTAAATTGGACTTGTCTAGAACACAGGGTTTTATTGTACGCTTTTATTTAAGAGTTCAGTGGCTTTTTCATCTCTGGCACTTGTGTATTCAGTCAATCAGTCATTCAATCGATTCATAAGAAAGCCAATTGGGATGAAAATTTTTGTTTTGAATTTTTTTTTTTTTTGCCCCATTCCTACAAAATGGCAAAGTCACACATGTGGTGGTCTCCAAACTGTGGCCCCCAGCAGTGGTGAGACTACAGCTCCCAGCTTTCAGCTATCAGGTTATGCACTAGCTTGAGTGACACAGGTTGGAAACAGTTACCATAGAGTAGATTCTGTAACTGCTTTTGCATTCACTGGGAAGTTTCAACTAGCATGAGGATTGTCCTTTCAAAGAAAATAAGGTAGTCCTTCTAGGTCAATGTCATATCGTTGCTGGCTGTTACTGAATCTGTTTTGGCAGATGTGGGGACCCACTACGTACAAGCTCTGCAGGTGCAGTAGAACCTGTGTTTAACTGCCTCTCTCCTTAGTTATTAATGATAATGAGTGATGTCACCAATTGTTAATGAAAACTGGTGATGTCACAGGTTTTACTAGTAACAAGTGATGTTACCAACTTTTAATAATGGGTAACATCACCAGTTATGTATACCAACCAATAACATCATCAATTGCCACCTGACATTAATAGTGATATCATCCGTTATTAATGATAAGAAGTGACATCACCATTTATTAATATTAACGAGTGATGTCACTAGTTATGAAAACTATAATAAAAGAGAACTTTAACAGGTTTACTCAAATTGCAAAGTTATATAAATTAGTAATGTATGTTAATTTATATATATATATGGCTCTCGCCCACCCCACCCCCCTCCACAGAAATGAAAGAAAGCATAGATACACTCTTGTTCTCCTTGCGCAATTTTGTGTTGGTTTTGTGAGAGCGGGGGTAGGGGTGGTGGCAGGGGTGATTCTAGCCTCTCTGCTGCCCGAGGCGAACTATAGAATGACGCCCCCCCCCCCCCCCGTCAATCCGCCCACATTATAATCCACTACTGCCCCCCCCCCCCCCCCCCCCACTGCTGTCCCCAATAAACATAATGTTTGGTCCCTTTCTGCACAGAGGATGTCAGGAGAGGAGGGGGCTAATCCTATAGGAGAGGTCCCAGCAGCACAGAGGATGTCAGGAGATGAGGGTGCTAATCCTATAGGAGAGGTCCCAGCAGCACAGAGGATGTCAGGAGAGGAGGGTGCTAATCCTATAGGAGAAGTCCCAGCAGCACAGAGGATGTCAGGAGAGGAGGGTGCTGATCTTTTAGGACAGGTCACAGCAGCACAGAGAATGTCAGGAGAGGAGGGTGCTGATCTTTTAGGAGATGGTCCCCCTCCTCCCCCCTTATAGATGGTCCCCCTCTTCCCCCCCTTATAGATGGTCCCCCCCCCCTTATAGATGGTCCCCCTCTCCCCCCCCCCCTTATAGATGGTCCCCCTCTCCCCCCTCCCTTATAGATGGTCCCCCTCTCCCCCCCCCTTATAGATGGTCCCCCTCTCCCCCCTCCCTTATAGATGGTCCCCCTCTCCCCCCTCCCTTATAGATGGTCCCCCTCTCCCCCCCTCCCTTATAGATGGTCCCCCTCTCCCCCCTCCCTTATAGATGGTCCCCCTCTTTCCCCTCCCTTATAGATGGTCCCCCTCCCCCCTCTTTCCCCCTTATAGATGGTCCCCCTCTCCCCTCTTTCCCCCTTATAGATGGTCCCCCTCTTTCCCCTCCCTTATAGATGGTCCCCCTCTTCCCCCCCCCTTATAGATGGTCCCCCTCTTCCCCCCCCCCCTTATAGATGGTCCCCCTCTCCCCCCCCTTATAGATGGTCCCCCTCTTCCCTCTCTCCCCCCCTTATAGATGGTCCCCCCTCTCCCCCCCCCCCCCTTATAGATGGTCCCCCTCTTCCCCCCCCTTATAGATGGTCCCCTCTCCCTTATAGATGGTCCCCCTCTCCCCCTCCCTTATAGATGGTCCCCTCTCCCTTAAAGATGGTCCCCCTCCCCCCCTTATACATGGTCCCCCTCTCCCCCCTCCCTTATAGATGCCCCCTTATAGATGGTCCCCCTCTTCCCCCCCCCTTATAGATGGTCCCCCTCTTCCCCCCCCCTTATAGACAGTCCCCCTCCCGCCCCTCCCTTATAGATGGTCCCCCCCTTATAGATGGTCCCCCTCTTTCCCCCCTCCCTTATAGATGGCCCCCCCTTATAGATGGTCCCCCTCTTTCCCCCCTCCCTTATAGATGGTCCCCTTCCCCCCCCTATAGATGGTCCCCCTCTTCCCTCTCCCCCTCCCTTATAGATGGTCCCCCCCTTCCCTCTCCCCCTCCCTTATAGATGGTCCCCCCTTATAGATGGTCCCCCTCTTCCCCCCCTACCTTATAGATGGTCCCCCTCTTTCCCCCCTCCTTTATAGATGGTCCCCCTCTTCCCCCCCTACCTTATAGATGGTCCCCCTCTTCCCCCCCTACCTTATATATGGTCCCCCTCTCCCCCCCCCCCCCCTGCACAGCAGATAAAACAAAAACAAAAAACAGCACACAACTCACCTGCCCTCCGTTCCCCCGTCGAGCCTCTCTGGTCTGGTCCCGGCTGATGTGCGGCTGCCCGGGGTGTCCCGTCCTGTCCCCGGCAGCGCGCGCATCAGAGAGCTCCCCGTGTGCCTGTGGCTGTGACTTCCGGCGCACGGGGATCTCTCTGATGCGCGCGCTGCCGGGGACAGGATGGGACACCTCCGGCAGCCGCACATCAGCCGGGGGACTAAGGCTGCATTCCCACGTTCCGTGATCCTGACGGATCACGGACGTGGAATGCATTTACCGGAGTCCCCCCGCGCCCGGACAGCATCTGTAATGAGATGCTGTGAGCGGGGGAGACTGTGTTCATAAGCGCCGCGCTGTAGTAACAGCACCGCGCGGCTGATTCATTACAGCGCGGCGCTTATGAATACAGTCTCCCCCGCTCACAGCATCTCATTACAGATGCTGTCCGGGCGCAGGGGGACTCCGGTACATGGTACAATCAGTGGCGGATTATAATGTGGGCGGGTGGGCGGCCGCCCGAACCGCTCATATTATAGTCTGCCACTGAATTCCGCAGGGCCGTTTTAATACATTGGTGGGCCCAGTGCACAGCCCTCAAGAGTGGGCCCCCCCTTCCCTTTCGGCACATTGTATAATGTACTGAATTTGCCCCCACACTGTATCAAGAGCCCCAATACATACAGTAGTTACCTTATAACACTATTTCCACCATACAGTGATTATATATTACATAAAAACTGCACTAAACAAAACAGAAAGATATCACCAATTATACCATTACATAATACCGCCACATCATGACCCCTAACACTACAACCCTATAACAGAGTGCAGTTACATCCAGTGACTCACCGGGGGCGTCTTCTCCGATCAGAGTCTGTCACCTTTTCTTTTTCTCTCCATCCAGCCTGGGCCACCTTGAAGTCTTCCCCTGGCTGTGAATCTTCTCTCCAGAATCTGCCAGACAAATATTTTAGGCTCCAACACATACAGTAGTTAGGTCCCTTGTACCTCTATACAGTAGTTACACCCCTCTGTACTCCTACATAGTTACACCCCTCTGTGCCTCCATAGTTTTAAGGTGTCCCTGTAGTATATAGCCCCTCATGTGCTCCTCCAGTTATATACAGCCCTCCTGTGCGCTCCCCCATTAGTACATAGCCCCCCTGTGCACTCTCCCCAGTAGTATATAGCCCCCCCTGTGCTCTCCCACAATAGTATATAGCTCCCCTGTGCTCCCCCATAGTATATAGCCCCCTGTGCTCCCCCATAGTATATAGCCCCCTGTGCTCCCCCATAGTATATAGCCCCCTGTGCTCCCCCGTAGTATATAGCTCCCCTGTGCTCCCCAGTAGTATATAGCCCCCTGTGCTCCCCAGTAGTATATAGCCCCCTGTGCTCCCCCATAGTATATAGCCCCCTGTGCTCCCCCATAGTATATAGCCCCCTGTGCTCCCCCATAGTATATAGCTCCCCTGTGCTCCCCAGTAGTATATAGCCCCCTGTGCTCCCCAGTAGTATATAGCTCCCCTGTGCTCCCCAGTAATATATAACCCCCTGTGCTCCCCCATAGTATATAGCTTCCCTGTGCTCCCCATAGTATATAGACCCCTGTGCTCCCCAGTAGTATATAGCCCCCTGTGCTCCCCAGTAGTATATAGCTCCCCTGTGCTCCCCAGTAGTATATAGCTCCCCTGTGCTCCCCCATAGTATATAGCTTCCCTGTGCTCCCCATAGTATATAGACCCCTGTGCTCCCCAGTAGTATATAGTCCCCTGTGCTCCCCCGTAGTATATAGCTCCCCTGTGCTCCCCCATAGTATATAGCCCCCTGTGCTCCCCCATAGTATATAGCCCCCTGTGCTCCCCAGTAGTATATAGCCCCCTGTGCTCCCCAGTAGTATATAGCTCCCCTGTGCTCCCCAGTAGTATATAGCTCCCCTGTGCTCCCCCATAGTATATAGCTTCCCTGTGCTCCCCATAGTATATAGACCCCTGTGCTCCCCAGTAGTATATAGTCCCCTATGCTCCCCCATAGTATATAGCCCCCTGTGCTCCCCAATAGTATATAGCTCCCCCTCCCATATAACATTGAAAAAAACAAACACTGTTACTCACCTGGGTCCACGCGTTCCTCTTCTCTTCCCTCCTGTGGCCGCACTTCCTGTGGTCACAAGAGGCTGCACTCCCCTTACCCTCGCGCCGACGCTCCAGTGACGTCGGCCGCTAGAGGGAGAGTGCGGCCTCTTGTGACCGCAGGAAGTGCGGCCACAAGAGTGACTGACAGGGAGGGAGCCAATGGCTCTCTCTCTGTCAGTGTCGCTGCTGCTGCAGCGCTGAAGCGCCGCAGCAGCAGCGGGCGGGGGCAGCGGCGAACGGCGGGGCCCTGCAGGGGGCGCCATGGAGGGGTAAGTAGATTACCCATCCATGGCGCTCCCCCCTGACAGGCTGGTGGCCGGAGCCCTGTGCGACCGCATTGGTCGCACATAGCAACGGCCGGCCTGCTCGGGGGGGCCCCTTTAACCAGTGGGCCCGGTGCACGTGCACCATGTGCCCTCTGGTTAAAGCGGCCCTGGAATGCCGCCCCCATGAAGACAGCTGGTGGCGCCGCCTGAGGCAGACGACTCAGGTCGCCTCATGATTGCGGCGCCCCTGGGTGGTGGGGGGCAGGCCTGGTCTTACTCCTTTTCAGTGTTTTCCTGCAAAACTGCATGGAAGAGAAAGGGGTACTTGCACACCAGCAGCCTTTTCATTGGCTAGAGCGCATCACATAGCTTCCATCTTGCTCAGCCCTGATTGACTGCGCAAGCTGGAAGCCATGTGATATGATTCAGCCAATGAAAAGACTGCCAATGCGCATGCGTAGCCTTTTGTCTTCTATTTACTTCGCTGGAACCCCGAAGTGAGGGGGATCCAAAGACACCGACCGAAGCTGATGGGGAATGCGGAAATTCAAGCTGCGATCGTCACTGGAGGGATGGTGAGTATGAAATGTATATGTGTAGGTATGTGCACACTGAGGAAAAGGTGAGGAATTGAAGAGGAATTTCATCTTGAAATTCCTCCCATAAAATATGTACAGAGCAAAGTCCCATTGTGTTTAATGGGTTTTCTGCTCTGTTGTTCACACTGCAGAATTTCTGAGCAGAATTTTCTGCTGCAGATCTGCTAGAGGAATCCTGTAGAAATCAATGGGGATATTAAATTCTGCTTGAATTCTGCCTGAAAACTTTCTGCTTTAATTCCTCAAGAATTCCTCAGTGTGCACATACCCTAAGGGGGATATTTATCAAAGGATGTAAAATTTAGACTGGTGCAAACTGGCCACAGCAACCAATCACAGTTCCTCTTTTCTTTCACCAGAGCTACAAGCTGATCTGTGATTAGTTGCTTTGGGCAGTTTGCACCAGTCTAAATTTTACACCCACCCACCCAAGTGTTTTATTTTTTATTTTTTTAGAATGCCGGCGTTCTCCTTTTAAAAGTAACGCAGACGAATTACAGCACAATTTTTATTTCTTATAGTGCTCTTAAATAAAGATTCATTGTGATTAGCTGCTATTATAGACTTTTTTTCTTCTAGACAGTTTCTTAAATCCACCCGAATGAGTATAAATCAATTGGTCGTAGAGACCTGTTGACTTCAAACATCCTTAAAATTCACAAGTGATACATTAACAGTTTATTTTCTTTGCAGCATCCTATAAAGTCCCTGGAAATCCCAGTTTCTTGGCTTGACCAGCTCTGCTGTGTAGCAAAGAGGATGTTATTTATCTCCCTCGAACTCTCTGCTCTATGTGACCTTTGAAAGTGCTGAGCAAAGCAAAACCGTGTCAGCGTTTAGGGCGCAGGATAATGTCAGCCTCCTGCCACAAGACATCAGCCCTGATTTGCTGCTTATAATTGTTTGGACAAATGAAAGTTGTTTAAGGCTGAGACGTAAGGCATCACTCAGGGGCTGCGGGAGGACACTGCTTCTTTTAGCAATATCACAATCATAAAGAAACTGACAGTGTGCTCAAGTCTGCAGAAATAAATTGGATTATGTGTTTAGTCCAGATGCCAGACGGTTAGAAGAGAGGGGGTTAAAGGGCCATTGAGCCTCTTGGGTAAAGCCGCTGGCCACTGCTGATCATGTTCATCAACATTTCATAGCGCAAAGGTAGAATTATTCTACACAGTCAGTTGAGTCACATTACTTTGCTTACCATGTATTACTGTCTGTATTATACTCCAGAGCTGCACTCAAAAATGTGCACCATGTTCTTACTAAAATGACTTATTGTTGCTTATCAACCTGGCTCCAGCAGTTTTAGTCATTAGCTACTTTGGGTTGCTGGGCAGTTTTGTGTTTCTTTCTCCTGCTCCAAGATGCCTTTTGATCATGGCTCTCTTCATTCTAGCTGCAGATTGATCTCCTTTTTCCGGATAATCGCCATTGGGTTGCCATGGCCACTGGATCCTTCTTATAACATTGGCCTGGCAGCCTATTTAAGAAGAATGCTGTCAGAAGATTAAGGTAGTGCCCTTCAGGCTCTTGTGTGCTTTAGCTACCTGTATATATTGCTACAGTTGTTCTGGTGGTTCTGATCCTGTTTCTTACCTCATCCAGTGACTATGCCTATCCAGTGCCTGGCGACTACCTATGGGGCTAGTACTGCTGTTCTCTTGACAATTCTCAGCTCTGTTTATTACTATTAGAGATGAGCGAACGTGCTCGTCCGAGCTTGGTACTCGATCGAGTTTTAGGGTATTCCATGGTACTTGTTACTCGGACGAGCATCTCGCGATACTTGAGGACATCTCATCATCCGTTTCCTGTAAGTTTGCGCGCTTTTTCACAGCCAATAAACATGCAGGAGACTATTTGGTACATCCTGCGATGACGTGGGACCCATACATGTCGATAGCAGCGATTGGTTGGCCAGATCAGATGACCCTGCTATATAAAACTCGGCGCCGGCAGGGCTCGCTTCAGACGCATGCTGTGAGAGATTAGGGACAGAGCTGCTGCTGGTCAGGGAGAGTGTCAGTGTAGGATTTAGCGTGGTATATACTAGCAATATAAACAAACAGACCTTTTCAGGGCTTAAAAGCTTTTATTAATACTATTACTACAGACTGCTGGCTGGGAGTTGCAGTGCTGCTACCGCGATTTAACCAGCACACTGTGGTGACCGGCTGCTGGCAGAAAGGGGACATTAGGTGTTGCATACACACCCCTAAGAAGTGCTCAGTGTACTCCTTTTTTATTTTTGGGGCTGGTGTTCCTGGTGTACTGCACTGCATAGCTGGGAGTTGTAGTGCATCTCACATAGAACTTACTTCACTGCTCATATTGTATTGGGGTGACAAAGCGTGTGTACAGTTGTTGCCCATACCAGATAGCACCACCTAAACTAGTGTGTACTGCACTGTATAGCTGGGAATTGTAGTGCATCCCGCATAGAACTTACTTCACTGCTCATTGTATTGGGGTGACAAAGTGTGTACAGTTGTTGCCCATACCAGATAGCACCATCAAGCCCCCCCCCCCTAAACTAGTGTGTATTGCACTGTATAGCTGGGAGTTGTAGTGCATCCTGCATAGAACTTACTTCACTGCTCATTGTATTGGGGTGACAGAAAGTGTGTACAGTTGTTGCCCATACCAGATAGCACCATCAAGCCACCCCCCTAAACTAGTGTGTACTGCACTGTATAGCTGGGAGTTGTAGTGCATACAGCATAGAACTTACTTCACTGTTCATTGTATTGGGGTGACAAAGTGTGTACAGTTGTTGCTCATACCAGATAGCACCACCTAAACTAGTGTGTATTGCACTGTATAGCTGGGAGTTGTAGTGCATCCTGCATAGAACTTACTTCACTGCTCATTGTATTGGGGTGACAGAAAGTGTGTACAGTTGTTGCCCATACCAGATAGCAGCGTCAAGCCCCCCCTAAACTAGTGTGTACTGCACTGTATAGCTGGGATATGTAGTGCATCCTGCATAGAACTTATTTCACTGCTAATTGTATTGGGGTGACAAAGTGTGTACAGTTGTTGCCCATACCAGATAGCACCGTCAAGCCCCCCCTAAACTAGTGTGTACTGCACTGTATAGCTGGGATTTGTAGTGCATCCTGCATAGAACTTACTTCACTGCTCATTGTATTGGGGTGACAAAATGTGTACAGTTGTTGCCCATACCAGATAGCACCGTCAAGCTCCCCCTAAACTAGTGGGCACTACACTGTATTGCTTCTGTATCACTTCTAATGGTTCTCTGTGTCCTCACTGCCATGCTCTGACGTCACACTACGTCTGCAGAGGAGCGGGACTGGTTGCTGGGGGGCCCGCCGATCGCACCCCCACCAACCAGCCTGCTGTTTTATTTTTTGTCTAGCCGTGGCCGGGGCCTCACCCCCCCCCCCCCCCCCCCCCCGGTCGAGAGGCATCAAGTGTACTCTTGATGGTGAGTGGTGAGTGAGAGTAGGCCTAGCCAGTTAGCTGTCAGCACCCGGGTTCATGTCCACTACATATCCCAGCCCCTGGACTCACTCCAATTTTTGGGTGGGCTCACTTGCTTTCTCACCCTTGATGGTGACTGACAGCTGGCCTAGCCGGATTGTACCGTACAGCCCCCCCAAAACTAGTGGGTACTACACTGTATTGCTGGAATTTGTAGTACATCCTGCATAGAACTTCACTGCTGGCCCACGTGTTCAACCTAGTGTTGCAGCTGTTTCTTAAGACCTACCCCAATTTGGCTGATTTGCTCACCAAGGTGCGGCGCATCTGTGCACATTTCTGCAAGTCAACCACGGATGCTGCCACCCTTAGGGCAGTGCAAAGGCGCTTGCAACTGCCGGCTCACAGACTGCTGTGCAACGTGCCCACGAGGTGAAATTCCACCTTCCAGATGGTAGCCAGGGTTTACCAGCAACGCAGAGCCATTGTGGAATGCCAGATGTCAACCTCGGTTTTGTCCATTTTAAACCAAATGATTTGTGGTCCATATGCCTACCTCTGCCATCCATGTTGACTACTGGTGTGCCTGCCCTTGCTTCCTTTTGGCTGGGCCTTAACTGGCATCCATGTCGACTACTGCTGGGCCTATAGTTTACTGGCGTCCCTAATTTTGCCTCATTGTTTCGTTCATTTCATACCAAATGATTTGTGGTCTATATGCCTACCTCTGGCATCCATGTAGACTACTGGTGTGCCTGCCCTTGCCTCGTTGTTGCTGGGCCTTAACTGGCATCCATGTAGACTACTGGTGTGCCTGCCCTTGCCTCGTTGTTGCTGGGACTTAAGTGGCATCCATGTAGACTACTGATGTGCCTGCCCTTGCCTAGTTGTTGCTGGGCCTTAACTGGCACCCATGTAGACTACTGGTGTGCCTGCCCTTGCCTTGTTGTTCTCTGTGTCTTCACTGCCATGCTCTGATGTCACACTGTCTGCGGAGGAGCGGCACTGGTTGCCGGGGGCCCACCGAACGCGCCCCTGCCAACCAGCCAGCTGTTTTATTTTAGTTTTTTTGGCCTAGCCGGGGCCTCCCCACCCTGGAGGCATCAAGTGTACCTTGCCAGTTAGCTGTGAGCACCCGGGTTCATGTCCACTACATATCCCAGCCCCTGGACTAACTCCAATTTTTGGGAGGCTCACTAGCTTCCTTACTCACTTGTAATGGTTCTCTGTGTGTTCAAGGCCCTGCACTGTCTGACCTAGTTTTGGGGAGCCTCACTAGCTTCCTCACTCACTTGTAATGGCTCTCTGTGTGCTGAATGCCATGCTGTGTCTGACCTAGTTTTGGGGAGCCTCACTACCTTCCTCACTCACTTTTAATGGCTCTCTGTGTGCTGAATGCCATGCTGTGTCTGGCCTAGTTTTGGGGAGCCTCACTAGCTTCCTCACTCACTTGTAATGGCTCTCTGTGTGTTCAAGGCCCTGCAGTGTCTGGCCTAGTTTTGGGGAGCCTCACTAGGTGTGCCTGCCCTTGCCTCCTTTTTGCTGTCCCTTAACTGGCATCCATGTTGACTACTGCTGGGCCTTTACTGGCATCCATGTTGACTACTGCTGGGCCTTTACTGGCATCCATACTGGAAGGCTGACTGGCTACCGCTTCTACCTTGTTCACTCTGTCCTCACCGCTATGCTGTGTCAGATTGACTTTTGGGGTGGTTCATGATAAGCTACCTCTGTTATAATGGTTCCCTGTGTTCTCAATGCCATGCTGTGTCAGGCTGAGTTTTTGGGTGGTCCCTAGGCCTACCTCTGTTTTAACCAGGCTGTTGCACAGAATTATGCATAATGGTGCCATTAGGCAGCCTCAGAGGCATGCATACATGCTGCCTCTGCTGTTTCCTGTCCTTTTCCGTTGTGTTTCCATCAATTTCTGAGGTTGACAGGTTTTTACACGACCTTCCGAACTCTACCGAACTTGGGTCCCCTCAAAAAATGCTTGAGTCTCCCATTGACTTCAATGGGGTTCGTTACTCGAAACGAGCACTCGAGTATCGGGAAATACTCGGCTCGACTAACGAGCACCTGAGCATTTTAGTACTCGCTCATCACTAATTACTATGTCTTACTCTGACTGTGCCAATCTGTGAATATTCCGGGGACTTCAAGAGCTGTACTGATGCTGGGTTAAAGGGCTATTCCCATCTCAATTAATATAGTTATACTTGTAGGACTTGTCAAGGTAAATACTTTAGCAAATTCATTTATTTAGCAAACTTGTCTCCTACTCCTGCTATGCTGCTCCTTCCATCTCATTGTAAGCAGCTCATTGTCTAGGTTACTGACCACCACTGCACTAAAGTTCACCCACCTAGAGATTGCTCTAGAGCTACTTTTACTAATCTGCCTGCTTCCGAGCTCAGCATTCCCTAGTCTGTATACAGAGCTTGCTTTGGTGATTTATACCATGTTCCATGTTGTACACTCTTTTATCTGATACGGGAAACACTACCCCTAGTAATTTAGTAGTTTATTAGGGACAGTGTCTATCCAAAGGCTTATTAAAGGGGTAGTTCACAAAAAGCCCCCCCCCCCTTCCCCTGAATCAACTGGTGCCAGAAAGGGCCAGACATTTCTAATTTGCTTCTATTAAAATATCTCAAGTCTTCCAGTACTTATCGGCTGCTTTATGTTTGAGGTGGTGTATGCTCTCTGCTGCCACCTCTGTCCATGACAGGGACTATCCAGAACAAATCCCCATAGAAAACATCTCCAGACTGGAAAGAATACCACTTCCTGCAAGACATACTGGAAGTACTGGAAGGCTTCAGAATTTTTAATAGAAGTAAATAACAAATCCCTGGCACTTTCTGCCACCAATTGATTTGAAGGAAATTTGAACTGTGAAAACCAGCAGAATAGTGATTGCAGCTCCTAAAAGATTCAAAAATTAGTCAATATGGACTCAGAAGACTATATATACAATCTACAGGTACCATATATAGTTTCCTGTATTCTATTATCAGATCTTGTGGAGATAACGTTGTAATGGGATCAAGGCAATTGTTTGGGAATGGTATTCCCACAGCTTAGGTTGTCGTAATTGTTACCTGATTTCTTCTGGTGGTCCCCGCAGAGCTACCGCAGGGGGCTGCAATTTCCAATGCATTATTACAATGCAAACAAAATCCCAGTAATAACATTATATTGAATATACTATGTAACGTGGCTTCAGAGCGTTGCTTCTGTTTAAAGGAACATGCAACCTGAGATAGATTTATTTCCAAGGTCAAATGTGAACATTTATTAAAACATGAATGAAGCTGCTCTGCAGCTACTTGGCTTCTTGATTAGGCTGTCGAGGTTGATGGATTCTTGAATTACTTATCTGGATCTGTAGCAGTAATCCTGGTAATAATCAGGAAATTACCCGCAAAACACCCACTCGCCTACAGGGACATCCAGCTTTATTGTTTGTTGGACCCAGACTTCCAATAAAGAATTAAATTCATAATCGCTGGATATCTTTTTAATTTTAGGAGGAGCTTGTGGAGATAAAGGGCTGTGAAATTCCGCCATTACGTGGCAGATATACAATAGTTTAGTACTGAAAAGGGAAAATCTCATGATATGACAGGGCAACCCAACCATCACAGCAGCAACAAATAACAATCAGCCATGTAATCGATCTTCATTTTCTGTAAATTACCTGCTATGTGTAACATTACTTTATTTCTGACACAAGATACAGTCACCAAACAAGCAGATTTATAATGTGAAGTAATGTTTTGTTTTGTTTTTATTTGATTTTCCAAACAACAAAGAAAATGCTTCTTTAAGAAGCCATAGGCTCAGGGCCGTCTTAACAGCATTATGGGCCCCTGGGCAGAGGTGCGAATTGGGCCCCACCCCCCGCGGCCGCCGCCATCAAACCCCCCCCCCATCTTTGCAACCCCGCCCCTAGCCAGTACAATTACGTACAATAAAAAATACTAATTATTGTTAACATAAACTTTAATTCACAATACAGTCTTTCAGCAGCGCAAAAACGAAAAATAACCGTGCGTGCGTGCCTCACCAAACCAGACCAGGTTGGCTTCAAAGTATCCAAAAAACGCAATGGAGACAGCACTTCCAACAGCAATCTGCAGGGTTTATTGTCACACCAGTGCAACATGTCTCATCTATACAGAATACAGGGAAACAACATGGTTCATATATAATATAATAGTCATGTTGTTGCCCCTCTGTCTATATGAGACATGTTGTTTTGCCCTTCTCTATATATATGCCAGATAACAAGCAACAAATATTACCACCGCATACTGACTAACACCACCGCTGCTACTGACTAATCCACTGTACACAGATCACTATCACCTCATCCAGTCATATAGAGGTACCCAGCTCTACACAGGTTCTGTACACCATATACATTACAGTGCAGATACATCAAGTGACTCACATGAGACGTCTTCTCTGATCGGAGTTCTTCCCTTTTCATCTTCTTTTCCATTTGCCCTGTGCCGTTATGAGAACTTCTCCGAGCCACGAATCCACAGAATCTGCCAGACAGACATATTAGGCTCCACACTCTGTCACCATCCTCATCTCTCTACACACTGCACATCTGTATTGGCCCCTTATAGATGGCTCCCCCTGTATTACCCCCTTATAGATGGCTCCCTCGTATTCCCCCCTTATAGATGGCTCCCCCCTGTTACCCCCCCCCCCCCTTGTATAGATGGCTCCCCTCTGTATCCCCCCCCTATAGATGGCTCCCCCCTGTATCCCCCCGTATCCCCCCCTAATATAGATGGCTCCCACCTGTATCCCCCCTTATAGATGGCTCCCCCCTGTATCCCCCCCTTGTATAGATGGCTCCCCCCTGTATCCCCCCCCTATAGATGGCTCCCCCCTGTATCCCCCCCCTCTCGTATAGATGGCTCCCCCCTGTATCCCCCCCTATAGATGGCTCCCCCCTGTATCCCCCCCCTATAGATGGCTCCCCCCTGTATCCCCCCCTCTCGTATAGATGGCTCCCCTCTGTATCCCCCCCTATAGATGGCTCCCCCCTGTATCCCCCCTATAGATGGCTCCCCCCTGTATCCCCCCCTATAGATGGCTCCCCCCTGTATTCCCCCTATAGATGGCTCCCCCCTGTATCCCCCCCTATAGATGGCTCCCCCTGTATCCCCCCCTATAGATGGCTCCCCCTGTACCCCCCCTATAGATGGCTCCCCCTGTACCCCCCCCCTATAGATGGCTCCCCCCTGTATATGGCTCCCCCCTGTATCCCCCCCTATAGATGGCTCCCCCTATATCCCCCCTATAGATGGCTCCCCCTGTATCCCCCCCTATAGATGGCTCCCCCCTGTATCCCCCCCTATAGATGGCTCCCCCTGTATCCCCCCCTATAGATGGCTCCCCCTGTACCCCCCCTATAGATGGCTCCCCCTGTACCCCCCCCCCTATAGATGGCTCCCCCCTGTATATGGCTCCCCCCTGTATCCCCCCCTATAGATGGCTCCCCCTATATCCCCCCTATAGATGGCTCCCCCTGTATCCCCCCCTATACATGGCTCCCCCCTGTATCCCCCCTATAGATGGCTCCCCCTGTACCCCCCCTATAGATGGCTTCCCCCTGTATCAACCCCTATAGATGGCTCCCCCCTGTATCCCCCCCTATAGATGGCTCCCCCGTATCCCCCCCTATAGATGTCTCCCCCTTATTCCCCCCCTATAGGTGGCTCCCCCCTGTATCCCCCCTATAGATGGCTCCCCCCTGTATCCCCCCTATAGGTGGCTCCCACCTGTATCCCCCCTTATAGATGGCTCCCCCCTGTATCCCCCCCTTGTATAGCTGGCTCCCCCCTGTATCCCCCCCTATAGATGGCTCCCCCCTGTATCCCCCCCCTCTCGTATAGATGGCTCCCCTCTGTATCCCCCCCTATAGATGGCTCCCCCCTGTATCCCCCCTATAGATGGCTCCCCCCTGTATCCCCCCCTATAGATGGCTCCCCCCTGTATTCCCCCTATAGATGGCTCTCCCCTGTATCCCCCCCTATAGATGGCTCCCCCTGTATCCCCCCCTATAGATGGCTCCCCCCTGTATCCCCCCTATAGATGGCTCCCCCCTGTATCCCCCCTATAGATGGCTCCCCCTGTACCCCCCCTATAGATGGCTCCCCCTGTACCCCCCCCTATAGATGGCTCCCCCCTGTATATGGCTCCCCCCTGTATCCCCCCCTATAGATGGCTCCCCCTGTATCCCCCCTATAGATGGCTCCCCCTGTATCCCCCCCTATAGATGGCTCCCCCCTGTATCCCCCCCTATAGATGGCTCCCCCTGTACCCCCCCTATAGATGGCTTCCCCCTGTATCAACCCCTATAGATGGCTCCCCCCTGTATCCCCCCCTATAGATGGCTCCCCCTGTATCCCCCCCTATAGATGTCTCCCCCTTATTCCCCCCCTATAGGTGGCTCCCCCCTGTATCCCCCCTATAGATGGCTCCCCCCTGTATCCCCCCTATAGATGGCGCCCCCGTATTCCCCCCTTATAGATGGCTCCCCCTGTATCCCCCCCTATAGATGGCTCCCCCCTTTATCCCCCCCTATAGATGGCTCCCCCTGTATCCCCCCTATAGATGGCTCCCCCTTATTCCCCCCCCCCTATAGATGGCTCCCCCCTGTATCCCCCCTATAGATGGCTCCCCCCTGTATCCCCCCTATGGATGGCTCCCCCGTATTCCCCCCTTATAGATGGCTCCCCCTGTATCCCCCCCTATAGATGGCTCCCCCCTGTATCCCCCCTATAGATGGCTCCCCCTGTATCACCCCCTTATAGATGGCTCCCCCCTGTATCCCCCCCTATAGATGGCTCCCCCTGTACCCCCCCTATAGATGGCTTCCCCCTGTATCAACCCCTATAGATGGCTCCCCCCTGTATCCCCCCCTATAGATGGCTCCCCCTGTATCCCCCCCTATAGATGTCTCCCCCTTATTCCCCCCCTATAGGTGGCTCCCCCCTGTATCCCCCCTATAGATGGCTCCCCCCTGTATCCCCCCTATAGATGGCGCCCCCGTATTCCCCCCTTATAGATGGCTCCCCCTGTATCCCCCCCTATAGATGGCTCCCCCCTTTATCCCCCCCTATAGATGGCTCCCCCTGTATCCCCCCTATAGATGGCTCCCCCTGTTTCCCCCCCCCCTATAGATGGCTCCCCCCTGTATCCCCCCTATAGATGGCTCCCCCCTGTATCCCCCCTATGGATGGCTCCCCCGTATTCCCCCCTTATAGATGGCTCCCCCCTGTATCCCCCCCTATAGATGGCTCCCCCCTGTATCCCCCCTATAGATGGCTCCCCCTGTATCACCCCCTTATAGATGGCTCCCCCTGTATCCCCCCCTATAGATGGCTCCCCCGTATTCCCCCCTTATAGATGGCCCCCTGCACAGCAGATAAAAAACAAACAAACACCCAACTCACCTACCAGTGCTCCCCCGTCGCTGCTTCCTCTCCTCTTCTGCCCCAGCTGATGCGTCGCTCCCCGGGGGATTCTCACGGAGCGCACACATCCGGAAGCTCAGTGTGCGCCCAGGCCGGGACTTCCGGTACAGGAAACCCCAGCGACGCGCACTGAGGTTCCTGATGCGTGCGCTCCCGGAGAATCCCCCAGGGAGCGACGCATCAGCCGGGGCCGGATTTCCTCTTGCGATCGCAAGCAAGAAAGTGCTTGCGGTCGCAAGAGAAGGGGAAGGGGGCGCGCGCAGGGCGTCTTACCAATTGGGCATGGGAGGCGGCAGCCTGGGGACCCTTGCGTCCTAGGGGGCCCCTGCCCGCTGTGACAGCCGCCTACCATGCTCAATGGGTAAGACGGCCCTGCATAGGCTAGATTCACACAACCTATTTTTTTGCACATTTTGTGACCGTTTTATGCAAAATACGTATGTAATTTGCATTTTTCAGCCACGTTTTGGCATTAAAATGACTGCCGTCCAAAAATACGCAAAATGGCCAAAAAAAAAATTGAGAGACATTTACTGAGGAGTCTAATGTGTGCAACTATTCTAATGGGGATTGGTGTGCATTTTGTTCCAATATCTTGTGACTGATTTATTTACATGTAGCACTGCCATAGTGAATGTATCTAAGTAAAAAGTCGCAAAAAATTCGCACAAAGTCGCAAAAATCCAAAAATTGTGCAAGCATATTCACCTGGTACTGACTAGAGACGAGCGAACCTGCCGAGGTTCGGGTTTGTATGAACTACTCTGTTTGTCTGCCTGCTCTATGGAGAGGGTGGATACAGCCTGAGGACCGCCTAGAAAACTGGGATACAGCCTATGGCTATAGTACTGACCAGACGTAAGCCTTCACCTGTTTGTCACAAATGATAAATTGGGCACTAAGGCCACGTTTCCACTGAGCAAAACTAGCGGAATTCCGCTGCGGAGTGCCGTTAGCCTCCCGCTCATAATGGGAGTCTATGGGAGGCGCGCGCTCCTGCTCTGTCCGCGCTGAAGAATGAACATGTTCATTCTTCAGCGGGGACAGGGCAGGAGCGCGCGCCTCCCATAGACTCCCATTATGAGCGGGAGGCTAACGGCACTCCGCAGCGGAATTCCGCTAGTTTTGCTCAGTGGGAACGGGGCCTTATCCTGAACTTTTGGGTGAATACTCAAAACAGGCAGAGTAAAAAAAAGTTGCATCTAAAAAATATTCGCCTGTCGCATACTGGTTCATAAATAGAACTTAGACCAAATGGAATACCAGATAAAGGCAAAATCAAGTAACACAGGGTATAGGGTAGGCAAAGGAGGGAGAGAGAGGGAAAAAAAGGGGGGGAGCATAGAAATGACATGCACATAATAAAATAATCATTGTTTCCTCATGTAGTATTAAATTCCCCCCCCCCCCCCCCCCCCCCCCCCCCCCCCCCCCCAGAAAGATGCCTTTTTCTTAGCCACCACTACTTAATACATTGCTAAATGCACTTCACTCTTATCGTCACATAAGTAACCTTGCACCCAACCAAGGAAAAGTCCTTCGACCCACACACATAGGATGAGCTCCCTGTCAGGGGCGGATTAACTTTACCATAGGCCCCAGGCTGTTCACCAAGCCTGGGCCCCCCCATCCCACTGTAACTATGGCAGCACTAGCCTGGCGTTCATAGTACAGTATAGATAATGTCATGATGCCCTGATTTGTGCAAAATTGCCATAAAAAAAAATTGTGATTTTTTTTTTTTGCAAATCATGGCGGAAGTGTAGCCAGGAGACAGTACACCACTGAAAGTATAAGTCTTTTTGGGTGGTCATGGGCCCCCCAGGAGCTCAGGGCCCCGGGCTGCCACCCGGAACGCCCCTATTATGATCCACTACTGCTCCCTGTCCACTCACCAGCCTCATTCCTTTGCTGACCCTGCTATATTTACCTTCAGATACCACATTGCATAGCTGAAACACTGCACAACTTTATAATTAAAGATAATGAGAGCTGAGAAAAGTGTGCTATCTATATCATAAAAATCAAAGTCTGTCTGTCTGTCCCATATAGACTTCCAAACGCCTGAACCGTTTGACGCGAAATTTGGCACACAGATACATAGGGTGCCCGGGAAGGTTTTAGCGAAAGTCCCGTCCCCGCTAGATGTACAGGAGAGTAGGGGGAGGGGAAGAGCAGCGCCTCATAGAGATGAATTGGAAAATCTCCACACTGCAAACACAGGTGATATAATTAGCTGCAGCTGCCCAGAGAAAACGGCAGTTGGAGCCTTAGCAACCAATAGGATTACTGCTTTCATTTTCACAGGGAGTTGTGGTTGCTAGGGAAGCTGCCTCACAACATCCACAGTAATAACTGGTAGACCCCCTACTCCATCTATACATTACATGTATATACAGGACCCCCTACTCCATCTATACAGTACATGTATATACAAGACCCCCTACTCCATCTATACAGTATATGTATTCAGGACCCCCTACTCCATCTATACAGTACATGTATACAGGACCCCCTACTCCATCTATACAGAACATGAATATACAGGACCCCCTACTCCATATATACAGGTATACATGGCAGTATTACCAGCTGCTGCTGCCCTAACCACTAAACCTGAGGATACCCATCCTCACTCACCAATTAGCATCAGGACTGGTAGGTAATAGCTCCACATGTCACATTTAACACCGCCACACCAGACCTGACCAATACCACCATACTGTGACTGGATAACACCACCACACCAGACCTGACCAATACCGCCATACTGTGACTGGATAACACTGCCATACCAGACCTGACCAATACCACCATACTGTGACTGGATAACACTGCCACACCAGACCTGACCAATACCACCATACTGTGACTGGATAACACTGCCACACCAGACCTGACCAATACCGCCATACTGTGACTGGATAACACTGCCACAACAGACCTGACCAATACTGCCATACTGTGACTGGATAACACTGTCATACCATACCAAATAAGACCACCACACTAGACCTGACCAATACCGCCACATTGTGACTGGATAACACTGCCATACCAGACCTGACCAATACCGCCATACTGTAACTGGATAACACCGCCATACCAGACCTGACCAATACCGCCATACTGAGACTGGATAACACCGCCATACCAGACCTGACCAATATGGCCACACTGTGACTGGATAACACTGCCATACCACACCTGACCAATACGGCCACACTGTGACTGGATAACACTGCTATACCAGACCTGACCAATACCACCATACTGTGACTTTATAACACCGCCATACCAGACCTGACCAATACCACCATACTGTGACTGGATAACACCATCATATCAGACCTGACCAATACCGCCATACTCTGACTGGATAACACCGCCATACCAGACCTTACCAATACCGCCATACAGTGACTGGATAACACCGCTATACCAGACCTTACCAATACCATCATACTGTGACTGGATAACACCGCCATATCAGACCTGACCAATACCGCCATATTGTGACTGGATAACACTGCCATACCAGACCTGACCAATACCGTCATACTGTGACTGGATAACACTGCCATACCAGACCTGACCAATACCGCCATACTGTGACTGAATAACCCCACCATACCAGACCTGACCAATACTGTCATACTGTGACTGGATAACACTGCCATACCAGACCTGACCAATACCGTCATACTGTGACTGGATAACACTGCCATACCAGACCTGACCAATACCGCCATACTGTGACTGGATAACACTGCCATACCAGACCTAACCAATACTGCCATACTGTGACTGGATAACACTGCCATACCAGACCTGACCAATACCGCCATACTGTGACTGGATAACACTGCCACAGCACCTCCACCAACTCTATACTACAGGTATACAGAACCCCAAACTATACACTACAGGTATACAGGACCCCCGAACTATATACTTCAGGTATACAAGACCTCCACCAACTCTATACTACAGGTATACAGCACCTCCACCAACTCTATACTACAGGTATACAGGACCCTCTATACACACTGACACTTTATACCTGGGCAGCGCCGGGTACATTTTCTAGTTTCTTATAAAAATGACTGCACACTAGGTGTATAATGATAGGAATGGATTTCAATGGGGCAAACACACTTTCCAATATCTATAAAATGAAATTCAAAACTAGCAAACCTGTGCAAACCTGCAGCAATGTTTCTGGTGACTTTGTGTATACTTGTGCCCAATACTAGTTTGGTGCTGGATAGACTGAGGTGCCAAGTGTAGGGAATGCCTAGTATTCACCTGTGAATCCTTCAAGATGATGTTGTATTTGCTGTAAGGTAGTACTCAGGTCATGGTCCCTATATAGCCATCAGATGGCAGCTGGAAGCAGCAGACATGATGAGACAGGAACCAGAAATGAATCATGAGGCATAGAGATGAGCGAATAGTGAAATATTCGATTCAAGTGGATTCAATTCGAATAGCTCCCGATATTCGACTATTCGATCGAATATCGAATCCCAATATAGTCTATAGGAGAAAAATCCTTGGGACCTGGAAATCAAGATTCGACCACTAGGAGGTCACTAAGTGCACAATGAAACCTCAGGAAATAATGCTAACACCTCTGTAATGCATATGGGACAGCAGGGGAAGCATGCCAGGACACATGAATGTAAAGTAGAAGTGTACCTTTTGGTCTAGCGGTACTTGCGTACGTATTAGGTGGTGCGTAATATTAGCATATGTTTGTTTCTTGTTTATTCAGTACAAATGTTTGCAGAGTTATATATTGCCCAGCCAGTGATGTAAATTGCACATGAATATATTGCGTATATACAGTATATCCACTTTCAGTATTATGCCACTATCACAGACTATCAACTATAGACTCTAAACACAAAATACCTTATCCAGACTTGTGTTGTTTGGGAACAGCTTCCTCCACCGGTGGTGCTGGCTGGGTTTTGGTGTGGCATTTTTGGGTCTGGTCCTGTGGCATGGGGGTTGCAGGGCCGTTCCATGGCCTCCCTTCCCTGACTGTGCGCGCCTGCGGGGGTGGTGGTCGCTGACTGGCACGGTGTGGACTTAGTGTAGGGACCCATGTGTATCAGATACCTGCACGCGGTACATGGGGCAGTGTGGCTTGATCAATTCACATACAGAATTCTGATGTTTTTTATGTTTTTTCTGAACGTGTTGGAGTTATCCAAGCTACAGAGCTGCCACCAAGTAACGGTCATTATCACACACGACCATGCTTGGTCCCAGATGCAGCGGCGACAGCCAAATTTATGCCTGCTGCAAGATGGCATCCTTGACCTCTGGGGCGCTGTGCTTCTTATCACCCAGGCTGATAAGCTTGAGCACGGCCTGCTGACGTCTTCCATGCCAGTGCTGCAGCATTTCCAGCTCACCGATGAAGGCGAACTTATGGCGGAGGAGGGGAGGGAGGGGTTGTCAGAGCCCGTGCTGGCAATCTTAGGCAGGGGGAGGAGGAGGCTGTCCCTGCCTGAGACCCGGCACCCGCCTCCACAACATTCACCCAGTGTGCCGTCAGTGATATGAATCGTCCCTGGCCCCAATCGCTTGTCCACGCGTTGGTGGTCAAGTGGGCCTTTGCGCTAACCGAGTAACTCAAGGCCCACCCAATGTTACGGGACACGTGCTGATGCAAGCTGGGGATGGCACACCTGGAAAAGGGCTGGTCAAGGCCTTCCCTGGACGTACATTGTGCAAATCAGTAGAGGCGAGTTAACAGCTTTATTATCCCACACACTGTATACAGCCATATAGCAGATATAGAATTGTTTTTACAATAGAAATAAAGGGCTGGTCAACGCTTTCCCTGGACACACACTGTGCAAATCTGTAGAGGCGAGATAACAGCTATATTACCCCACACACTGTATACAGCCGTATACCGGATATAGAACTGTTTTTACAATAGAAATAAAGGGATGGTCAACGTCTTTCCTGGACACACACTGCGCAAATGTGTAGAAGCGAGATAACATCTATATTATCCCACACACACACTGTATACAGCTGTATACACTATCAGTGGGTATACACACTGTGTATACACACTGCCTATGTCACAACAGCTTGTAAATGTCTGTTTTTCTATAGTTTTAGCCCTAACAAGGGCTTTTGGGGGTCTCGTTCTACCTAACTTCACCTAAAACCTTCCTTTCCCTGCTTTACAGACAGTCCGTCTCTAGCTCCAACCAGCAAGTGACACGAATCTTAAATCACTATTCTTTTATTCAGGAGGTCACATGGTTTAGCCAGCCAAACACAGTTAGAGGTTTTCTTTTTAACCCCGGACTTATGTACGCACTGGCGCGGTCCCGGGCTAAGGAGCGGGCAGACGAGCTGAGCCCGCCCCATAGCGGGTGAGGACCGTCTGCTATCTGCAGCAAGGCCCTCACCCTCAATGGCGGGCTGCCGCGATTGCGCGTCCGCCCACCATTAACCCCTTAAATGCCACACTCACGCCACGGCATTTTAGTATAGGTGACCGGAGCATCTCCGGTCACTTAGCAATCGGACCCCTGCAGCGTGTCTCCTTACCTCCGTGCAGTCTTCTGTGCGGTGTTCTGATTCAGCCTGCCATAGGCAGGCTGAATCAGAAGATCATAGATAACACTGATCATGTAATCCAATATATGTAAGTGATAGTTCCCTAAGGGAACTATAAAAGTGAAAATAAATTAATAAATAAAAGTTTTACAAAGTGCCCCATAGCCCCTCCCCCAATAAAAGTGTAAATCACCCCCCCCTTCCCATTTCATACATGAAACACATAAAAAGTAATAAAGTTAATCAACATATAATATACCGTAGCGTGCATAATCATCCGATCTATTAAAATAAAACAATACGTTTGATCTAGAAAAAAATTTTATTAATAAAAACGAGAGATCATGACGCAAAAAATGACGCCCCATACGACCCTGTAGGTAAAAAAATAAGTGCACTATGGGAGTTACAATAGGACCATTTTAAATATGCCTATTTGCAAAAAAAAATGTTTTACTGCTAATAAAAATAGTAAAACATCAGAAAACCTAGTAAACCTACATATCACCGTGTTCAGACTGACCAATAGAATAAAGGAAAAAAGCCAGTTTTACCGTAAAGTGCATTACGTAAACAGGGAACCCCCCCAAAATATTCTTGACCCAAATTCACCCCATAAAAGATATTTTGGGGGTTCCGTCATTCATTTTATGGCAGATTGAAAGATGCCATTACAAAGTACCTGCTCCTGAAAAAAACAAACCCGCACATGGCCCTGTAGGTGGAAAAATGAGTGCTATGGGTCTTAGAAGGCGAGAAGGAAAAAACGAAAACGCAAAAGTGAAAATTGGCCCGTTCCTTAAGGCCATTTCAGGCTCTGTCCTTAAGGGGTTAAAGTCCTGCCTATTCCTAGTGCATGTCCCTACCCCCTGCATGTTTATTGGCTGAAAAAAAAGCGCCAGGGGATGTGGGAGGGGGAATTGAATTTTAACTCTTCGATCGAATAGTATTTGCTTATCTCTAATGAAGCATGAATATAAATAACGGAAAGAGACTAGGATCTGTAATCAGAAACATGGTGCTCTGGTCATGAAATACAGCCAGAAACATGGAGACCAGGAGCTTAGTTACGAGCTAGGCCAGAAGCACAAAGTCATATTGTGCAGTTGAAGTTACCAAAAGAAGCATGGAGCCTTGAAATGTAGCCAGGAGTTGGAGCCAGAACCATGGTGCCTGAGAATGAATAAGGTACTGGAATCAGGAACACACACATCAGGAAAAGACCAGGAGCTGGAACTACTGTAGGGACATCTGGCCTGCAACCAGATAGAGGTCACTGGCTGGAGCCTGGACATAGGTATGGCAGAGTCCAAGTGTAGGATAACAGATACCAAGCAGGCAAACTATAGGCCCTATTTCTTGCGGCCGATAATCGCCCCGTGGAATAGAAGGCAACGATCAGTCGACAAAAGATTGTGATAGCAGCGATCTGCTGCCGTCGCTCTGTGGGACAGGAGCGACGGCAGCAGATTGTCACCATCCTCTATGGGCTGCCCAGACGATCTAGTGATCACCCGAGCAGCCCCCCCCCACGGCTCCCCGCAGCCCCCCCTGTACTCACCTGCTCGCTGCCGCCACGTGTAATAGCTGTGGCAGGGAGCGGGGAACAAGTCGTCCCGTGGAATAGGGCCTTCAGAATTGATGCAGAAACAATAAACAGAAACAAAGCCAAACAAATTAAAGGAAACAATTAACCAGCAATCAGGTAACATAAAAGGGTTGTCCGCATAGCAGAATAGGTTCTACCCTTTTTGCTCTCAGGCGCTTCACTCCCTTCCTCTGCCCTTCTGTGCTGATACTTCCACAGGCGGGAAAGGGCGATTCTATGAGTTTAGTGGGGGTGAATTTACCTAGATAACAGCGAAACTATTGATATTGAAAAGATGGAAAGCTAAGGGTGGGCAATGTATTAATGCAAAAAAAAAAAAATTATGGAGGGAAGCCCTGCAAATCCCAGCAGTCACTGGTGGCCATGTCACCATAAATGTTAAGTAAAAAATCTCCAGATACCACTCTAAGGGTTTCATCCTTTTTATCCAGGCCAGTTATATCAGTTGTATATATATATATATATATATATATATATATATATATATATATATTTTTTATTTTTTTTATGTTGAAACAACTAAAAATAAATTACTGATATTCATTTATTGATTTTCAGTAAATTAAATGTATTATTACTTTTGTCTGATTATACGTCACGTCATACGTATACCCACTGTTGTGGGTTTTTCTTTAACAAAAAGGACCAACAATTTTGTCCAGGTGTGTAGGTGATATATCCAATATATACTGAATGTCTCCTACTTAGTATGATAAGCAGTGGTAACAGACACTCAGGTTCCTTGGCTTCTAACTCGGGGGCGGCACAGTGTATTTCCCAATAGAGAGATTTTCTCTCTTGCTGTAGGGTAATGGCATATTCTTGGATGCTTTGTATTTTCTCTAAATAACTATTTAAAACAGGGTCACATTTAGCACATTCACATTGTACAGAAAAGTTTTTGCAATTGTGAAGCAGAGTATTGCTGCACCATAATGAGGTGCAGGTTCCTGGAGGATAAGGGATGATCTTTTTTTGCACATTTCAGAATTTTAAAATTCTGACATAAAAAAAAAATACAAATGGAAAATAAATTATATAAAGTGCTAAAAGTTCACCAACCATGTTTGGTCATAGTTTATGGGTGTCTCATGTAGCAAACCTTCAAATCAGCCCTAATCCCAACTAAGCCAATATTTACACTGCTTTTGGACATCAGCAACAGGTTGGCAACATGTCAAAATGCAAAGTTGAGATGGAAGCCAATGTGTCCATCAGCTCTATTGGGCCAGACAGAGTCTGTAACTCTGTTTTGTCCATTTTCCAAATGTATATGCTTTATGGACAGGGCTCAGAAACATGGTTGACCACACTGACAGGGGGAAGACCCCACATGTGATGACTAGTGCAATGTGTATCATAGTAGAGGAAATCCAACAGCATTAATGGTGGTGAAGAGTTCACAAATTTATTGTGTGACCAGGTACAAACACTGTTTGTGTTTGTATTTGGTCACGCAATAGATTTGTAAACTCTTCGTCATCATTAATGTTTGTGTTTGTACCTGGTCACACAATAGATTTGTGAACTCTTCATCATCATAAATGCTACTTGAAGGAGTAGAGGTAGTTGTAGCGGTGCTTGTGAATTTGAAAGTAAAGTAGCGTAGAGGAGAGGAGTTTGTCAAGGGAGTCCCAACCCAATATAGCTATGTTCTCTGCCTGTACTTTGAAGAGATACTTTTGAATGAGAAGTTACTTGTACCTGTGTATAGAATTTAGTCTGACCACCTTCTGCCCTAAAGTGTTGAGTGACTTGTCCTCCTAGGGTGATACAAGCCCCAGTCGTGGTAATCTGAGTGAAGCTAAGTTCTCGGTGGCTTCCCAGTAACCTGCACTGCGAGATAGGATACGTAGAACTTTTGGTAGCTTTATCCTATCCAGGCTAGTTCCTCTTGTGTATCAGGATACTGCCCTGCACTTTGTAGAGTGGTTCTCGGCATGGGCTAGGATGTTCCCAGACTCTTCTCCCTTTGTAGTGTTTAGAAATGCATAGTAGATATAGTAGGAATACTGAAAGAAGTGGTTGTCTGTAGCTGCTTCTGCATACACACGTGTCTCTGACCAACTCACTAACTAGACCAGACTTAACTGACTTGTCCCAGACGAGGGTCCTGTCAGAGCCAAGCCCTGGGTTGGCTACAGCAGGGACGTCTGCTCTGTATGTCCTTCTCCCATGAGAATCTGGGTAAGAACTGACGCTACACCTCCTCCCACCAAGTAATTTCCTACAGGGGATGTGTTATCTACCCTGTGAGTGGTGGAAAGGAATGTGTGCAAAAGAAAGAGACAGATAGGCTGAGAGTAGAGAACATCTCCTATAGGTTAGCAAAAGCACATGGTTCACACAAAACAGTAACCCATTCTTAACTTCAGCTGTGCAATACATAGGAACATATAAAAAAATACTTAACCTGGAGTAAGAAGTTTTTGCGAAAGGTGCACTAGAGAAAAGAACAACTGTGGTGGGACACCACACAAGCACTTACCTCCTTGGCTCCAGCACAGGGGTCCACTGTCCCCCGCCCTGGTTCCCTGGTCCCCCAGCCGCTACCTGGTAAGGACCCAGGATGTGACATGTCAGGCCTGCTCAGCCAGTCAGCAGGCGAGATGGGACCCCACTATGGCTGTTGACTGGCTGAGCGAGGCATACACGTCACGTCCCAGGTCCTTACTCAGGGGGAACAGGAGCCGGAGCAGGGGCAGCGGACCCCTGCGCTGGAGCCGGGGAGGTAAGTGTCTGTTGTTATGTTCAGCCACCTCCTCCCTGTCTGTTTAAAAAAAAATGACGGACCACATTTTAATAACTACTACAATTTTAGAATTATTTAACCCCCGTCATGACAAACATCTTTAGTGCTCAGTAGAGCACCCACTGTTATGCTTAGAATATGATGCTTAGCCAGACAATAACTTCTGGCAGTACCCCTGAGAAATGTGTGCCCATTGGTAATGGTCTCCAGTTGAGTAATATTCTTGGGTTTGTGTACTGCAACTGCCTTCAACACTTCAGCTATCAGTAAGACTATGCAGTTGTCAAAGACTGCAGTCACCTTAAAAAATGCTTTTTATTGCTTCTCTAAAGAGACATAGAGGCACTAAAATGACCTGGCCTCGCCTCTTTGACACTTCAGAGAAACAATAAAAAGCATTTTTTTTAGGTGACAGAAGCCTTTGACAATTACAATAAAGGTATAATAAAGGTACAATAAAGGTCCCACTGCTTACATAGCTGTTTAGCCATGTACTACAAAACTACCTTCATCCTCTGAGCCATGTGCGCTATAGGGACATATCAGCATGTTAGATGCTTCTAACCTGCTGATAATTTTCCTTTAAATGTCCAGAAAAAGTACCACTCCTCATGCACACTCAAAACAAGGTTTATCAGTGATCTGAAATGACAAATTAGATTAGATAAGATTAGATTTCTCCAGTTTATGCCACGGTTGCCATTACTCAGTTTTTGTGCCAGGAGGGGACGTGATGTCATATTAGCGACCTTTCTCAGCTGATTTATCAAGTGCAATCTTTTAATTTTTGCACAAAATATTCAGTGCAGCTATATTCCACTGCTACACGAGCATCGTTTTTTTTTTTTTTTATTTAGCTAAGCAGTTTTAGCACTAGGTTACCTGCATCGTTACATATGGTAGCCGCTAATCACCGTCTACTTAATCCTGATCACTGTCATCATCCATCTTTGACGTGTCACATCTATGGCCTACCGTTGTTCTTTGAGAAACAAATTAGAGCAAATAAAATCAAATTCTGTGTAGACATTTTTAATATTTTTCAATGTCAGACACACATCACCAGCAATACGTGATGATGACCGAATGTCCTCCTGTGCATTGACAAACGCCCCAGTCTGATCTATGACATTGCTTCCTTATGCTGCCTGCAGCCGCCGCTATCTAATTTGGCATCTAAGTAGTTGAGACACTGGCAGCTTTGTATTCCCTCTGTATCTGAGCAGGTGTCTTTCCTCGAATGTCCTGACATTGCATTGGATTTATTGAATATAACGCGACGAGTTCAATTTCCATTTATATTATATTGTTCCTTTCATTTTTGACTTTGCTCAGCTTTATATCTTATGTGTTCGCACAGTAGAAAGCTGGAGCTGCTCTTGTCCTAGAGATTAGCCTGATCCTGCAGTTAAATTCCTTGGTATTCTCTCAGGAGGAGCTCCTATTGAGAAAGGATTCTTAGAATCCGCTTGCGTGTCAGTGGCCATCGGATGTAATCAGGAAGAAGACAGGTTCACAAATCCAACACCTTAGGGCTTTAATGTGAGTGGCCACTGAGCCCAGCTAATTATTGGGACACAAGGTCATATCCAGCGAGACATGGGCCATGTTGTTTAACAAACCCATGGTGGCCCTGAGTTTAACCCTTTGTAATGATAAATATTAATACCAGATAACTAGATGAAAATAAGTTTCACAAGATGCTTACGGTGAATGTAAAAGCAAATTAAACATCGATAATATGAAGATGTCATTAACAATAAAAGACAAAGGATACATTTCAGCTATTGCAAAAGTCCCTCTGTCTAGCTCTTAAATATTTTATACATATGTTTGGTTCTGAAAAAATGAGTGACAACCAACTTCTATTACAGCTCTAGGGATTGTCACTGGAGTTGTCACTTTTTCCATTTAAGGGGTACATTAGCGGATAAAAATTCTTTCAAATCGACTGCTATCAGAAAGTGCCAGAGATTTGTAATTTACTTCTGTTTAAAACTATCCAGTCTTCCAGTACATATCAGCTGCTGTATGTTCTGCAGGAAGTGGTGTATTCTTTCCAATCTGACACGGTGCTCTCTGTTGCCACCTCTGTCCGTGACAGGAACTGTCCAAAGCAATAGCATATCCCCATAGAAAACCTTTCCTGCTCCCCAGACTGGAAAGACTAAACCACCTCGAGGCGATAGGGGTAGGAAGGGGAGGTGCAACTGGGCAAAGACTAAGAATGGGGAGAGCAGCAAGAAATGTGGGGGTGGGGCGTGGCCGTGAAAGAAAGGGGGGATGAGAAAAATATTTTTATCATTGTAACATTGAAACAATGTAAATATTAACAACGTGGTAATATAAGAAAATCAACAGTTCACTGTCAGTTAAGTATGCCGACATGCTCCAAAAAATCTATGCAAGAGTCTGCATATATTTATCTGAACATAGGCAATCAAAGTCATCACAATAAAGTAAGGAAATGGATGAGTGAGGAGGACCATTCCTAATACCTCTACTAATAGGTAGCGACCCCATTTGCTGTATTGAGGGTTGTAGCTTGCGGATTGGACAAGTGTCCTTGAAAACCCCTATAAGCTGCCCAGGGACCAAATAGCCCGGAACATACAGTATGCCTTGTGTTTAGTCTCCCAATGTGAGAGCTTCCAAATCCTATATATCTAATTTGATATCTGACTTCTGTAGCTAGGCAGTATGTAGGGATCAATAATCTTGCTGATGAAGATATCTAAAAAGGAGTGTCTGAATTAGCAAAAATCCCTTTGGGCATACTGCTCTAAGGGCTTATTCTGCTGTTGGGGCAACATAGGTTTTGCATACCAAAATACCAGTTTGGAGCATATGCAACCACCAAGCATGACAAACAGGGCAGGTTCACCAAATAGGAAAAAAGGAACCAAATTTTTTTCGCCTCCAACATGCAGAGGAGTGCCGAGAGCTGTAAAGGGAAGTAATGTTTAGTGTTTAATACCAATGGGATAATACTATACAGCCAATCTCTTGGATACACACATCTAGAAGACCTGTGTGGGGCAAGTAAAACTGAGCATGCCTCTTTTCCTGAGCACGTCCTCCCCCTATGCCTTTCCCAGAATTTCAGGAAAGGCGGGATTATAGTTGGACAGTGGATAATAAGCGTTTTATAGATATATGATATTACCTTTCTTGGGTACTGTTTTTTCCCCAACTCCCTGAGCCATTAGTGCATTAATGTTATATTGCTTACAGATTTTAAGTAGAAATGTTCTCAGATATTACAGCAACATCATATGGGACATTGGGTTTTGGGTTGAGAGCCCATATATTCTATATGGACATCCCTTCTCATCAACCAGCCGAGAGAAAGGTGACTGATCATTTAGTAGGTTCAGAGGGCTACTGTCCAACAAAAATTTCAGGAAGACTAGAGATTTTTACAAATTGATGGCACTTTCTGACCCCTGTAAATTTGAAAGATTTTTTTCCCCCCTCGAGTACCCCTTTAATTAGATTCCAGATAGTGGGGTGCACTTATATGTGACACTTTTATTTTTTTATTTTTTTATTTGCAAAAAAAGTGTGTGGGGGTAGGGGTATAGTTTGCAACTTAGATCTTGGGAGCCTTAGACATGCAATGGGGTAGTATTGGCAGAGGAAAGGTGTCTAAAAGAAATAGACATTAAAGGGGTTATCCAGGGCTACAAAAACATGGCCACTTTCAGAGACAACACGACTCTTGTCTCCAGTTCAGGTGCGGTTTGCAATTAAGCTCCATTCACTTTAATGGTACTGAGCAGCAAAACCCCACCCAAGCTGGAGACAAGAGTGGGTCTGTCTCTGTAAGAAAGTGGCCATGTTTTTGTAGCGCTGGATAACCCCTTTAAAGGGGTTAGAATAAAAACAGCTCCATCCATGTCCTCAGGTTGTTTGTGGTATTCCAGTTAAGCCTCATTATCTTTTATCTATTAGTCTAAAGTCTATTAAAATGTTGTTAATCCATTTTAGGTCACTGTTCCTTTAAGAGTGCCCAAAGTATAATAAATTGCCTATAACACAGCAAGGTGCTGGGGTTACCAGAATATCCTCTAATCTAATGAGAGAGATTACTTTTTAAAGCGTTTATATAAATTCTATAGGATTATTTTGAGGCATAAAAATGTATACTATTTCTCCAATCACTCTGGGCTGAAACTAAAAGGTGTTTCCATCTGCGCAGGACACACTGTGAAAAATAGCACAATATCCTGGCTGGGACATGCGATACGGCGAGATTTCCTCAAGTTAATTGACAGACTGCTGTGAATGTTAATTGTCACATGGGGACTCCAGAAGTGGCCATCTTCCCCATTTTTAGCTTTTTATTGAGTTTAATGACTATTAAAGTTAGCTGTGCTCCAAGGCAGATTCTCATTAACCAGTCTCCTGCTCTGGGTTATAGGAGCTGAGAAAAAACAGTAACCCGCAAGCAGGAAAGCAGCAATGCTGTAGGATCACATCCCGCTGACTCCTAAAATAACTGCCTGCTCTATGGGGGCCTCCACAACCCACCCTGACTGCCCCTCCCTCACTCAATGGGATTGGTCTCATTTATACAATATGCATGTCCTCCAGCTATGGTGACTCTGTGTGCTCAGCGCAGGCACAAGGATAGAAAGGAAATTTGTGGGAGGTAAGATTAGAGATGAGATTACAAGTTGTTAAATATTCTCCATAGAACTTTTTAATTTGCTTTCCACATGTTCCTGACCAATTTGGAACCAGACTGCAAAATCTCTGACTGTGAAAAAGTTCTGAAATTTGTAACTAAAGTAAAATTTGGTTTTGAGCTAAAAATCTAAACAAGGAATCACTTATATATAGTAATATGCAAAGTAATAACAAAGTTACAGATATGGTCAATGGCACTATTATTATATATACTATAAACTATATATAAAAGTGTATAAATTATACTTGCTGGACATACAACAATCATATTCTACAAGATGCCTAGGTTATAGCAACATGGTCCATACCACTATATACAAGAAGTTATATAACTTATACCCATTGTACATATGTCATTATATACCATAAAATGACTATGTTGTACAAACACGGTCCATATCACTACTGTATATAAAATATATGGCAAATACCAGTTTTACATATACAGATATATTCCAAAAGAAGCCCGGGTTATAGCATCCTGGGAAATGAGGAAGACTACCATCAGCCACAGGACGTGACAAAGAAATACACCTCTTGATATGGCTACTATTTTGAAACCCACCCCTTGTAACCCTTTAAAACCAATCCCTTTGCAGCCTGCTCCTGTCAAAATAAGTTCCCTTAGCTAACCTCCATACCGTTCCATGGCACATAAGTGCCGCCAAATATACCAGAAGAGGCCTATGTTATACCAACATTATCTGCTTGATCGGCATGACTACTATATACAAGAATGTGTATAGTTTAAACTGTACATGTATGCAGATGCCCAGGTTATACCAGCAGGGCCTACTGTATATCACTATATACAAGAAAATGTATAACTTATACCAGTTGTACATATATAAGTATATACAGAAGATACCCAGGGGATACCAGCATGGCCCATATCACTATATAAAAGAACATGTGTAACTTATACCAGCTGTACATATATACGTATATGCAGAAGATACCCAGGTTATACCAGCTGTACATATATTAGTATATGCAGAAGATACCCAGGTTATACCAGCATGGCCTACTGTATATCACTATGTACAAGAAGATGTGTAATTCATACCAGCCGTTCATATATAATTATATGCAGAAGATGCCCAGGTCATACCAGCTTGGCCCATAACACTATAAACAGGAAGATGTATAACTTATACCAGCTATACATATATAACTATATACTGGAGATACCCAGGTGACCCACATGGCCCATATCACTATATACAAGAAGATGTATAACTTATATCAGCTGTTCATATATAAGTATATAAAGAAGATGCCCAGGTCATACCAGCATGGCCTGTATCACTATATACAAGAAGATGTATAACTTATATCAGCTGTTCATGTATAATTATATACAGGAGATACCCAAGAGATACCAACATGGCCCATATTACTATACACAAGAAGATGTGTAATTTATACCAGCTATACATATATAATTATAAACATGAGATACCCTGGTTATGCCAGCATGGCTGATGTGACTATATACAAGAAGATGTAATTTATACCAGCTATACATATATAATTATAAACATGAGATACCCTGGTTATACCAGCATGGCTGATATCACTATATACAAGAAGATGTAATTTATACCAGCTATACATATATAATTATAGACCAGAAGATTTTTTTTTAGCTTTATAATATTATGCGCAGCTTTAACTATAATAATTAGATTTATTAGACATTATGTAACGGCACTTATAAAGTGCGGTCACTGAGGGTTTTTACATAAGAGATGATGTGATTGTTATTAGGACATTGTTCTGTCTCTGTGCATTTGCTTCTTCAGAGGAAATTGATGAAATATTAATATCAACAGACAAATCTGCATTGTGAAGTGTTGAGGACTGTGGGGACCTCCATCCACCCGGCTCTGAGCGTCTGCTAGTCTGCCTGAGCATGGTCTGGGTATAATTAGACAAGAAATAGTCATATACTTATATCCTGATATGTTTTACTGGTTGGTGTAAATCTACTGCTACGGATACAGATTATTATACAGGAACTGTGAAAATCTCAAATTATTCATAACTAATAGTCCTGTTGCTTTGGTTAGATGCCCCCCTCCCGCTCCCAGGCTCACGGAGACACAACTCATAAGGGAGTTATTCTTAAACATTAAATGCTTAATAAATTCACAATATAGTGCTCTATATCTATGTGCCATATAAACACGTATCTGCCATCATTTTATTACCCAGTTCTGTCAACATAGCGAGAAATTATTTTCTATAAGGGGAAAAATGAGGTTTCCATTAACACATAAAGGAGTTTTATGGTAAGAACATGTAAGCTATGGAGCTCAGTGCTAGACCACCGAATTACCAGGGATAGACAATAAACTATCGGATTAGCTGGGATAAAGCCTGAATTACTGGATTACCAGCTAAGGCTGGTTTCACATGGCAGTATTTGGCTCACTATTTTGCATCAGTATTTGTAAGACAAAACCAGGAGTAGGTCCAAACGCAGAAAAGGCATAAATCTTTCCGGCATGTTTTTGTTTCTTTGGGTTCTTCTGATTTTGTCTTAGAAATACTTTTTTTCCCCTTTGTTGCAGTGCACCTCCTATTCCCAGGTGTATACGGGACATGTGTAAGGGTCAGTACCTACCCCTCCACCCCTCTGCCCCCAGTCTGCTGGCATATAGTGAGCTTGTCTGTTCACTTGTTATCTATTGACTGTTCAAACTGGTGTGATGCTTAGCTGTGTGGCAGCCAATATTGCTGTGATGTCTGTGGGGTGGTGTCATCCAGAGCCAGGGGGCTGGCAGCAGGGCTCGGCTCCAGGTTTTTGTGGGCCCTTGGTTAAGAGAGCCTCAATGGGCCCCTTTAAATAGTAAATTATATGGCATCCTTGTTAGAGGGTCTCTAGCTCTCGATTCTATGTAGTGGATCAGCTGTGTTATATACGTATTATTCCCCCTCCTGTATGAGTGTGTACATATCTATCTCTCGGGCACATATACACACACTCATACAGGAGGATAATAAATATATAATACACTGCTGATCACCTTTTTCACCTCGGGGCACACCTACCAAATAAAGTTTGACAAAATAACGGAAAAAAAAACGTAATTCGGTAACTCACAGGTGACGTCTTCTTTGATCTGAGGCGATCGCTCTCGTTTCCTCTCCATCTTGCCCAGACCTCCATGATGATTTCTTCAAGTTACAATTCATCTCTTCAGAACCTGCCAGACAAACATCTTAGACTCCGCACATTTCCAGCAACTTCCTTCCCTTTTTCCACCCATAGACTCCCATACAGTAGTCATTCTGCTGCTTGGTGTCATGTGCAGTAAAGTAAGGAGGTTTGTGGGTCCCGTATGTAGGATCCTGTGCTGTGCCCCCATATAGTAAAAATGCCCTCTGTCCCCATAGTAATGTCCCCTGCCCTGCCCCCATAGTAATGCCCCCTGCTCTGCCCCATAGTAATGCCCCCTGCCCTGACTGTCCCCATAGTAATGCCCCCTGCTCTTACTGTCCCCATAGTTATGCCCCCTGCTCTGCCCCATAGTAGATGCTTCCTCCTCTGGCCCCATAGTAGATGCCCCCTCCTCTGGCCCTATAGTAGATGCCCCCTCCTCTGGCCCTATAGTAGATGCCCCCTCCTCTGCCCCCATAGTAGATGCCCCATCCTCTGCCCCCATAGTAGATGCCCCCTCCTCTGCCTCAACACAAAACAAAACAAAGAAATCATACTCACCTAATCAAGGAGACGGGTCCTCTTCTCCCTGGCTTCTCCCTTCTGTACGCCGCAAGGACGGATCCTCTAGCAGGCGCGATGACGTCATCGCTCTGTGCCTGCTGAGGATATCACGGCCATGTAGCTCTGCAGAGGAAGGCCCAGTCCTGGACGTCATGGAGAGGGAGAGTGGCATCCCGTCGCATCCGCCCAGCACTCGCGCCAGCAGCGCGCACCCCCCACCCTCCTGCATGTCAGCGGTGCCGACAGTGAGTCCGGGGGATGCGGTGAGTGGCTCCTTGCCCGAGTAAGCCGTGTGCTGACGCCGGCCCTGGCTGGCAGCAGTGGTGTTGCTGGAACATTTGGTTTGTTCCCTGTATGATTGTTGGTGTTGAGGTGATTTCTGCCCAACTCCACACCATTTAGGTTAGGGACTCACATGAATCAGGAACCATGCAATGGTTTGTGGACTTATACACTTTGATTAAATTGTACACTAACTCCTGTGAAGCAGCGGATCAGTGTATAGCATGTGGATGTGCAGTTATGTCTGTTTTTCTCCTCATAGAAAAAACTGAACAAATACTGATGTATGAAACCAGCCTGACACCTTAAATAATAATGTATCCAGTGATAAACATTAAACCACTGTATTACAAAGGAAGAACACTGAACCATTGTATTACCAGGGATGGACATTATGGACAATAAACCATTGTATTACCAGGGAAGGACACTTAACCACTGCTTAACCAGGAATAGGCATTGAACCATTTTATTACCAGGGATGGACATGGTGGACAATAAACCACTGTATTACAAAAGAAGAACACTGAACCCCTGTATTACCAGAGATGGACATGATGGACAATAAACCACTGTATTACCAGGGATGGACATGATGGAAAATAAACCATTGTATTACCAGGGATGGACATGATGGAAAATAAACCATTTTATTACCAGGGATGGACATGATGAAAAATAAACCTTTGTATTACCAGAGATGGACATGATGGAAAATAAACCATTGTATTACCAGAGATGGACAATTAACTACTGGATTACCTGGTAAGAACACTAAACCTCTATAATACCATGATAGGACTTTAGACCACTAGAATACCATAGTGGTACACCAAACCAAGAATTATCTAGGAAGAACACTAAACTGTTGGATAGTAAATTGCTATATTACCAGTGATAGGCACTAAACCACTGGATTATCAGGCAAGAACACTAAAGTTTTGTATTGGTAAGAAAGAACGCTAAAAGGCCATAATAACAGGGAAGGACAATAGACCTCTGAAATACCAGAGAAGGTGTTAAACCACTAGATTACCAAGAAACAGTAAATGGCTCAATTACCCAGGGAGGGCAGGATGGAAGCTCTTCTATGTAGTAAACCTCCTAGATTTATTTGTTTTTCTTTTTCCGGATTACCACAGAACACGGGGGCCATTAACTCTATTCACATCTATTTAACCCCCAGGATTTATGCCCCTGTATCCTGCAATAACAGCACCTGATCTATAACCTGTGAGATGAAGTGAGGACTCTTAGAGATCAGCCACAATAGAATCAGTGAGGATCTTCCTGCTCATCACCCCCGGGCCAGCGTCTAATTACACCAGTGCTCATTAATTCATCAGAAAATCTGAAGATTGTGATTAATCGGATGCTTTATCTGTGTGACTGTTATATTGTGCTATATAAAGGAGAGTTATTGTTTGCTGTGCTGTGATATCAGCCATATATATTCTGTACCATGCCAGGAACCGCTCTGATATTGCTGAATGATGGCTGCTACAAGGCGTGCATTTTAAATACTAAACTGTCCCAAATACAAATGTAACATTTAGGGCCGCACAGGCCGCATGTATCAAGATAACCATCTATTTATGTGAACTGTTGGATTAGCTTTATGAGATGTATATGTAATGGAAGCCCCTTATGGTTGTTGTAGCCCAACAATGGATCCAATGTAGAGCACCAAGATTACTGCAATCGGCAATTGAGGACAACTCTGAGGTTTATACGTCTGTGTCATTTCTCATGCATTGTATAATATATGTAGATTATGCCCAATCCTACTAAGGATGGATTAAGAAGATAAATCATTAACGTATTTGTTATTAAAGTGAATGTACCAGTGGTACATGGCTTTTCTGTTTTTACCATGAATAGACTGGTGCTGGCAAAGGGATGCCAAGGTCCTTTTTTGAACCGCGGCCCAGTTCCCGCCCAGAGTGCTGGTCTATTACTGAGCACTAACCCGGCCTAAAGCACTGGAGGTGGGCTGGCCCACCCCCAGTGAGAGTGAACACCCTCCCCTCTATGACATGGCTCTATTGATTCTAATGGAGCCGTGGCATAAAGGGGTGGCAGTTTCCTCCCACTGGTGGTGGGTTAGCCCGCCTCTAGTGCTTCAGATTGGGCTGGCGCTTGGTGATAGACCAACGACGTGCGCAAGAACTGAGCCATGATTCAAAAAAGGATGCACCAGCATCCCTGTGCCGGTGCCGCTCTTTTCATGGTAAAAACAGAAAAGCGATGTACCGGTGGTACATTTACTTTAAGAAATATTGCTTTATAAAGGAATAACCCCTATAATCGAACAAAGAGTAACACTTTGCCCTACACTTAGCCCATGTAATGGACACCATACAGTATTATACTATACTATTTTCTTGCAGGGTTATGATTAAAAATAAAAAACAGAACTTCCCCTGGCATTCACAACTGTAGGTTTTAGCAGAGGGGACACTCCCCCATCTATAAAGTGCATATGGCCAATAAGGCCGCACAGAGGAAAAACCCTTTAATCTTCACCCAGAGCAATAAAACCCTTTCAACACTGTATGAGAAGTCTACGTTTTCTTCTCCCTGACTATATCGTCCCTGTCCGTGTCTTCCTGAATTCATGCCGCCTTGCTGAGTTTGAAGTATGTTTGTGGGATTTACATACAGAATAAGTGACTGTTGCTGTGAGATAAGAGGACGTCCGGCCTCGGTGTAAAGAGCCACATATGATGTATCTGAAATATTACACAGTGCTGAGCACAGATTGCTCGTCCCTTTCTATTTTAAAAGGCTGAAGAGCAGAGACAAGTCTGTTTTATTTACCTTTTGTTCCTTAAGTCCCTGGTGAGTCAGCGGCAGCACCTGATTCTCAGGCTGTGGATGCGACATTCTCCATAAAGAGACTCTCTCCGATTTGTTTGCACTGGCTTCTGAGAGATTTACTCTATCCTTCCTTCCCTAAACCAACTTCCTTCGCTTATCTCTGCACAGTCACATTTATCCGACATGCCATTTTTTTTCGCTCTAACTCCCAAATGTAGAATTTATTCAGCACCGTTTGCAAGAGGAGTTTGGTTAATCTAATAGTCACTGCCAGGCTCAGAGATATAGTGATGGGGAATGGGGAAAGGTTAGTTTATTGCAGCCTCTTAAGCACAGGAGATATTAGGCTCTTACAGAATGGCTCATAGATTCCTTGAAAAATGTATATGTGGAAGATTCTATAGGAAAGTGCAATGTAAAAGTACAGATAACTACGTGTGATATATATATATATATATATATATATATATATATATATATATATATATATAAACAACACAAGTTGTCTACTTCCCCCTATGGATCACTATGATGGCATTGTCTGGTACATGTGAGGTACTATTATAGTGGATAGAATTTTTTAGTACATAGTGGCAGTATTGTATTATTTATTTTCATGCACATAGTGGGCGGTATTATAATGGATATATTTTTGTTCATAGGGGCAGAATAAGGGGCAGTATTATAGTAGTTATATTCTTGTACATAGGAGCAGTATTATAGTAGTTATATTCTTGTACATAGGAGCAGTATTATAGTAGTTATATTCTTGTACATAGGAGGCAGTATTATAGTAGTTATATTCTTGAATATAGGGTGCAGTATTAGGCTATGTTCACACAACGTTTTTTCAGCTCCGTTTAAAATTGCTTCCGTTATTTTGAGTCTAAAATAACGGATGTCATTTAGCAGCCTGGCCTCCCCTTAGTGCAATGACTGGTGTTTGCAGATTATTTTAGTTTGGGATTACTAATTGTCCTTTGGGTGTGGCTTAATTGAAAAGTCCATTGAATTTAACAGTAAAGAACGGTGACAAAAGAAAAACTGTGTGTGAACAACTAATAAAGACGTCCGCTGTTTGCAAAAGACGTCCGAAAATAATGATCATGTTCATTATTTTGATGTCCGCAGTATTAACATCCGTTATTCAATGCATTGTGTGCATTGGACGGCCGTCTTCCCATTGACTTTAATGCATTGCCATTGCAGTTAAATCGCAGCAAAAACTGAAGTTTTTTTAAATATAAAAATCATATGCCTTTTCTCTATTTTTGACATTGTGTGAACATAGCCGTATAGTAGTTTTATTTTTGTACATAGGGGCAGTATTATAGTAGTTATATTTTTGTACATAGGGGCAGTATTATAGTAGTTATATTTTTGTACATAGGGGCAGTATTATAGTAGTTATGTTCTTGTACATAGGGGGCAGTATTATAGAAGTTATATTATTGCACATAGGAGGCAGTATTATGGTATTTATATTCTTGTATATAGGAGCAGTATTATAGTAGTAGCACTGTCACAATTTTAATGGTTGTGATTGCAAGTAACTTTGTAATACACATATATTAAAAAGTGTATGTATTTTTTTAAACATTTTCTATGTTAAAATCAACCTTATATATGTGACCAATGGATGCATGTACATTTTCTCGATCTGCAGTCCATGCTCCCTCTATTAAAAAAAAGAGACTAAACACAGGAAGTGACCTCATCCCAGTCCTTTGCACAGAAATAGGATGAGTATCTGTGTGGCATGTGAGCTATTATCAGCAGCATGGTGGCTCAATGGTTAGCTCTGTAGCCTTGCAATGCTGTGTCCTAGGTTGACATTCCAGGTACTCCAGTTTTGATAGAGACAAGCTGGCTAAGTTTCTATTTTCTTACAAAGATGAGAAGGCATTTTATTTTAAAGCAAGCAGATATATAATTCCTATGATGCAGCTGTAGTGTAGTAGTTAGAAAACACAAGAGAATTCACAACTGAGTAATATTTATATGTAAATCAGTGTATTGCAGGCTAAGTCTATCGAACAACTACAATCCCTCTGATGCTCTGATATGTTTTATCATTATGGGAGTAGTAGCTCTGCTTAGCTTTACATCAGAGTATATGTTACATTCCTGGGGTTAAGGCTGCTGCTTTATCGTTTAAGTGAAATCCGCTGCGGATACGCTATGTGTGAACCCACCCTTATGAGGTAATATGCTTTACTGAGGCAAAATTAGATCACGAAGGAGTATTTTTTATGTGCTAAGCAGCTAATATATACAGTTACAGTTATATAATGATATGCTCATAAAATGATACAGGAGTGATATATGATTTGTACCATGTGTGCTGCAGTTACAATGGAGCTTTCTTTACTGCCCTCCTACCCTTACTTGGCAGGCTGTGAGGGCAGATGACATCACTTCCTGTACATGCCTACAGAGTTTAGGAGGACGGCAGATACGGGGAATAATGGGGTTAATTGCTACCAGAGCAAAAGATTAAAAAATTTAAAAAAAGGGTCTAGGAAGGATCACAGACACTGCCCGAGAAAGACTGCATGTATTTTATTTAACACACTTGATGACAGGTATGCTGTAAGGGGACACTGTCATTATAACTTTCAAAATCTAAATTAACAGGGGATGTGATATGAAGCAAGTTTGCAATTTATGCATTTTTTTTACTGTTAATGTCATGCTTTAAAACAAAGCTATACTTACTTGTATCCAGGTCCAGTCTCCTGAAGGCAGTTTTGTAGTCTTGTGCTGGTCAAAAAAAAAGAGAATCTGATCCAAACAGGAATGGTCGGCACATTTACTAGGAAGGCAGTCATTTGATTGATTGGCACAATTGAGATGTGACACTCTGTACTGGACAGATTTTTCTCTCTTTTTTTCAAACAGCACAAAACTAAAAAGCTGCCTTCAGCAGACTGGACCTGAATACAAGTGAGTATAGCTTTGTTTTAAAGTATGATAACTAAAAAATATAATGTAAATTGCAAACCTTCTTTATATCACATCCCCTGTTGATTTAGATTTTGAAAGTTATAAAGAAAGTGTCCATTTAAGTAGTTATATTTCTGTACATTGTGGGCAAGTTGCAGCTTTGTTTAATAGCCTACCACCTACCTGCAGCTTAAAATGATATCCATCCCAGTTCAACCAAAAAAAAAAGAGATTAAATGAACATATTTTGGCATAAAAAGACAAAAGTCTTCATTATAATGGAAACAAAATGAGAAAAGAGAGAGAAAAAAAGAAAACTATGATACAACAAGTAAAAGTGAACGGGAAAGCATCAAGCTGTAAGAAAACACTGAGCCAGAGAGATGTAGATTAAAGCTGAGACATAAAAATGATGAATGGCTTGGATAAAGTGACACTTGTCTTACAACGTTGGATATTTAATTTTAGTAAAATGTCACACTTATGGTGTGTTAGCTGGGGGCTCCGATGAATCAGACATGGCAGTTTTATTCCTTTTCAAGCAATGGGCTGACACAACAGTGACCAGAAAGTAATTAATGGCTTTAATATCAGAACGCAAACATCTGGGCTGTGGTGCGGCACAATAAGAGGAGGCGCCAATGCCAAGTCATTGTAAGAGGAACACTCTCTGTGCGACTGCTTGTGACCTGGTGCAATGAACCACACTGCAACCTCTTCAGGGGGAACTGTTTGTATTCTCAGCTTGGCTGCCTAGCGGCTCCTTCTCTTGGAAAATATGTGTCCTGTTGGAAGACAAGAGATGCTAAGGGAGGTTAGAAACTGATGTGACAATCAATTACACAGAATTGTGAGATGTCTGGTGCTTCTTTGGGTAATCATGAGTGACATTTCTGTGCCCAATACCTTTCTGTGCAGTGAGCCCAGTGGTTTCCTGTCCTACCACATGATGTCCAGGGATTTGGCGTCCGTAATCTTATCTGGTTCCTCTTTAGACTGTCTAGTTGTTTTTGGTGTATGTTTTAAGGCTGGGTTCACACTACGTATATTTCAGTCAGTATTGTGGTCCTCATATTGCAACCAAAACCAGGAGTGGATTGAAAACACAGAAAGGCTCTGTTCACACAATGTTGAAATTGAGTAAATGGCCGCCATATAATGGCAAATATTTGCTGTTATTTTAAAACAACGGCTGTTGTATTGAAATAATGACCGTTATTTACTATTATATGGCGGCCATCCACTCAATTTCAACATTGTGTGAACAGAGCCTTTCTGTGTTTTCAATCCACTCCTTGTTTTGGTTGCAATATGAGAACCACAATACTGACTGAAATATACGTAGTGTGAACCCAGCCTTAAACTGTTTTGGTGCATTAAAAAAAAAAACGATTTTAAATCAAATTGGTGTGGGAAAGTTAAGCCCCTATTACATGGGGCGATTAAGAGGAGTAAATGAGTGCCGACCTGTCAGGTCAGCGCTCGATTGCTCCTCCCTCCCAGCTTGCTCCTAGATCATCCTGGCAAACCATAGAAGATAGCGGCGGTCTGCTGCCGCTGCTCCTGCCGCTGCTATCCTCATCGTTGTTGTTTCAACATGTTGAAAGACAACAATCTTCCGACATTGTGCTAAACGTTGTCTTTTATTACACTAAGCGATTATCGGCTGTAACGGTCGGTATCGGCCGAATATGGCTGATAATTGCTTCATGTAATTACAGGTTATACAGGTTTTGTTAATTATTTCACTTACAAAAATTTTGACTGCCAGTACTTCTCAGCTGCTGTATGTCCTGTAGGAAGTGGTGTATTCTTTCCAGCCTGACACAGTGCTCTCTGCTGACACCTCTGTCCGTGATAGAAAATCTCTCCTTCTCTGTACAGTTCCTGTAATGGACAGAGGTGGCAGACTAGAAAGAAAACTCCACTTCCTGTAGGGCATACATGGGCTGATACATACTGGATTTTTTTACAAATCTGTATAACTTTCTGACCTGATTTGAAAGCAATTTTTTTTCTCCAGGGCTCTTTAAGCCTTGCTTCCTACTAGTGAATCAACACCCACTTTCTGGTAAACCCCACCCTTGTGCCATGTTGGTAAACTTAAAAATTACAAATGAGAAATTATCAGCAGGTTAGAAGTATCTAACCTTTTGATTCAGAATATCCCTATTGTGCAGGGGAGCTGAGGATGAAGGTAAGTTTCTCACCTTTATCCTATGTGCCATTTCCGTGGAGTTTGTAGTTTAAATAGAAAAAGTATTTGTTGAACTGTCTGCAAAGACAGACAACAGACCTGATTGCGCCACAATCCGGATAGTGTTGCTGCACGATGGTGTTACAGGACCTGTCATCCACAAAAAAAACCTAAAAAATATAGCTACTAGTTCACTAGGATAGTGATCTGGATGCAACCATCGGCGCTAATCACTGTAAGGAAAAACCAATTACACTAGTACCATTGGTGAATGGGGTGTAACATGCAGCAATACCTGTATGCAATACAGGGTGAGATCCCTCAACTGAATTAAGGCTAATCCATCAGCCTGTAAAACAACAAGAGATCACCTTGCCCTCTCCAGCATATCAATACACTTCATTGCTCGTACCTGGGTGATCGGAGCAAGTGCTGATCAGGTGAGTTCATTCAGAGACGGTCCGCAGCGATCCTAGACAGGAGTCGATCGTAGTTGGTAAGTTGGGTGCTGGATATAGTAACAGGTGCGGATGTTTCCATCCAGAACTCAAGTCCCAGGGTGGGTGGTGTAATAGTAAGTGAAGGGGCGCGCTCCAGCCGACAGCGTGCACCATAAAAAAACCTTTCGCCCAAGGGTCTAGTGACGTCACTGACACAAAGCCGGGAGGCCGTAGAAGCTTCTACGGCCTCCCTACTTTGTGTCAGTGATGTCACTAGATCCTTGGGCGGAAGTTTTTTTTATGGTGCACGCTGCTGGCCGGAGTTTGTAGTTTAACCCTGAGGCTAGTAAAGCGGTTTGGTGCACTGTGGGTGGAACTACCACCTCAATGCAGCAATCGAACCTGCTGATATTCATTAGAATGGGTGGGCTGGCTGAGAGCTTATTGGTGCATGAGGAGCATTAGCCCCACCCCTAATGCACCTAACCACCTAACTAGCCTCAAACTGCACAGAAATAGGGCTTAGGATGAAGGTAAGAAACTTAAAACTGATAATGTGTCTAAAAGTACATGCCCCAGATTTCCAGAGCGAATTGCGCTAAAATTCAGGTACACACACTTTTGTTTGTTACCCCATTGTCTTTTGCTGGTAATTTTTTTTAGGAGTAATTGTTTACTATTGGCTCAGTGTGCTAGGTTGGTCTTCATATTTGGTCATCTGGGGACCTTTGGGGGACCTGGTCCTTTTTGTCCTGACACATTACCTGATACTATGACCTGGTAACTGTGATCTTTCATCAGTTGATTGAAGTGGATAATACCATCCATTTTAATCAAGGAAGAAAAAAAGAATGGCTCCCTGACCGTTGTCCTGTATAACTGAAAGAAGAGGCTGTTTTATGACAGCTGCTCAATTCCCTATAATTTGGGACAGGCTGTTTATATAAGAGCTGTTACTTTTGGTTATATCAATGATATGACACAATTGAAGACAACAAAATTAAACCTCCTCCCACCCCAAGACATATCCCACAACCATGTTTTAGATTTCTTCCCCATCTGGCCTGTGATTAAGAGAAGAAATGATATGATATAAGAATGAAATATATATATATATATATATATATATATATATATATATATAGTATATCTCAATCCAGGCATCGCTTTGACACAGAACATAGCACACCGTAGCTCCATACAGTAAAAAAGGCAGCATCCATTATACCTTTTATTACTCATTTATAAATTATTCTCTGAGAAAATGGGATCTATCAATTCCCTGGCACCTCACACAGACGTCAGGCTTCATGAATATTGGTCAGGATGAATAGGTAAGCGCTGAGGTAAAATGTCCTACTTCTGTGTCACCAGAGTCAACAGTTCTTTAATTAGTCCCAACATTTTCGCTTTCCTCCTGGCAGATGGATCCGTTCCAGCTTGATTTTATATTCTGACTTTGTGCAGCAATTGTCATGCTGCTCACAAACTATTCCAGAGATTTTATGAAACTTTCTGCACCTAAATATATGTATTTAAAGCCTTGGCTTGGCAGGAGCTGTATGACTTTGTGAACTCTCAGCAGATAAATCAGTGTCCAGGTTATGAAACATTTCAGTTTTTCTATGCCTTCCGTGACATTTATTAAATTACATTTGGAGTGAAACATCCCACCTCTCACGTATCATCCTTCTTGCACAATTTAAAGTCTTGGGACTGCCACTCAAAGTGAGTTGTTTTAAAAGGAGAATGAGAAGTCAGCACGAAACCCCACTTATAATTTAGAAGGCTTCAGTGGAGTCACATTGTAACCCTTTCATAACTAATAAAGGTGATTACTGCTGCAGAACAAATATAGTTGTGTCAGTGAAAGCCTGGAGAGTCAGAGCTGGAGCTGTGGTGTCAATGAAAGTCATGGCCAACAGAGGTAAAGCTTCCTAAGGTGGAGTAATGGTATCAGTAAAGGCCGAGAGGTGGAGCAGTCAAGTCATAAAGTCATAAAGGAAAGTTGTGTTAGCAAAAATCTCGAGTTGGTGAAGCCATGTTAGTAAAAGCCTAGGAGGGGTTTATTAAGGTGGGTTGGTTAATAATTTCACTGGAATGGTATAAATCTTTGACAGTAACTACACAGTTTTTTAGCTTTCAAAATCCAAGGACTGTGCTATATGCTACAGCCTCTCCATAGGTACATTCCATTTCCAATACTTGGCATGAGTGAAACCCCAGGCCCATATGGTTTACCTAGGCCAAGCCCAATATTTTTGAGAGAAAACTACCTCTTTGAGAGTAACACTTCAGCTTTTAAAGAAGTACTCCGGTAAAATCAAATCAACTGGTTTCAGAAAGTTATATAGATTTGTAATTTACTTCTATTTAAAAATCTCAAGTCCTCCCATATTATCATCTGCTGTATGTTCTGCCAGAATTCTTTTCAGTCTGATACAGTGCTCTCTGCTGCCATCTCTGTCCAAGACAGTAGCACATTCCCATAGTAAACCTGCTTACTGTTCTGGACAGTTCCTTTCTCAGACAGGGGTGGCAGCAAAAAGCACTGTCAGACTAAAAAGAAAACAACATTTCCTGCAGGACATACAGCAGCTGATAAATACTTGAAGACTGGAGATTTTAAAACAGAAGTAAATTACAAATCTATATAACTTTCTGAAACCAGTTGATTTGAAAGAAAAGGTTTTCGCTGGACAACCCCTTTAAGTTGTGCTGATTGTACACCTAAATTTGTGCCATTTGTGCCATAAAACCACAGCATTTGTTCTTCAGACACATCAATCAATCAGTCAAATATATTTGAAGGAGGAGTTTCTCTACAGACTCAATGTTGGATTTTCTAAAGCTATACAGATTATATCAAAAACATAATCTGACTAAACTCCCTATCAGTCCTTCTCTGAAGCACCCTGGGTTTCTAGGTTCCCTCACTCACACAAAGCTTGTAACTTCCTAGCCCCTGACAGCATTTGGCTTTAGCTCTATTCATCAGCACATTACAGCAGCTATATGTGTATTCCTTACTCCACAGGTGCAGTCACAATTGGACCTCACCATTGGCTGCTGGCTCTCCGCCTTGGCAACAATCTTAGGCCTCGCTGTTTTTCCTGTTGGTCCACTGAATCAAGTGCACTAAGTTGTGTATGCTTCCCAATACAATTCTGTGAATTCAATAAGTGAATTTTTATTGGATGTTGTTGGGCGTTCCTAGTTCTAGACATTGATGACTGTTTTTGGGATTTATGGCCTGCACCAAGAAAAGCCATACCAGTGCCAACAAAGGTCATACCAACCCAACTTTTAAAGTCACTAGTATAACTTCTATGTGGACCAATATGACCTTTATTTTGGCATATATGACTTTTGTAGGTGTTGATATGAGCTTTGTAGGGGCTGGTAAAAGTTTTCTAAGCCCAAACTATGATTTTTATGTATTTGGCAAGGTTCACAATCTGTGACAAAGTCTTTATAGTGGTCTCCATTGCAATGTCTGACAAGAAAAAAGGTGAAAAAATAGGTCAGCATGTTGTGCTAGTTTTCTCTGCTACAATGACAGACACCATAATAGAAATTGATATATCAGTTAATATAGTCCATTATTTTCTGTCCTTTGCAGGTATAGGCAGGGGTGGTATTTTAGGTTTTCTGTTCCTTTTCTTCCTAAACAGAAATACGAGCACAGATGTGAACCTAGCTTTATACTGTCAGAGGGAAACACTGCATAATATATACAAATATGTTAAAATCAAAATCCTGTAAATAGAATGTAATACTAGTTTAAGATCTGTGATCTGCAATTATAATGTCTAAGCTCCACTGAAACAGAAGCTTAAAGGGGATGTGAAAAATGTTCTTTCTTGTGAAGATCTGAGGTCTGCTGGTCTAGGGTCTGCAACTGAGGAAGGAGTCTAACCTGGGGTTTGAATTTTTTTAAGTGTTTGGTCTAAATTATTTTGGGGGACTAATGTGAGGTTGGAGTTTGCATTTTTAATAACAGACTGAGGGTCTCTGCAGAAGCGTGTGTTCAAAGGTTACTGAGCAGCAAACTCTGCAGCGATTAGGAGAAGATGTAATAATGGTTGGAGTTAAATGGAGGAAATTTTAGTACATTATTAGAGCATCTTTACCTAAAACTGTTGCAATGTTCCTCTGTAATTCCTCCTGGAAATGTATGCATAAGCCTACAATACAAAGAGACAATTTAAACACAACTTACTGATTTGAACTATGAGGCTTGAGCCGCAGTACGCAGTCAAACATTGAGTTGTCTACAAACTTGTGGACTCCATCTGTGACTTTATAAAGAAATAGATCCACCCATTTGACAAAAAGAATGGTAATGTCCAGTTGCTAATTTATTCATATGTTTGCTGGAGTAATAACAAAGGAACAATACAATGCAGTTGTTAGAAATCAAAGAAATAGAAAATTGTCTTCAGGTGAAAACCTGTTGGTCCTTCTAGTCTGCCCTTATATTGTTTCCTTTATTAAAAAAAAAAATGTTGTCAGCAGAAAAAGACCACTGGGTCCGTCTAGTCCGCCCTTTTAGTAGTTCCTTATTATCTTAGGATAGATATATGTTTATCCTAGGCAGGTTTACTTTCAGTTACTGTAAATTTACCGACCACATCTGCTAAAGTTTGTTCTATGCATCTACTACTCTTTCAGTAAAGTAACATTTTCTTATGTTTATTATTATCTTCTTAGGATGTTATCTTATTATCTTAGAATAGATATATGTTTATTCCAGGCAGGTTTACTTTCAGTTATTGTAAATTTACCAATCCCATCTGTAAATCTCTTCCAAGCATTCACTACTCTTCCAGTAACGTAATATTTTCTCATGTTGCTTTTGATCTTTTCACCCCAACTAAACCTTATTCTTCTGTTTAGTTTCTTATTTTTCCCTTTTGAACCCTATTTAGGCTTTTAAAGGGGTATCCCACCAAAAATCTTTATTACAATATGTGATAGCCCAACCATAGATTCACATATTGGTCCAAGCAATTAATTGTGTTCTGCTTGGCACTTTTTCTGCTGACCCACCCCCTCTGGATGAAAAAATGAGCTAAAGAGAGTCCCCTCCGTCTCACTCCTTCCTCCTGGCCCCCACCTTACGACAAATGCATCACTTGCCCTCTGCCTTTTCAATGGGCTGGGTTAGAGATTATAACCCTGCTCACTGAAGAGAGGGAGGACATGTGACCCACTGACATCACTGTCAGTGGGCCGAGATTCTAGTAAGCTAAGCAGAGTGTTTGTACTGCAGCACCGGCTGGATAAACTTAACTTCTATTCAATTGGGATGCAGCGTATCCATGTGCAAACTGTCAGTTCTGTGCGGCCATTATTCAATGAATAGCGGCCACACAAAATTGACGTCAGTTTTCATTACGGCCGCTTGCAATCCCGGCCAGAGCGTATACTGTGTATGTGTATACACTCCAACCAGGATTCCATTGTCTGCAGCACAATCACGGCCGTTGTAGTAATTTGCAACAATGGCTGTAACTAATCGATAATTTACGGTGTGTGAACTTAGCTTTAACCTACTATATATGTAGCCTGAGCACTGTGAAAATAAGTTTTGGCCTAGTTCTCCCAATAGATGAGGGTACTAGTGGTGGCCCATGAGACTTTTATGACATACCCTACATATGGCATACACTAACACTAATTTAGTATCTAAAAAAAACATGGGGAAATAGTTTTTTGTGTAGGCTGTGGGGAAATATTCTTGCAAACTACAACTTGTGAACAGTTGCTTATTTGCACAAAAATGTGCAACTTTTCAAAAACTCAGTATGTTAAAAAAAGAAGACGTTTTTGCATTCCTTTTGTGGTGAAAGAATGTATACCCACCCCCTTCCCCAACGCCACCACCTTCCCATTTACTGTAACTCATGTAACCACAAATTGAATAGATGTTGGTGTGAATGTAGATGTTTGGAATTTGAATTTATAATTCTTAGCAAATGCCAGCATGTCAACCAATAATATCAGGTGGCTTTGGGAATATTAATGTAATGCCATCTGCTGGTGTCCTTAATGAATTGCTAGTCATACAGTTTGTCCTGCTCCTGTTCTTCATCCTCCACAGACTGTTACTGGTCATTTTGACTTCTGAAGACTCATATAGTGTCTGGAGATATCAATTGGGTGAGCAGGGATTGGACATTTAGAAGAACTGTGAAAACCTCCATCTCTGAAGTGTGATGGTGATGGACTACAGAATTTTCAATGTAAATGCAACATTAATAAACACAAGCACAAGCATTTTTCTATTTACTGATGGGAAACAAAGCTCGGTTAAGGTCTCAAGAGGTCCCGGGCAAAACATATGGTTAGCAATGTACACTATTATTAATAAAAGAAGGAACTAATGTAACTGATATTGCCATTTCCTGCCCAAATAATGGTACCATATAGTAGCCTGATATAATACTGCCATACAGTATATCACATCAATCTAATGAGAGCTAAAAGCAGCAATAATAAAAATTTCTATTTACTGTCCTAGACTCAAGGTTCATACTGTAGCTCTTACCTACATTCATACACTGCAGCGTCCTATTAGTTGTGTGATCAAATCTAGGTCAGATCTAAAAGAAAGAACCGGGAACAGAGATAACATAATTCTTCATTGCCAAGTAATACAGAGCAAATGATAAGTGGCACCTCTAGCGTCTGACATGTGTGTCCTGTAGACGTATAGTCTGTGCCAGTTTATCACCTGTTGGATTCACAATTCAGATATAATCATTGTTTCTGGCCCAGGCAGGCAAGTTAAACTGAGTTTTGCAATGCTGTATGAGTTGTCTGGCTATTGCACAGTGTGCGGGATGATGCAGTGAATCTATAATGAATCTCTATCGTGTTCCCACTGAGAGGAACGAAACAACTTAAATGACTTATGAAAGAAAAAAAAGAAAAAAAAAAAGAAGAGGAATCAAACCCAACTCTCAGCAGACACTAAGATATATATATGCTGCATGTATGGAGGTGGATTGGGGTGGGTGAAATGTTCTGTGGCACCTAGTACCTCAACCTTAAATTATCTCGCAGAAGGGTAAGATAACTATTGGGGTTGCTGTAATCGCAGGGACCCTTCTGACCTTCCCTTTCAATGCACTCTTGCCCGTTTGTGACCTTATGTAGGATGCAGGAGCATTGGCTTTTCTTTCTTGTCTTTACTTCTTTGAAGCTTTTGATTGAAATTGATGGGGGATGGAGGGGTTTAGCTGAGTAGCAAACAACACATTTATACACCAGTCTGTTAAGAATGAAGGCTATATCTAATTTTCCAAACAGTAAAACACTGCCACATTCCAGAATACACAGTAACAAACAGTTCAAACATTGCTCAAAAGTGTCATAGTATCATTCTTAGGTATGAATCTAATTAGTGCAGACCCCGTCAGCAGTCCAAACCTCCATGGGAAGGAATCCTCTGTATGTGCGTTGTATTGGCAATTCTGTGTTAGTGAAGACTTCAGAAGAAAAGGATTTAGGGGTTTCTGATGAGTCTTAAAATGAGTAACCAGTGCAACAAGGTGGTAGGGAAACAAATCATATGCTGGGCAGTATAGCTAGAGGCATAACCAGTAGAGATGAGCAAACTTTTCAAAACTTCTGGATTTTTTAAAAAAAGTTTCTTTGGATTTCATAGTTTAAAGCATCTATATGATACGGGGGTAGTGTATTTGGTTGAATTTAGGGCTATACATGTCAGTAACATCATTTTTTCAATATCTCAAAGTCAATTTTTTTTTAGACTTCAATACTCACCATTACAGGGTCTATGCAGGAAACTCACCATTACTGGGTCTATGCAGGAAAAAGGTCACAAATGCAGTGAAGGAGCAGCAGTAGTCATTGGAGGCCAGTGGAGGTCCAGCAATAGTCATTTGAGGCCAGTACAGGAGCAGCAGTAGTCATTGAAGGCCTTTGGAGGTCCAGCAATAGTCATTTGAGGCCAGTACAGGAGCAGCAGTAGTGAACATGGAGGCCGCTCCTCTTAAAGCTATACCGACGTGACACAGGGGGTGGGCTAGTGCAACATCCCTGCTGATTCGAAGTGTTCCGGGCATCATGGGAAAGCTCTTTTCCCGCCCGGAACACTTCCTGCTTTCTAAAATGGCAGCTGCCATTTTAGAAAGCAAGAAAAAATAAATAAAATTCAGAGCGGACTTCCAAAAATCCAAATCCGACCGGACTCAGACTTTTGGAAAAATCTGACCAGGATCCCAAAATATTTTAGAACTATTGTAAAATATAGATAGTAAAATGCAACATGAGAAATTGTAAAAAAAAAAATATATATATCTTATAAAATGATGGCTAGTAGAATAAAATGGAAATACAAGGACAGACTAGATGGACCCAGCGGTCTGTTTCTGCTGACAGTCTGCTATGTTTGTAATCATATTGTGTTAAACTATCATCTGTGGCGTGTATCTAGTTCTTTCTTGTTGCTTACAACCTGCTGAGCTGCAGTAGCTAAGCTTTCAGTCTTGTGTGATGCTGTCTGCTGAGTTGCTGTATCTAAACCTACCATGTGTGATACTGTCTGCTGAGTGGTAACTCTAAGCTTGTCATTTGGGACAGTCTGGTAAACTGCTGTATCTAAGCCTCTCTTTTGTGGACAATTGTACTATGCCCTATAGATTAGCTTACAATTTCTTCATCACAGCTTATGCATTTAGCTCATTTGTGTCAGGCCCCGGCAGAAAAAAAAGGAAACATCAGAACATGGTTATAAAAAGGTCTCTTATCCTTTAGGAACCCAGCGTTTCCTAGGACACTATGAGGTTGAAGTAGACGCTCACCTCCCCGTCTCGACATCATTACTGGAAGCTATAATGGGTTGCTCCAGGCAAGAAAACCTATAGCCCTTTGATTAAAACAGCAGCGGAGCGGACGTGAGTCAGGTGGAGAAATGACTTATGGGATATAATGAGGTTAGATGTGAAAGAGGAGCTTGTTGTAGAAATATGGCAGGTAGAGAATGATGGGGGAGGGCTGATCAGATTCATTAGAAGCTTGAGGAACAAACAGGCCTAATATCCCACAGCAAAGCAGTGGAAATACTTCCCATGACAACATGGGGCTTATGATCCTTTTCTGTGTAATTACAGGAAATGTCATGACATGCAGAACTTGACCTTTCTTCAATGTGACATCAAAATCCTCATAAGGAACCGTCATTAAGTGTTCAGCAAATTAATCCGGAGTAAAATATATTGGCATTTTAATGACACCGCTTGGAATTAGGTGTGTATACTGTGATGTGGTCCCTAGGGGCACACAAGGTTAAACAAGCACTGGGCCCCCTTGTCTCAATGACTTGAACAGACACCAGGGGGCTGCTATAGTTGACTGCTCTGTGGACCATGACCAGGACTGCAGCTTTAGCTAAACACAAACAAACTGCAACAGAGCTCATTGCATCCTCATTTGTCTCATGAATAAAATATCACCTGGTTATTGGAAATCCTGCTGAGTTTTATAGCACATGCTTGTCAGATGCAAAGCTTCTTATATTCCACATCCATTGGGTGAATGGAACATCTTACTATTTTATTGACAAATGTCTTGTTTCCTTTTATCGCAATGTAACAAACAATGGAAATGTGTTCAGCTCTATCATGTTCTTCTATATCCTTAAAGGGGATTCTCAAGCAGACTTTTATTACATATACACTGAGAATAGGGGTGTTCCTTGGGGGTAGAAATTGACAGATTTATCTTCTGCAAATAAGTAAGCAGACCATACCTCATCTCCATATCTTCTGTGCATTGATTAAAATGCTATAAAACTTTTATAAGTCCAACCCTGCGAAGGCTAAACCTATATTTTCTATACACTGGGACTTCCATTGCTTAGTGTCGTTCCCTGTGCTTAAACTTCCAATGGTTAGAATATTTTGACAATGACTAGAGATGAGCGAGTAATGAAATATTCACATTTTTGAAATTCCATTCAATTAGACCACGATACTTGACTATTCGATCAAATATCGAATCCCATTAAGGTCTATGGGAGAAAAAGGCTTGTTCCTTGGAAACCGAAATTCGACCACTTGGACGTCACCAACTCCACAATGACAACTCTGGAAATCCACGCCAACAAAGAAGTAATGGCTGGCACACCGGTCAACATATAAAGCAAGCTCGGGCTGAGTGCTGAAGCAGGAACCGCTGTTATACCATCGGGTGGTGCTCTGCCAAAGACATAATAGGTAAGTTCTTACGTAGAGACACAGTAGCGGCACTCTCCCATAGGTAAAATTGCTTTATTTCTTAGGCAAAGACATTGGACAAACAGTGCGATCCACAGGGAAAGCTACGAATCGTTTCGCGCTACACGCGCATCAACAGGCTCATGAGCTCATGAGCCTGTTGATGCGCGTGTAGCGCGAAACGATTCGTAGCTTTCCCTGTGGATCGCACTGTTTGTCCAATGTCTTTGCCTAAGAAATAAAGCAATTTTACCTATGGGAGAGTGCCGCTACTGTGTCTCTACGTAAGAACAACTCTGGAAATTATGCCACCTGGGACAGCAGGGTAAGCATACCTGGGTGTATCTAACATGCCTAAGTCACAGTATTACGCCACTATCACAGCCTCTCAACTATACACTCCAAACACAATATAACCTCTAAGTATAGTGGAAAAAATACATGGAAACCTTCTTTCCTTTACAGTAGTATGGATAGAAAGCCCACTCGCAGTATACAGCCAAATACCCGATATATGAAGTTTTTTGAATGCCTACAGGCAATAGGCAGTATACAGCTGTATACTCTATATCTGAAGTTTTCACCAAGTAGATACACAGCAGCCTATTCCTCACAGTGCACTCCAGCTGCCTATCTGAACACACTGATGTGCTGCTAGCTGGTTTAGTAGCTGTGTAACTGTTGCTTAAGTTCTGCTGTCTATATTTTTAGCCCTAACAAGGGCTTTTGGGGGTCCCTCCTGCCTAAAATCACCTAACACCTAACTGTCCCTACTACACACTGTCTCCCTGTCTAGCTCCAAGTAGCATCTAAAAAAACAAATCTAAAACCCCCCTATTCTTATACTGGAGGTCACATGGTTTAGCCAGCCAATGAATGTAGATGTTTTTTTTTACTGCCTGTGTGCTCCTAGTGCCTGCCCCCCCCTTACATAGTTATTGGTTAAAAACAAAAAAATGCGCCAGGGAAGGTGGTAGGGGAATTAAGTTTTTACTGCGTTTTTGGTTGAATACTCCATTGAAAATGAGTACTTTGCATAGTGTACTACTCGATCGACTACTCGATAAAGCAGTACTCGCTCATCTCTAACAATGACCCATCCAAACCTATTACTGACAGTTTTGTACAATTGTATCTGGTGCAGACAACCATTTCTGAGCCATATACAGCTGAAGTTCAAACCTATCGTCCTTCCTGGTGTGATTCTGAGTCTTTCGATGTAGCCTTTTGTCATATTTACATAAAACCAGAAAAACCCTTTTCACTTGATATTATTATGTTTTGCCACAACGTTACATGATGACTATTTCTAACAAGTTCCTTGATATACGTATTATAATAATAGTGAGTAAAGATAATGATAGAGGGGCTGGAAAGGAAAATGCTAATTGGGGGAGGGAGGGAAGTAAAATGAAGCAGAGGGCTGGAAGTGATAATGGCAGAGGGTATGACAAGAGGCAGCACAGGCAGCATATAATTGGAAGGAAAGGATGGAAATGTAATGGCATGGAGGAGGTGAGCGTAACAGTCTGCCTCCCAGGATGATGATGATGGGTCCCTCAGTCTTATAAATTGTAAATGACTTGTGTTTTCTGCAGAGGAAAGCGCTCTGCCCCTTCATTCCATCCTTTGCGTCTTTTCTTCCCTTGTCGCCGGTCTTCTCTCCAGCTGCTGTATTTTCTGGCTGGTAATTAGCCGACTCCTTTTTCCAATCACTCGGTATTGTTGACTGAACTCACTCTGACTTTCATCATTTCCGAGAAAGTTTAAATATCATTTGGTAGAACTAATTTCATCGCCCTACGAGCGTGGCTCACGTGACGGAGCTGTCACACACAATTTATGCACATTGTGTTTCCCTCAAATTATCAGAGCTGAAAAAGGGGCAAAATAGACACGTTCACCCCCGCACAGCTGTCTGTCACTACTGAGGGGTCTTCATGCTATTCAGTATGCTGGTAGAGCATCCAGATAAAATGATCTGAGATCTTCCCTGAGGAAGAGGAAAGGTTGATGAGACTCATTGCTTGTGTTTGTGGATGGATTTAGGGGGTTTAGACTGTAATCCCACTCATCATTGAATAAGAACTATATAAAGGCCAATGTCACATTGTTCTATTTCCTTTAGGTACCTTGATACAAAATAAGTTGATTCTTTTTCTATTATATTACCCCTTGTACCCTACGTAATAAGAAGATGGCTTCCCCTTGTGACACATTTCTATTAGCCTGGTGCTAACTCCATTAGGCAGAGGGTAATTCTTTGCTGCAAGGACTTTTTAGTCCATTGATAACAGATGGTTGTAAACCCCTCCCCCAAATGAGTTCATTACTCGGGAACCCTGCGTTGCGAAGGAGCTTTCCACATTAGACAGCCCCTTTAACAACTAACACTCAAAAAGTTGGAAGTCCAGCATGGAGAGTGAAGACTGAAGAGAAACCATGGTGGTGATTTTTATTTTTTTTCTATAGACTCTCTGTTTAAGTGATTGGAATGTTATGGTTGTATGCATAATTTGTAAGTCATTTTTCCTCTATAGCTCAGTGGTGCAATTGCTCCTTTCAACCGCCCCATGTTGCAATTCATTCTCAATTTAATTTCAGCTTCAGGCGATTAATATTGTACTTACAGTTTAACGGGTGAGGCGAGTAATTGCTGATCCCAGAGAATTCAGCAAATTCAGAATAAAAAAAAAAAACACTCTCTTTAAACACAAATACAGATTTTCTTTTCCTGATAAAGCTCAAAAGATGATCTCATCAAATTGTCTACTTCATTGATACTAGCGGTTTACTACAGTAAAGCACTGATTTAAAGAGCAGAAGCAACATGCAAAGCTGGGTGACATTGAGTATGCAATTCTTTTTTACATGTCACTGCTGCCCACAAAGTAGACATCATTACTATTTGTATTACTCGGAGCACTAGGATTATGTATAGAGGAGCACATGCTGGAGCATAGAGCCTAATTTTTTTCTCCAGCAAATTCTGTGAGATGATTCATGGCTGCAAGAAATTTTCGTGGAAGTCTGTACCAGATGGAAAAGAAAAAGAACAACTATAAGAAGAAGTGATATTTGTTTAACATAGAGATAAGGTCTCCTGTAAGTCACTGGTATCTGGTCTTGACACAGCAAATGGCTAGAATGACACAGACACACACGCAGAGACACACACGCAGAGACACACACACACACCTGTCTCAAACCATTCCAACTGCGATTCTGATGTCTCACAATCTCTCTCCTCTGTTTCCTGATTTCTCTGACATGTTGTGTCTCCAGCCATCCAGACATCTCCAGCCGGAATGACATCATCATAGGAAGCAACAGAAAGCAGCTGAATCCAAACGGCATCTGTGGGGGATCATGGCAGCTAAGTATGCTTTTTTTATTTTTTAATTAGATGTTTTATGAAAGTAAAAAAAAAAAAATCAGAGGCAGGTAGGAGGGTGTAAGAACATAATAAAAAGTATACTTACCCATTTCTGTGCCCTCGCAGCGTTACTTTCCCAATATTTTCATGAGGCCAACTTCCGGAAGCTTCTGCGGCTGAAGTGTCATCTACCTGGCTGATGGATTGCCCACTCAGCCAATCAGTGGGACACTGCTGCAGTCATTGACTGACTGATCGAGCAATCCACCAGCCAGTCTGTAATATTGCAGTAGAAGTAGCCAGGGCTGTGATGTACATGGAACCTGGATGAAAATTACTTCCGGCAGCTGCACGGAAGAGTTAAGAGTGGCACTGCGAGGGCACAGGGACAGGTAAGTATACATTGTTTATTATGTTCCCGCACTCCCCTTTCTGTAGCCATTTTTTTTTTATTTCATGGGACTTCTTCTTTAATGCACTAGGACTTACATCATGTTTATGGCAGTAATATCCCTTTAATCATGATATAATGAAAAGTTCTGAAACTTTCTACTGTCTGTTAATTAAGTTTTAGACCACTTTTAAATTGTCTTTCTTTTATGCCAAAATTGTGTCAAAAAGTGTTGCATTTTTTATTCATATAAGACACGCCCCAATTTTGAAAAAGCCACGCCCCTTATGGCACAAATTTCAGTTCTACTTCTCTGTCTGATAACATGTGTCCACAAGATACTGTATTTGTTATTTATTTACTCACCTCCCCCTTTATGTTTCAGTTTCTTGACCTTTGAGGTGTCACCTTTTCTCTAGACATATTCCTTACATTACCAAATCCTTAAGGGTGCCTTCACACATACTGTATCGCTGCGTATTTATCGCACGAAACTCGCATGAAACTCTCACAAAAGTAGCTGCGTTTTTTGTGGTGTTAAGGTCTGTTCACACGCACAGACTCGCTGCATAAAACTCACACAGAACTCGCATCAAACTCGCACGAAAGTAGCTGCGTTTTTTGTGGCGTTGAACTCGCCTGTGAAAATCATGTGAAAATCAAAACTTGCATGTAAAAATCGCACCAAACACGCAGCGAGAACACAGATAGATTGACTTGATAGCAATCAGTATCACTGTGGATTTATGTGCGAGAAACTAGCAGCGATACCTATGCAGCAAGTCTATACGTGTGATTAGACCCTTAAAATCTCCTGTTAAAATCATGTGAAAGTCAAAGCTTGCATGTAAAAATAGCACCAAACACGCACCAAAATTGCACCAAACACGCAGCGAGAATGCACATACATTGACTTTATAGCAATCAATGTCGCTGTGGATTTATGTGCGAGAAACATGCAGCGATAAATACGCAGCGATACAGAATGTGTGAAGGCACCCTTAGAGTCTGTTCACACGTACAGACTCGCTGCGTATTTATCACTTCTAGTTTCTTGCACATAAATCCACAGTGATACTGATTGCTATCAAGTCAATGTATCTGTATTCTCGCTGCGTGTTTGGTGCGATTCTTACATGCGAGTTTTGATTTTAACATGATTTTCACAGGCAAGTTCAACACCACAAAAAACTCAGCTACTTTCGTGTGAGTTTGATGCGAGTTCTGTGCGAGTTTTATGCAGCGAGTCTGTGCGTGTGAACAGACCCTAAAGATGATTCAGTCAAATATCTGTACTATACATACAGTCATTGCTGTAGGTCCCCCTTCTTCTTTATAATGTTCTTTATGTATTCAAGGCAGAACCAGGACATTCTATAACAACAAAACAGCTCCCCATAAAGTGTATGCAGCTGCCTCCCCCGCTTAGTACATTATAATGGGTCACACAACAAATGTTGACACTTTATGTTACAGTAATAATAATAATGCAATATCCACAGAAAGCCAACGCAGCACTGAAAACAGCAAACAAACCTTCCCATACTTAGACATAGAATTCCTATAGCTTGCTGAGCAGCAGGGGAAGCCCAGTAATTGTACGGTTGTAAGGAATATGGATATAAATACGAAGTGTATTTGAAGCTGTGCGCATGTGTGCCCTGATATATATAAATATGTGTGTGTGTTAGCATTTGTATATTTATGTATCAAAACACCTGGTTGCCAAGCATGTCACTAGGCATTACGATACAGGGCCATTGTTCTGTATAGAGATGAGTGAGTAGTGAAATATTCGACTTTTGAGAATTTGAATCGAATAGGCACCGATATTCGACTATTCGAATGACTATTCAATCATATTATTGTCTATGGGAAAAAAATTCAAGTCACTTGGAAATCCAAATTCGACCACTTGGAGGTCACCAAGTCCCCCCTAAACGATGCCAACACCTCCGGACTGACACTGGGACATTAGGGGGAGCATGCCTGGGTGCACCCAACACCCCAAAATCGCAGTATAATGCCACTCTCCGCAGTTGCGAAGGAAAAATATTTGCGTATGCTTTTCAAATGTTTATGGCAATGTTTCCTTCGTATTTCGTGCGCAGCGTTACATACATGAGTCCAATGTGCGTCACGTTATTTGCGCAGATCACACATTACGCTGTACGACCGCTAGGCCGCAGCAGAGCAGAGATTAGGCAACTGGCCCAATAGGTATTACTTGCCTTTTACTAGGCAACTGGCACAATAGGTATCACATGCCTTTTACTGGGCAACTGGCACAATATTCAGAAAAGTAAAAAAATGCCCAAAAATATTAAGTTCAAAACGCACTAAAAACCACAAATCAGAACAACAAAAAGATCCACACGGGATCACAGAAAATGCAGGACAATCAGAGATAAATATTATAATCTTTATTTGAATAATTAATATTTAATAAAATTCATTAAAAGATAAAGGAAGTGAAACAGAACCATACAATACAAAGAGGGATGAGGGGACATATAACGTATTTTATGAGATCATATATTGCACATGCATAAAGATAATTCCTAAGAGCTATTGCAATACAGGCAGTCTCCAAGATGGCAGACAAAATGATGTGATGGGTGATAAAGAAAAATCTAAACAGGCAAAAAAGCCTTTGATAAAGTGCCAAAAGTACTTATTGGGTACTATGTACTGGGTAAAGTCACCAAACAATATTAGATTTAGATAGGAAACGGAGGATGCATGTATTATCTTCAGTCCCACTCACGTACTCACCCCAACGCACGTTTTGGTAATCAGAACCACGGTTAAAGGGGTACTTTAGCCAGGGCCCCTTTTTTGGTAATGCCTTAGTGCCATGGCCCAGGATAGCTGTGAGGTGGTGGAACAGCAAGGTGGGCTAGGCTATGCTTGGGCAGTTGTCACGGTGGCCAGAAGTGGTGTTGGAACCCACCTCCGAACATTGCGCTTGAAAAAGGGTTGACCCAATTGTAAGGTGTAGGTACAGGTGCAGCAACACAAATTAGGACGGATACGTAAATAGAAAAGAAATTCAGAGGGCACTCACTGTGAAAATACTTCTTTAATTCTTATACGTGTAACATAAACACGGAGGGGGCGCCTTGTGCAAGATGATTAAACGAGTTTTTCTATATGAGTTTTGTTACAAATTAGGATGGAGTTCACACTTAAGCAGGATAACCTTTTTATGTAAACAAATGTCAGTGCAATACAATACAGACTCAGTAGTGACAGTTTTAAGTGCAGGTGCAGGTAAGACAGGTGGAGAGTAGGTAAAGAAGTAGTAGTTGAGGTAGCTCAAAGCAGAAATAGGGGCTGTCTTGGGGGCCTTGTCCAAGATGGGATAGTTTAGTAGAAAAGGTGTTGAAGAGTGAAGAATACTCGTACTCACGTTTAGTTCCGTCTGACTTTAATTTCTATCTGATCGCCTTCTGCCCAACCAGGTCAGCAAGTGCCAGGTTGGGTAGCACGAGCCCCAGGCCTTTACAACTAGGAGTAGTAGTCTTTCCGAGGCTTTGCAGAAGAGCTGTATGTAGTAACGTGATAACATCTAATTACCTCCCCGGCTCCAGCGCTGCCCACATTCTGCTGCTCTGGTGCCTGGCCGATTCCTGGTCTTGAGATGGGACTTTAGATGTGATTTGGCAGGCACACTCAGCCATTCAGCGGCTGTAGCAGTGTCCCACCTCTGCCGCTGAATAGCTAAACAGGCCTGACTAGAAAGTGGCGGCATACCGAGGACCAGGCAGCAGCGCTGGGGAGATACATAAGTGGATGTAATTGTTTTCACCCATCCTCTTCCCGAGCATTCTGGAAAAAGGGGTTTTGACCAGAGTTTCCCTTTTAAGCCAGGACATACATGCAAATAATGTGTGTGTAATAAACCGGTGTAAAACCAGCTTGTGTGCATTACAGTAACTGTAATGAGTAAGAAGATATGTATTAGAACAGGGTCACGCATTGTGTATGGATTTTCTACACAGAATGTCCATGTTCAAATTCTGTAGCATATACAGTAGAGCAGAGTGTCGATTACGCTCCCTTTGACGCTGCAGAGATGTTGTTAGCAGGTCTCCTACCATGTTGGGAATTGCTTGTTTCGTAGCTTTATTTCCTTGCAAAACGTTGTATAATGTGGCGTGCGGTTCAGGGGAGAGCCGTGACTAGCTATCTGGGTGGTGTCCTAGTCACGGCTCTCTGCCTGTCAGCGAGCGCTGCGGGGGTGATTGACATGCAAAGATGTAGCAGACTGGAGTGACAGGAACTCTCTGAATAACTGAATAAATAAATAAAATCCTTGTCACCGGCCAAGTGTAAGCAACTCTTACTCTTCCTGAGGTAGAAACTACCACAGAGGTTAAAGAGAAGGATTGCACCCTAGGCGATTGGTAATGGTGATACTTTTAGTTTCCCCTGGGGCTTCTCTATTACTACTGCCTGAGGTGTTGGTGGAGATGCCCTTGATGTTGGTGGTGCAGAGTAAGGGTATGTGCATACTACAGAATCCCAACGGAAAATTCGTTACGGATCCCGCAGCTCGCCCGCTCACGGATTTTCCGTTGGGATTCCATAGTGTGCACATGCCGTAAAGCAGACAACAGGGAGTCACAGTCTTGAGGTACAACAGTAACATTACTTAACCTTGAGGTACATACAAGTACATAACAGTCTCTCTGTGTGTGTGTGATACCTCTCAATATGGCCATCGGCCAGAGACGAGTTACTTGAGCTGGTAAAGAGATTTGTGTGGTAAAATAGAGTTGCCCTTTTTGTATATTGGCAGTGAACCACTAATCCAGTGGGATAAGAGTCTTACAGAGTATCTGGACCGGGCCATAAGCCATAACTTTCGGATCCCAGAAGAACTAAGGGTACAGCAATGAATTATCCCTCAGCATATACAGAACCAAGTGGAGTGAAGTTGATCGGGCTCCCTCTCTGGTCAGAAATAAGAAGAAATAAGTTTCATAACTCTCATCTGTCTCATTGTGTCAGTCCTTGGTGAGCTGGCTCCTAGAAATCTCCTAACAGCTCCTCATAAGTTTTTGGTCCCCTCTTTATATGATGTTAACCTAACCGCGCAATCCTCTAACTCAGGGAATTCCTCACACAATTGCCTTTTTATAGGGGGCTTATTAGCTTAGCTCCACCTACTTTCTAGATGTTTCTGGTAATGACTGTAGTACACTGAGGAGACAGTTGGTGGTGCTGTGATCCAGCTCCCTGATATGGTGTGTGTGTCACATCAAAACCAATACATGTGTGTCACATCAAAACCAATACATGTAAATAAACTCATACAATAAATTACAGGCTCCATTCTCTGCCCAACCTTAGGAAAACTCAGCACCAGTATACTACAAAGAGGCCTCTTACAGGACTCCTTGCCTGTCAATCACCCAGTGCGCTGACAGGCAGAGAGCCTTGACTAGGACACCATCCAGATGACTAGTTATGGCTTTCCCCCTGATTAAACATGGTTTTGCAAGGAAATAAAGCAACGAAAAAAGCAACCACTGACATAGTATAAGACCTGCTTACAACATCTCTGCAGCGTCCCTGGTAGCCTAATCGGCACAAAATTGCTAATTGGGTTCCCTTTAAATGCAGATTTTAAAGAAATTCAGGCTCTCCCTATCATGGAGCCTTACATGACTACATGACTATATCTGCAGACAGGGTGACTTTCAAATTAAACCCCTCTTTTCTTCCAAAAGAAATCACAAATTTTCACAAATATAAAGAAATTGTGCTTTCAGCCTTTTGGAACAATGCAAAGAATGAACAGGAGAAGATTTTTCACACTCTGGATGTGAGAAAATGTCTGCTAAAGTATCTAGAGGTGACTGGTCCTTTGAGGAAAGCCTTTAACACCATTTTACAATTTCAAGTGCTGAACAAGAAGAAAAAAGCCTCTAAGAGTTCATTAACAAGATGGTTAAGATCCACTATTGTAGAAAAGAAACAAAATTATAGGACATCCTTTTCCAAGTGATTTAAAGGGAATCCGTCAGCTCCCGAGCAATACCTGAGGTGCTGACAGTGTGCTGAAGCTGGCAGTCCCCCAGTAAGCATGGTGCCTTTTTGGGAATTTTCCGTGCAGCGGATTATGTACAATCTTATATCTCCTACTGTACTAAAGAGCCACAGAGCAGTTGTTCGTGCCACACTTTGCATGCATCCTCCTCCTTCTTCATGAATAATCAATGCTGTCCGGCCTCCTGCTCGCTCAGCTGTCAGATTACAGATCAGTCCTCTGTAGGCAGGTTATGTCTCAAAGACTCTCTTCTGGCTAATGTGTTGGAGCTGTGGTCTAGGGGGTAACTCGCCTGTCTAGAGACCTGCCAGCTGATCATTCTCTGGTTTGAATCTCCTGATGGAAAATAAATAGATGTATTTTTTCCCTTATTATTGTATCATTTTTAAGGCTATGTTCACACACAGTATTTTTGCTCAGTATTTTGGTCAGTATTTTGCAACCAAAACCAGAAGTGGATTGAAAACACAGAAAGGCTATGTTCTCACACTGTTGAAATCGAGCTGTGGATGGCCGATATTTATTGGCAAATAATTACTAATTTGAAACAACGTCTGATTTTTGGTTTTGGTTGCAAAATACTGACCAAAATAGTGAGCAAAAATACTGTGTGAACATAGCCTTAAAATTTATACAATAATGAGAAAAAGGACATCTATTTAATTTCCATCAGGGGATTTGAACCAGAGAATGAACTGCTGGCAGATCTCTTGACAGGCGAGTTACCCCCTAGACCACAGTTCCAACACATTAGGGAGAAGAGATTCTTTCAGACATAAACTGCCTACAGAGGACTGATCTGCAATCTGACAGCTGAGCGAGCAGAAGGCCGGGCAGCATTCATTATTCATGAAGAGGAAAGATGCATGCAAAGTGTGGCACGAACACCAGCTCTGTAACTGGGGGCTGCCAGCTACAGCACACTGTCAGCACCTTAGGTAGTGCCCGGGAGCTGACGGATTCCCTTTAAAGGCCTATTTCACTTGTCTTGCCTCCTGGGCAGAAGATCAGCAGTATCCTTAAAGCAGATTTGCAGGGCTGCAACCTTGATCGAGTTCTTAGTTCTCCAGGCTATTGGTTAAGCACCTCCCTTTCAGTCTTGATGCGGCAATGACCGTCCCCTACACTGCAAAATGCTAATATAACAAATAGCACTGTTAATTCCAGGGCCTGTGCAAATACAATCACAAATACTTGCGAGATAAGTCGCCCAGCTTCCACGTCTTCTTACCCTTAGTCAAAATGCTAGAATTGAATTATTGCCGTCTGTGTGAGTGTTTGTTTTTCCTTTTGGGTTTCTCCAGACACATGACTTGGATCTTAGGGCATGCATATGTTTTTTGGCTTTCCCGATGTGTGGAATGTCAGCCAGGAAGATGGAGTTGGGTTTCCATGGGTTGGAGTTTCCTGGAGGGGCATTGGGGGTCTTTGTTGGTCCCAAAAATTGGACTGAAGTAGTTGAGATTAGTAAGAAGTTTTACCATTTCATGGTGCTAGTGACCCACATTGTAAGCAATGATAAGTTGTCTAAAGGATGTGGAATTATTAACTTTTATGCATTCTGATCTGAAATGGCTGCCTAGTTTCTTGCCTAAACTCTTTAAAGTATGGTCAGAGATCCTACCCAGATTAGTTTGGACAGGGATAAGAGTGCAGTGGAGAGAGACGATTGGGCCGTTAATAGTACAGGTCAGGCATGGTGATGAGGCATACCCAATTAGGTGAGCATTTCAGACTCAAGATGGAAGATGGAGAAAACTTGGCAGACATCGGGCTCAATACTTTTCTATCAGGGGACTTGGGGCAAGTCCTGTTGTTTGGGGTAAGGTAACCTGGGCTCCTCCATGGTTGATAATTAAAAAAAAAAAAAAAAAAGAGCTGTACCCCAGGTAGAATACTGCTACTAGTGTGTAATTTCTTAATAATAATAATAATAATAATAATAATAATAATAATAATAATAAATTAAAAGCTGTGTCTTATTCTAACTACCCCCCCCCCCAACACACACACACACAAAATTCCAGTAGAACCAGGGGTGATTCTAGCCTCTCTGCTGCCCGAGGCGAACTATAGAATGACGCCCCCCCCCCCCCGTCAATCCGCCCACATTATAATCCACTACTGCCCCCCCCCCACTGCTGTCCCCAATAAACATAATGTTTGGTCCCTTTCTGCACAGAGGATGTCAGGAGAGGAGGGGGCTGACTTTATAGGAGAGGTCCCAGCAGCACAGAGGATGTCAGGAGAGGAGGGGGCTAATCCTATAGGAGAGGTCCCAGCAGCACAGAGGATGTCAGGAGAGGAGGGGGCTAATCCTATAGGAGAGGTCCCAGCAGCACAGAGGATGTCAGGAGATGAGGGTGCTAATCCCATAGGAGAGGTTCCAGCAGCACAGAGGATGTCAGGAGAGGAGGGTGCTAATCCTATAGGAGAAGTCCCAGCAGCACAGAGGATGTCAGGAGAGGAGGGTGCTGATCTTTTAGGAGAGGTCACAGCAGCACAGAGGATGTCAGGAGAGGAGGGTGCTGATCTTTTAGGAGATGGTCCCCCTCTTCCCCCCTTATAGATGGTCCCCCTCTTCCCCCCCTTATAGATGGTTCCCCCCCCCTTATAGATGGTCCCCCTCTCCCCCCTCCCTTATAGATGGTCCCCCTCTCCCCCCTCCCTTATAGATGGTCCCCCTCTTTCCCCTCCCTTATAGATGGTCCCCCTCTTCCCCCCCCCTTATAGTTACATAGTTACATAGTTACATAGTTAATACGGTTGAAAAAAGACACATGTCCATCAAGTTCAACCAAGGAGATAGATGGTCCCCCTCTTCCCTCTCTCCCCCCCCTTATAGATGGTCCCCCTCTTCCCTCTCTCCCCCCCCTTATAGATGGTCCCCCTCTCCCCCCCCTTATAGATGGTCCCCCTCTTCCCTCTCTCCCCCCCCTTATAGATGGTCCCCCCTCTCCCCCCCCCTTATAGATGGTCCCCCTCTTCCCCCCCCTTATAGATGGTCCCCTCTCCCTTATAGATGGTCCCCCTCTCCCCCCTCCCTTATAGATGCCCCCTTATAGATGGTCCCCCTCTTTCCCCCTCCCTTATAGATGCCCCCTTATAGATGGTCCCCCTCTTTCCCCCTCCCTTATAGATGGTCCCCCTCTTCCCCCCCCTTATAGATGGTCCCCCTCTTCCCCCCCCCTTATAGACAGTCCCCCTCCCGCCCCTCCCTTATAGATGGTCCCCCCCTTATAGATGGTCGCCCTCTTTCCCCCCTCCCTTATAGATGGCCCCCCCTTATAGATGGTCCCCCTCTTTCCCCCCTCCCTTATAGATGGTCCCCTTCCCCCCCCTATAGATGGTCCCCCTCTTCCCTCTCCCCCTCCCTTATAGATGGTCCCCCCTTATAGATGGTCCCCCTCTTCCCCCCCTACCTTATAGAAGGTCCCCCTCTCCCCCCTCCCTTATAGATGGTCCCCCTCTTTCCCCTCCCTTATAGATGGTCCCCCTCTTCCCCCCCCCTTATAGATGGTCCCCCTCTTCCCTCTCTCCCCCCCCTTATAGATGGTCCCCCTCTCCCCCCCTTATAGATGGTCCCCCTCTTCCCTCTCTCCCCCCCTTATAGATGGTCCCCCTCTCCCCCCCCCTTATAGATGGTCCCCCTCTTCCCCCCCCTTATAGATGGTCCCCCTCTCCCCCTCCCTTATAGATGGTCCCCTCTCCCTTATAGATGGTCCCCCTCCCCCCCCTTATACATGGTCCCCCTCTCCCCCCTCCCTTATAGATGCCCCCTTATAGATGGTCCCCCTCTTTCCCCCTCCCTTATAGATGGTCCCCCTCTTCCCCCCCCTTATAGATGGTCCCCCTCTCCCCCCCCTTATAGACAGTCCCCCTCCCGCCCCTCCCTTATAGATGGTCCCCCTCTTTCCCCCCTCCCTTATAGATGGTCCCCCTCTTCCCCCCCCCTATAGATGGTCCCCCTCTTCCCTCTCCCCCTACCTTATAGATGGTCCTCCCCCCTACCTTATAGATCGTCCCCCTCTTTCCCCCCTCCCTTATAGATGGTCCCCCTCTCCCCCCCCTGCACAGCAGATAAAACAAAAATAAAAAACAGCACACAACTCACCTGCCCTCCGTTCCCCCGTCGAGCCTCTCTGGTCTGGTCCCGGCTGATGTGCGGCTGCCCGGGGTGTCCCGTCCTGTCCCCGGCAGCGCGCGCATCAGAGAGCTCCCCGTGTGCCTGTGGCTGTGACTTCCGGCGCACGGGGATCTCTCTGATGCGCGCGCTGCCGGAGACAGGATGGGACACCTCCGGCAGCCGCACATCAGCCGGGGGACTAAGGCTGCATTCCCACGTTCCGTGATCCTGACGGATCACGGACGTGGAATGCATTTACCGGAGTCCCCCCGCGCCCGGACAGCATCTGTAATGAGATGCTGTGAGCGGGGGAGACTGTATTCATAAGCGCCGCGCGGCTGATTCATTACAGCGCGGCGCTTATGAATACAGTCTCCCCTGCTCACAGCATCTCATTACAGATGCTGTCCGGGCGCGGGGGGACTCCGGTACATGGTACGATCAGTGGCGGATTATAATGTGGGCGGCCGCCCGAACCGCTCATATTATAATCTGCCACTGAATGCCGCCCCCATGAAGACAGCTGGTGGCGCCGCCTGAGGCAGACGACTCAGGTCGCCTCATGATTGCGGCGCCCCTGAGTAGAACCCATGTTGTTGTTTAAGGTACTTACTGGGGTTTGGGAATTTTGAGGAGCGGTACAAGGTTAGGTGGCTTGAGTCACAGCAGTCAGATGCAGAAGCTCAGCAGACAGGATTGCAAATCATAGGCTTAGATTCACTGGTTCAGCAGGCAGTATATTCCCTGTCACCTATTATGGTTTCTCCCTTTGTATATTTAGAATTGGCGGTGACCCTTAGTCCCATCTCCCGTATTATTCTATGTGCTACTCTTGACCTTAGATGGGGCGCAGACTAAGTAAATGACTCGGTATTGATTCTGGCTGCTTGCCGCTGACCCTGGCAATGAATTAGCCCCTGATCCATGAGGCTGCAGTTATGTGTCCATCATTCCAGGAGAACAGATTCTCTAGGACATTTCTTCCTGATAGTAATGTCACACTCTTTAACTATCCCCAACGTTACTTATGGGGAAACAAGCCTTAGATTATCTTGTTTGTGGCATAAACTAACAGCAGCTGCCCCATTTAGTTTCATTTTGATCGGGTCTGCTGTGCACTTTTTACACCCTTGAAAGGCATATTGCAAATCCATTGGTGACACAAATTGGGTGACAGCAACCTTCTCCTATAACCTTTGCTTGAGGGTCAGATGGTGGCACAGTCAAATAATTTATACTGGTGGTTATATTAAGTTCATAGGTGAGCCCCATTCACTCAGGGATAATTATAATTTCTTTCTTGTGTTGTGGGATGCCAGTGGTCATACCTCAACAATCTGCTAGTTATCTCCTATTCTGTGCATAGGGAATAATTTTAATCTTAAAACGATCCCTTTATTAAAACACTGCAGCCCATTTTCATCCACGCTTTTGTGTCATATGTATTTAATGTAGGGTTAAAGGGAATCAATTTCCTCCCTGAGGTAGTGGGACCTAGCCCTAGTCTTGTTCTTTAATCCTCCTGTCCGGATATGAGACCAGGAAGACAAAATACAGGTGCAGACCTAAAGCTTGTGCCCAGCCCACTATGCCTGCCTAATTGCCTCAACAGCCCTAACGACAGTGGACAACTGATCGACAGTCCCTAATCCTTACTAAAAGTGAACACGGCACAAGAGGCAAGACAAGCGCAGCACAATACAGCAAGGTGAGAGGTCCAAGTCAGCAACAAGAGGGCAGCGCAGTACAAAACATAATCCAGGAGAATAGTTAAAGTCCAAAAGCCAAAAGTCAGAATACCAAGTACAGAAATGCAGGATGGAATGCTAGGTCAAGACACACTAGTAAACTAGGCTCTATTGCAGGCAAGGCATGGTAGACAGGCGAGGATACTTATGGGGCCTGGAGTCCCAGCCAAAGGCATGATTGAGGCACATCTAAGACACATCTAATAGCTAACTTGTGGTTCTGGGTGCCAGTCAGTGTTATAACACCCAAAACACCTGGTGCCGTTCGGCTGAGATTGGTAAAGCTCCAGCTTTTGCTGAGGCCTTGTGGGGGGGGGGGGGATGTGGGCGGTCTCTCTCTTCCCAGCTACTCACAATTGATTGGTAGCCTGAGTGCCAGTGCCTTACAGCTGCCAGACACAGCTCTCCGACACAGACCCGGAGCTACAACGGCAGGTAGTAATGCTGCCTCTGCCCTCTCCCCAGCTACTCACAATTGATTGGCAGCCTGAGCGCTAGCCTTTGCATTACGTTTCCATTGCTCATGCTACCAATCAAGAGTGACTGGCTGGGAAGAGCGCAGAGGCAGCATGACTACCTGCCATTGTAGCTCCAGCTCTGTGTCGGAGAGCTGTGTCTGGCAGCTTTAAGGCACTGGGGCCATTTCATTCTCCTTCAGGAAGGTGATTGGTTCCCTTTACTTATGGTGACTTGTCCCATCTTGTCTTTTATATTGTTGAAGACGACAATGGTGCAGAGGGTTAATCATGCTTATTATGGTTGTGAAAATCATAGACGAAGTCACATTACTGCGACAAGCTTTACACTTACTATGTATATTTGCATTTGTTTAGTTTTTTTTTATTATTAGTTTCCTCCAATTCACATAATAAGCAGCAGAATGACCTTGTAAGAATCTCCTGCTAGATTTCTGTGTTATTTCAGGGTATCTCATTCAATCACACATGAAACAGCAGGAGGCTTTTGCATAGGACTGCACTGCCCTTTACCGCTCTCCTGGTGACTTCCTGCTGATTTTTCTCCAAGAAGTAAATTCTTCACTCGACAGAGAACCTTGAGCTGCAGCCGAGGGCACGGTTTCATTGCAGCGGAAACAGTCAACGCTTCATGGTGCAAAGAATCTAAGCCTTATTCTGTTCAGTAAATCAAATAGAAGCTTCCAGATGAATTAACAAGCATTCCCAGCTACTATACACTGTAAATGTCTCATCTAGGCATTTCATGTACTTCAGGGATGGGTTTTGGCCAGTTTGCACTGGTTCACAGAAACTAATAGCCGGATTGGCAAACCAGGTAAAAGTTGGATTCTCAAACCGGATTCCTGAGTGTAAAACAACTGTTACCACATCCTTGAGTTGAGTGTAAATCAACTGTTAGCACACTTATAATTGAATTATCAGTGGCAGGTGGTCTACTGGAGCTATAGGCAGGACCGTATTAACAGCTGCTGCTGCCCTAGGCACTAAATCTGAAGAGGCCCCATCCTCACCAATTAGCATCATGATTTTCTAGTTTCTAAATAGCTCCAGGTGTCACATTTACCACCACCACCACACCACACCTCACTAATACCACCATACTGTGACTGGATAACACCACCACACCAAACTTGACCAATACCACCATACTGTGACTGGATAACACTGCCATACCTTACCTGACCAATACTGCTATACTGTGACTGGATAACACCACCACACTAAACCTTACCAATACCACCATACTGTGACTGGATAACACCACCACACTAAACCTGACCAATACCGCTATACTGTGACTGAATAACACCGCCATACCAAACCTGATACCACCATACTGTGACTGGATAACACCGCCATACCACACCTGACCAATACCACCATACTGTGGCTGGATAACACCACCACAACATACCACCATACACCCCCCTTTGAAAAGACACCAGATTTACTGGCAAGTCTAAACAGGAGGTGGGAGACAAAAAAATAAACTAAAAAAAAGTTGTTTCCTTCCCCCTCTCCCTGGTGCTGCCCCCCTGCAAGGTGCTTCCCTAGGCACCGGACCACGGGTGCCTAGTGGTAAATACGGCCCTGGCTATAGGTTCCCAGTACCACTGCTCAGCACTCTGGGCTGTTTGTAGACAGTGGGTCCCATTAACTAACAACACGTCAATTTTAAGCTGTTATGCTGTCATTTGTGTCCGTTTTTTTTGTTTGTTTGTTTTTTGTGTCCAATTCATTATGATGGCACATGGCCTGAGTAGATCTGGAAGGTTTTTCACAGGACAAAACTAAAATCTGACCATCCTGCCATACTAGAAATGGCTGGTTTTCAGAATAGAAAACCTGTAAAAAAAAAAAAAAATGACGGTTTGCTTAGTAAATCTGTCGGTTGTGGCAGGTTTTAAAGGACACACCCACAACACACCCACTTGTTGAGTATTAGGACAAAAATGACTGGTTTTTCTGTTTTTTGGACAAACCGTGTCACGGTGTCAGTACACTGAGAATAGACAAAAAATAGACAAAAACACGACAATTTGCTGCTGGGAACCCCCTAGCCCCAGTATAATTACATAGGATATGTAATAAATTATGAAATATGTAATATTCAGAGGGTACAGTGTACCATTGTACCAATATATTTAGAATGTACAGTGTGTGGCAGTATAATATTTAGAGGGTGTGTGGTAGGGTTAAATTCACATGGCTCAGTGTCACTTCTCTCTCTGGAAGCCTTACTTGGTGCACCAGCACCACTCGCTCACATGTCACAGATTATACAGAGGTCAGTGAATTCTGAGTTCACAGAAATCACAGTTTCTTATTTGACTTCGACTTTTTTTGTAAGAAGGGCGCCTGAATATCTAGGGATTCTTGTACAATTCTAGGGGCCTTTTTCAAGCTTTTTATACATCCCTGTATTGAGCTATTGGCACTAGCATGGCCTACTGAGAAGATAACGCAGATCCTGTATGTGTGACTACATCCTTAGGTCCCATTCACACATCAGTAACCCTGGCTGTAATTGCAGACCCGCAGCTACAGACAGGATTCCAAATGTGTTTTTAGTTACTGACCGCATTTGCACGGACCCACTGGTTTAAGAAGGTGACACGGACCATACAATGGCCAAATTGTGTTTTTGCAGCCCTGATCATGGTCCCAAAAGGGATTCATGGCACCTGCAGAAATCAATGAGTCAGCATGTGTGAAATGATGTTTTAAAGGGGGCCATAATGTCACATGATCTGAATCTAACAATTTTTTTTCCATCCAACTTGCACCACATAATGGAATAATATGCAAATTTGGGCCTGTTATACAGTAAGAAACCAGACACTTTCCAGAGTCACATAAAAAGTTTAATAATGCCAATCTAATTCCTAGATCAAAAAGAAGGACATGTAAGGGTCACAGGGGGCTTGGGTCAAAAGAGAAAGACTAGTATTTTGGACATTTATATCTTTTGCATCTTGAGAACTGCTACAAGGATAAATGGGGACCACAAATGGTGCTTTGATTTCTATCCTTCTCACTGTGGAGTCATCTATAAAACTGGATTATTAACATTATGAAGAGGTTGACACTAGAGATTAATCGAATCTCAACGAATTTCAATAAAACAGCCAAACTATAGTAGCTGCAGTACTGGGACTGTTTCAGGAGGAAAATTTAGTTAATGCATATTTTGTACAAGTGTCAAAAATCTGAAAATCACTAAAAAATGTCAATCAGCCAGTCAATCATCAAATTTCTGCGATGGACAGCAGTGGACATTGGTGGAGCAGTGGCATAACATCATTTTTCTTCCAGGAAAGCAGTGGACATCAGTGGTGCAGCAGCGTGACATCAATTTTATCTCAGAAAAGTAATGGACATCAGTGGACCAGCAGCGTAACATCAGTTTTCTCCAAGAAAAGCCGTGGACATCAGTGGACCAGTGAAGTAACATCAATTTTCTTCCAGGAAAGCAGTGGACATCAGTGGACCAGCGGCGTAACATCAATTTTCTCAAAGGAAAGCAGCGAACATCAGTGGACCAGCGGCATAACATGAATTTTCTCCACGAAAAGCCATGGCCATCAGTGGACCAGCGGCGTAACATCAATTTTCTCCCAGAAAAGTAATGGACATCAGTGGACCAGCAGCGTAACATCAGTTTTCTCCAAGAAAAGCAATGGACATCAATGTACTACCAGCGGCGTAACATGTATTATTTTCTCCTAGGAGAGCAGTGGAAATTGGTGGATCAGGAGCACTCAGACTGCCCCTGCCTGGGAGGGGCCTGAGGCAGACATCCGGATATGTCAGCGGAAGCACTTGGACTCACTTAGACCTTGAGGGGCCTAGCACAAACAGTTGCAGTTGCTAACTGTAGCCAGACTTACCTTTTTTTCATTTAAATATTGGGAAAATGAAAGAAAGCCCCCAATTTTTAGAACCTAATTTTTTTTTAATATGTCAAGTAGAGATGAGTAAAACAGCTGGAAATGCGTTTTGCGAGGTTTGTAAATTTTAGGGCAAACAGCATTGGACATCGGTGGAACAGCGGCGTAACATCAATTTTCTCCCAGGAAATCAGTGGACGTCAGTGAAACAGCAGCTTACCATGAATTTTCTCCCAGGAAAGCAGTTGACATTGGTGGAACAGCGGTATAACATCAATTTTTAGAACACAGTAGCGACCACTAAGTGGAGTGCGACCACTGATTATGCAAGACCCACACTCAGATCAGCAATGAAACTAAACTTCTTTTAACACAGTAGAAATGAAGAAAAAGAACTGATAAGTAAAGCAAACATTAAGTTCAGTAATGAAACTCAACTTGTCTAACACAGTAGGATTGGAGTGCAAGCACTTATTAAGTAAAGTGCACACTCAGTTAAATAATGAAACCCAACTTGTATATCACAATAGGAGTGGAGTGTGAGCACTGATTAAAGAGAGAGAGAGCTTCAGCACCGGCCGGTACCGCTGGATCGAACGGCGCCGTGCACGGAAACCGGGCGGCGGTCCGAAAAACGGATGGTACATCCTCTTTAACTCCTTAACGACCGCGGGCGTATATTTACGCCCTGCGGTCGTTAAGGACGTCCAGAGTGGGGCCGCGTGGCGGCCGCGCTCTGAACCGCGGCGGTCCCGCGTGCCGCTTGTAGCCCTTGTAGCGGACACGGTCCGATCAACGTGACCGCTAATACAGTAATCGGATGCAGCTGTCAAAGTTGACAGCTGCATCCGATTACCGTTTGCAGCGTCATCCCTGGTGTCTAGTGGGGAGATCGCTTCTCCGGGATCGAAAAGTCGTATATGCGCAATCAAGGTACCGATAGAAAGTAAACATCATGGCGCAAAAAATGACACCTGACACAGCCCCATAGACCAAAGGATAAAAGCGCTATAAGCCTGGGAATAGAGCGATTTTAAGGAACATATATTTGTAAACAATGGTTTTAATTTTTTACAGGCCATCAGATACAAGAAAAGTTATAGATGTTATATATCGTTTTAATCGTAACGACTTGTGGAATATATATAACAAGTCAGTTTTACCCCAGGGCGAACGGCGTAAAAACACATATCCACTAAATACACAAAATGTGCTTTTTTTTCAATTTCACCACACATTTAATTTTTTTCTGGTTTTGCAGTGTACTTTATGCAAAAATTCAGCCTGTCATTGCAAAGTACAATTAGTGGCGCAAAAGATAAGGGCTCATGTGGGTTTCTAGGTGAAAAAATGCAACTGCTATGGCCTTTAATGCACAAGGAGGAAAAAACGAAAACGTAAAAATCAAAATTCCTTAAGGGGTTAAGTAAAGCACACATCGGGCGGCCGGGGCTGCGGGGGGGGGGGGGGGGATGTCGATCGTGCGGCCGGGGGCTGATCGTGAGGCTGGGGGCTGCGGGGGGCGATCGTGCGGCCGGGGGCTGCGGGGGATCGTGCAGCCGCGGCTGGGGGATATTGTGCGGCCGGGGGCTGCGGGGGCGATCAGTGCTGCTGAGGGGGCAATCGAGGCAGCAGGGGGTCGGCCAGGCTATACATTACCGGGTCCCCGCTCCTGCCCCGAAGCAAGCAGGAGCGGAGAGCCGGTAATGTATAATCTCCGGCGACTGGGGGGTTAATGGGGCAGGCTGCAGACAAAATCGCAGCAGGTATGTACATCTCTGCTGCGATTTTTTCTGCCATTGCAAGAATAGGGCTGGGATCCGCACCGAGTCTCGCTGCAAATACGCAGCGAGTGATCTGGCAAGTGTGTTTGTAGCCTAAGGCCACGTGGAATGCATGTACCGGAGTACCCCTGCGCCCGGACAGCATCTGTAATTAGATGCTGGGAGCGGGGGAGACTGTATTCATAAGCGCCGCTGTATGAATACAGTCTCCCCTGCTCCCAGCATCTAATTACAGATGCTGTCCGGGCGCAGGGGGACTCCGGTACATGCATTCCACGTCCGTGATCCGTCAGGATCACGGAACGTGGGAATGCAGCCTAAACCAATATTCAGACTGTTGGAAGAATTTCTTGCTGTTGAGTCACAGAATCGGCTTCTTGTCCTCGGAATATTGTTTATTTCATGTTTGTGCTATATATAATCAGCCCGGCAGTGGACTCGCAGAATGCAGATTCCTGGTGGGCACTTCATGCTGTCGTCACTCGCTGCCCACACATATTTTTCTACATTCCAACCATTTTTTCAGCTGAAGTCAAGGAAAGAGAAAGGACATTTCTACTAATGTATTTTATGTAGATGTCACCATTTT